>NW_011494725.1:2132320-2147516 GCF_000754665.1 Bison bison bison
GGGCAAAGCATAGCTCCCAGGCACAGCTGCACCAGGGGAACTGTTGTCTGCCACCTCTTTTCACCAGAACCCCAGCACTAGACACTCAGGAAGCTAAGGCAGGGACTCCCTGAGCAAAAGGAGGCTCAGAGCTTGTAAATAAAGACAGCCCCAGCCTTCCAGGTGTCAGGCACCGTGGTCAAGGGGACCCCACGCTGGGGTGAAAAGGCTATGGGCATCAGTAGATTTCTACCTACCCCCCTGCCCCCCAAAATATGTTTGTTTGTGTGTGTGTGTGTGTGTTGTTGTTTTTTTTTGCAAGTTAAAACTGAGCTAATGACACAGGGTGGGGCTCAGCATGGAAGAAGACTGTGTAGCCAAACCAAAATTCGCTTCCAGCCAAGAGCTGCTCAGCTTCACCACTTGGGGAAGGAAGCTGAAAAAGTCATGAAAGATTCTTTAGTAAACCGGGAAATAAGGCTGCCGTTAACATTTCAACTGAAGGTGACCCTTCTGGTTAAAAAAAAAATTTTTTTTAAATAATAAAAATAACATAAAGTTCTCAAACAGCCTCGTTCTTAAATGAAAATGGCCTAAAAGTTCTTCGGAGAGTGGAAGGAAAAGAAGGGGCTAGGAAAGAAACAAACCAAAACAGAACCCGGCTGGCCTCCTCGCAGCCACTACCTTTCATGAACCACTTTTTTCTGGAGTTCTTCTCATAAAAGGAATGATGCAATTTCCTGTCTTGTCCCAATATTTCCTGTTCACTTCCAAGGTGAAAGTTATCACCCTGGTTTAAACAACTGCCCTAAACTCCATAGAAAGTTCCTATTTCCGTGCAGTGCCCCATGCCAGTCACAAAGAACTCCTCATCTTAGAAGATAAACCACAATCACTGTCTACACCTCTAACTGAGTCAGCTTTAAGAAAAAGCCTCGTTTTTCTCTATGGCAGCTGCTGAATCTACAGTCCCAGCTGCCCCAGAAAGTGGGCTAGAGGTGCAGATCCCCACGGGGAGAAGCACCCCGCCGTGAGCCAATGTGTTTAGGTAGAGCGGCCGCCACCAAGGGAATGTTGCTTTCTTGGTGTGTTAGCCACTAAATTGAGAACTGTGCCTCAGCAGTTAATAATATCTTCCCGCTGAAAATAGCCCAGAGAGGAAGCCTGTCTGTGACAGTAGGCACACAGCCAGACTGGGCTAGCCATTCAGTACTGAGCGAGAGAGATGGCTGGGCCAGTGGTGACCTCCCAGTGGTCACACTGTACAGTATCCTTTCACAGGGCTCCTGCAAAGGCAGGGCTCCCACGAGTCACTAGCCTGCTCTGCAGCCCTACAGCCTCAGCAAAGACCTCACATGGACCAGAGGCTTGGGCAGCAGGACCAGAGGAGGGGTCCAGACTGCCCAGCGGGAGCCAGGAGGACCCCAGGCTTTGGGAGATAGCCCCTGCAGTGCTGCTTACTAGACCCTGGGCTGCCCAGAGGAAAACAGCGTCCGGGGCAGAGGGAAGAAGGGGACCTATTCCCCTGCTGAAAGGTCAGCCATGGAAAATGAGCCACAGGGAACCTTCCTGTCTCTCCTTTCTGCCACCAGCATGGAAAAGGAAAGGCTGAAAAATCACAGAGACAGGCCCTTGATCAATCCCTCCCACTCCCTGCACCCCACTCCCCCACCCTGTGAGACCTCAGAGATGCTTTGGAAATAAGTGTCTGCCTCCAATAGCTCCCAGTGTTTTATCCTCCAGAGCCGGTGTTTCTTAGGCACTATCTAAATACCTGCATGTATTTAAAAGCTACCGCAGGTCACTATTTTTTAAGATTGTGGCAAGATACACATCACATAACATTTACCATTAACGACACTGACAGCACCTGCAGAGCTGAGCAACATCATTACCAAGTTCCAGAACACCTCCATCATCCTGAAAGGAAACCCTGTCTCAGGGTCACTTTTATAATGTCCTTCACTACAGCAAAGCCAACAGGAGGAAGGGGCAGAGTTAATACATCTTGTCAAATTTCTTGCGGTTGTTTAGTTGCTACATCAGGACCGACTCTTTGTGACCCCATGGACTGTAGCCTGCCAGACTCCTCTGTCCGTGGGATTTTCCAGGCAAGAATACTAGAGTGGTTGCCATTTCCTTCTCCACGGGTTCTTCCCGACCCAGTGATTGAGCCTACATCTCCTGCATCGGCAGGCAGATCCTGTACCGCTGAGCCACCAGAGAAACCCCCTGCTGCTGCTGCTGCTGCTGCTGCTAAGTCGCTTCAGTTGTGTCCGACTCTGTGCGACCCCATAGACGGCAGCCCACCAGGCTCCCCCGTCCCTGGGATTCTCCAGGCAAGAACACTGGAGTGGGTTGCCATTTCCTTCTCCAGGGGTTCTTCCCGACCCAGCGATTGAGCCTATGTCTCCTGCATTGGCAGGCAGATCCTGTACCGCTGAGCCACCAGGGAAACCCCTACAACCGAGCAAATGTCTTAGCTGAGAAGAGGCTCAACAAGCAAGACACTTGAATTCTTCACCATAGGAGCACAGACAGAATCTGTGCACAGCCACCAAGAGAAGCTACCAGAGATACCCCCATGGGAACAGAGATCCTTTTACCCCCTACATCAGAGGCTCCCCAACTTGTCCGCACCTTGAAATCACCCGGCAGGCCTCAAAAAACACTTGATGCTGGGATCGTGCCAGCAGACCGTGAGGTGAAAGATCCCAGGGGTCCTAACGTGCAGGCAGGTCTGGAGACCCCCGCCTGTGCTTTTTTTTTTTTCCCACTGGCTTCAGACACCGGCTGTGAAGGGAGCGTTAATGCGAGCACTGTATGCAGGAGCAGCGTCGTGGGACAGTAACAGCAGCAAGGAAGTAGCCCAGGGAGCCCAACTGGATCGTGAATCTTTTGACATTTCTTCAGGTCCAGAGGCCGACAGCTGGGCTCTGCTAAGGCAAAGCCTACCTGGGGAGGGGGGGTTAGTGTCCCAGACTGTGGCAAGAGACACACCAAAACCTGACCCTCACCTGACCCCCTCCCCCTCCACAGCTGGCCAGGTTCTGTCTCAGTGACAGGATGCATGAGGCAGCAGCCCATCTAGTCTGGCCGGCAGGGCAGCCCCAATTTGCTCCAGAGCCTTTAAATGCTGTCACCCTGCATTTAACTCCTGCCTGACTGCCTCATTCTTTTCAGGACAAAGGGAGTTTAACAGTGAGCCCTTCTCCAGGGTTGAGTGCATGACCTCAAGGCTTGCAGAAGAGGCCAAGAGTCTAAGCTGCTGTCTGTGACTGGTCTTCAATGGGTGTGCACCAGGTGAGCTGGCCTGGGCCTGAGTCATCAGGTTGGCACTAGGGGATGTGTGGGTCCCCAGAGATCCAGACTGTCACTCTTCACAGTGGCGTGAAGGAAAGGGAGTGGGTAGATAAGGGGCTTGCTCACGGTCACATGGGCTGCTCCGTCTGACAACCCCAAAGCCCGTGCTCTTGGCCACTTAGATGAACTCAACCCACCCCCACCCCACTCCCCATGGCAAATACCAGAGAAACCACAAGTTGCCTGTTTCCAGGCACAGGAAGGAGACATTAAAACACACACACACATAGGCACCCAGGCCAAATCCCCAGTTTGCCATCACTGTTCCCAACCAGACAACAAATGCAGCTGAATAACGTTCCTTAAAAACAGGATGGAACGCTCTTGCCTAAGCTCCTTGGTTTGGGCCCAAGTTGACGGTGGACGGAGCCAGGACCACGGTTTCATATCATGCAGGTGTTCTTGAAGACTCTCCTCTGAGGCTCTCAGAGACACCAGCAGGAATCAAAGAAGAGGAAAGAACCGTTCCTGGAATGGATGCTGGCCTAAGGGCACTCCCATCACCCAGAACTAGAAGTGATACATGGATCTGAAGACCTTGGCAAAGAAGCAGGCCTCCCCTGGGCTGGTAGAACCGTGTCTCCAACGAGCATGGTTTTGCATAGGCAAGAGAGGGCTCGCTCAGCCCCCTCCACCAGACACATCCATACTAGGTCTCCACTGCCTCCCACCTCCCTCCTCCAAGTCAAAGTTGCTCAGTCGTGTCCGACTCTTTGCAACCCCATGGACTGTACAGTCCATGGAATTCTCCAGGCCAGAATACTGGAGTGGGTAGCCTTTCCCTTCTCCAGGGGATCTTCCCAACCCAGGGATCGAACCCAGGTCTCCCACACTGCAGGCGGATTCTTTACCAGCTGAGCCACAAGGGAAGCCCAGAATACTGGAGTGGGTAGCCTAACCCTTCTATAGTGGATCTTCCCGACCCAGGAATCAAACCAGGAGTTTTCTGCATTGCAGGCAGATTCTTTACCAACTGAGCTATCAGGGAAGCCCTCCTCGAAAGTGGCACCGTTTTTGAAGTTCTGCTTGCTTGCTAAGTTGTTTCAGTCGTGTCCGACTCTCTGTGACCCCATGGGCTGTAGCCTGCCAGGCTTCTCTGTCCATGGGATTCTCCAAGCAAGAATACTGGAGTGGGTTGCCACTTCCTCTTCCAAGGATCAAACCAGCATCTCTTATGCCTCTTGCATTGGCAGGTGGGTTCTTTTACCACAAGTGCCACCTGGGAAGCCCCATTTTGAAATTTAAATGACAATGAACGACGCTGGCCTCTAATCCCTGCCCTTCACCAGGGAGGCCCAACCAGCTTCAGACATCAATATATGAAGGTTCTGCAGCTGAACAACCCCAACTCACAAGTGAGGCGGTACTCCTTCAACACCCCCACCTCCCCCGCCCCAAATCAGGACAGCAGACAAGCTGAATGAAAGCTCCCCCACCGCCCCCAAACTGCAGATGGAGGCTGCAAAGATGACAGTTTCAAACGCATGCTTTCAATTACCAGTGATACAGAGAAAGCTCTGCAAGTAAATCTTTTCCATTTCCACCACCAAGCTGAACCCAGAAGCTTCCCATCGATGTCAGACCTCTCCAAGGTGGGGACGCCTGGCCCAGGATGCATGCCAACAGCAGGATTTGTTCTACACGTCTTTCAAGAAGTACCACACCTACGATCACGATTCAGAACCAGTCCATAAACACTCCCCGGGCCCCAAGCACACATCCTCAAGGAGGAGCTGTCTGTCATTCACCGACACCCGCGTGAGAGGGACCCAGGCCTACCCAGAGCCTGCCCACGGGCATCTGCCCGTTCATGTGTGCGTGCACGGGACTGTCTATCTGTACGTCTGCAGCCCGCACACACGCGTGCATGCGTGTACACGCACGCGCGCGCACACACACACACACACACAACCAGGCACCGAGCAATCCATCTGTCTCGAAGAGCCGGCTGTCAGAAATGAAAGTACAATCTCCTGGAACCGAGTCACAGCCTTCTAAAAATGTGTGCCGTTTTCCCAGACTGAGGAAACTTGCAGGGGTGGGGTCTGTTTCACTGAGTCCCAGAGGCTCGGGCCTGTGTCTCACCGGCCAGTCCCGCGCTGCGCGGCTGGAATTCCAACCTGCAGCCAGCGGGCCGGCTCCCAGAGCGCCTGCCCGCCCACTCCCCTTCCTCGCAGGAAAGGGAAGGGCCAGCCTTGGAGTCACCCCGGCATCTCAGGAGGGGCGTGCCTTCAAGCACACCCCCACCCCCACCTCCGAGACACCAGGTTTTCACACCACTGTTTTTTCTTTCCCTTCTTCCCCTGCCAAGAGAATCAAGCCCTGGCTCCTGCTGCCGACCTTCCTCCCACCCTAAACTGAGCCCCATTCATTAGGCCCGCTCTCAGCCAGGGCAGGACAGGAAGGAAAACAGCACGCGGGGGCCTGTGAAAGAGACACTCAGAGAGGTGATTTCCAGGGGGAGGTGGGGGCAGGGGCGTGTGGGCGCTTTCCCTGCTCCCCACCTTGATGCCCACTTGGCCTGGCCCTCAGCACGGCAGGCACACCCCCTCCAGCCTTCTTTCTTCCCCTACCCAGCCCTGCCTCATTCAGCTAATGCACCCCCCCTCAACTGGCCTCATCCTGGCCACCCCCACCCTACCACCCCCCATGGAAAGATCAACTTCTTTGAAAGGAGGAGGTTTGGGCATTCTCCATTTGCAAAACCCTCCACCTTGGACCTGGGCCACTAGTCATCTTTTGCGGGGGGTGGGGGGACATTCTCACTGCAGAGATGGGAGCCCTGGGTTTTCTCAGCGCCCATTGCCTCCCCTCCAGATACCCCCAAACCACTGGCAACAACCCAAGAAACAGTTTCTTCAATTTCCCCCCACAGCACATTATTAATAAACCGCTCCAACTCTGAACGGAAAGAAGAAAGAGCTCAAACTTTGAAGCCTTGGGAATTAGTAAATCAAGAGCTAAAATTCAAAACAAATGCTCTTTCATGTGGAGCCCCCCCCCATCACTTTTTTTTTTCTTTCTGCAGTTCCCTTGAACCATGCTAGCCCTTCAGAGACAAGCACTCCTTCCTAGCAGCTCCTCATTCATTGACTGCAGTTACTATGGGGGTTGGGGGGTTCATCATTGCTTTACCCCCGGTGTCTTTCCAGGACTAGAAAAACTCTCGGAAGCCCACCCATCTCAGAAGGGGCAACACTGTCACACCGTTTGGCTCTGGGGCTGGGAAAGGAGGCTGGTGTCGTCACTTCCTCCAGCAAAGGAGACAGACAAGATGTTATCAAGGAGACAAACCTTCCGAAAAGCCCCCTTTCAAAAGCTACCACTTCCCTTGCTTATTTCATGTGGTTCGGAGGGGCTGGGACTCCTCCTGCACATTCAGGATTTAAAAAATAAAACCGTCTAACAACATCCTGAGTGCACGATTTCGCCCAGACCCCTTCCTCCTCCTTGGCCTTCTTTCTTTCCGGAACCCTCTCAGCCTTAGAAAGCAGAAGAGACACAACTCACACATCCCTGTATGTTCTTTCCTCCTCCGCCACCATGGTCCACGCTCATCCTCACGCCCCCTAGCCCCCTGCCCTCTCTGGGTTCCTCTTTTTTCCTGCTCAGCTCTCATTAGGAGCTTTGAGTAAACAATACCCTCTGTCTCAGATAACAGCCAGAGTATATACTGTGCTGAAATCAAAACAAACAAGGGTCTCCCTGAAGACATTCTCGGCAAGATCAATTCCTGCAGCGGGAACTGGCTGGGAGGAACCAAGACTGACTGACACTTGACCAGTTAGAAGTCCCCTCTCAGAAGCGCTTTACAGCTTCCATCTGCACTGCCACGATCCCACCTACACGAATGTCCCAAAGGCAAATGCCCAGGACTCTACTGGATCTTCTGTTTTCTCCCCCAGGTTACTTCCCCTCTTGTTTTAGCTAGTTGTTAGAAAATCCTGTGATGGCATGCATACTGGGGTGGGAAAAGCAGGTGGAAACAGGACATCTTTAGAACAAAATGGAAATGTCTCCCACTTACATTGGTAATGAGCATCTCCAAGTTTATCACTCTCTTCTCCCGTCTCTCAGTGACAAGGATGCTCGGGCTACCCAGTGCCCCTCACCCAATTCCATAACCCTCTAGCCGGGGCAAATTTCAGGCCCCTCGCTCACACCTGTGGGCCCTGAGGGACACCTTCCCTGCTGGCTCAGTGTCAGCGCCTGCTATCTGCAGTGACCCATCCATCCATCCATCCCCAACACACACTGTAGACTCCAGCCGGAAGCTCGACCGGGAGGCAGGATGGGCAGAGAAGCACCGAGGTCGTCTTCTCTAAACTCCCATCCTACACCCAGGATCTATCTTCTACAAGTTTCCAAAAGGTGGATCCCTTCCCTTCAAGGCACCTGATGCACTGAGAGCAAGAGAAGAGCTTAAACCCAAGAACTAAGAACACCAGAGTCACCAAGCGAAGCCCCTCCAGCAGAGGGCTGCTTAACAACAACTCAGAAACACAGCCCACACCCAGGTGGCCCCCATTTCCACATCTATGGGGCAGGCCAAGAACCTCGAGCTGAAGGGCGACGGGAGTCAGCGCAGAAACGTCCAGTTTAATGCACATAAAAACGTGGATTAACTCCAGACCAGCTGGGGTGGCAGAAGGCCACCTCTGGTCCTCCAAAATCTCCAGTCATTTCAGGAGGCCTTGGAATCCCCGGGAAAATAAGAGAAAAGCGTCTCACCTGAAAGCCCCCCAGGGGCCAGATAATTCGTTCCCCCTGTTTCAGCGGAGGAAGGCACAGCATCTGGACAGTCTGCTGTGGATTTGAGAAGGAGAGAGAAATAAATACACAAATAAATAAATAAGTACACCAAGATTAATTTTTAAGCACATTCTAAGCAGCATTAAAGAGAAACCACACATTCCAAACGGCTAACTCCCAGCCACGATGCTGATTATTAATGTGCTGCTCAGGCTTTGCTACCCATCATGAGACAGACCACAGCACCTTGTCACCCGTCTGGGCTCCCGGCAGCCAGTTAATCATTCGTCAAGTCAGACTCGATCACAGACTGCTGGAATTTTTTTCTTTTATTGCAAGTCCCCCATTGAGGAAACCAGGTAGTTCCCAAGGTCAAAGGAGGCCCGTGTTCTCTCCCAGCCACCTTTCTCGGGGCAAGATCAAGGGCACGGCCTCTTTGCTTGGATCCAGTGGCCCTCGCCACCACTCTCACCTGTTTACAGACAGACTTCCCAGTTCTTTAAGAAGAAACGGGTGTTGGGCTGAAGGGACTGCGTTTCCCTTTCTAACAGAGGTAGAGTAAGTGCAAGAAAATCTCAAGTACGACTCAAATAATCTTATTCATGTACGCACCTGGGTGAAGCCCCCTCAAGTCAACAGAACAGAGGACATTCTCAGCAAGGCTCCCAGCTCCTTCCAGACCTAATCCAAAAACTCCCCATGGGTGGAAACCTTCCTGGGCAACCCCAGACCTGCAAGGCTCCCTGCCCTCCATCCCTATAAAATCTTTCTGGCACCCAGCACTTGCGGAGTTGCCTTCCGATGTCTTTCCTGATCTTTTACCTTCAGATCCTGTCTGCCTGAACTAGTCTATAACCTTCTCTTGAATGTCTGTGTCACCCTCAGGTGCTCAGCATAGTGACCTAAATGTTAATGAGGATAATGACGATTCCAGCTGAGAAATAGACTCCACAACCTCCCTCCAAGCAATTAAAACAAAAAATAATGGCTACAAACCACAACTAATTAGTCCCATGAAACAAAAACACACAAGACCCCATAAGTGTATCGGGCATTACTGCCAATGCCAAACTTAGGAAATCCACAGAGAAAGGCCAGCTCAGGAAAGGAGCGTCCTGGCTCCAAAGCAGTCACACCGGGTCAGATGGTGCAAATCCCAGACCCTCCTTCTCCAGGTCACTAGCAGGATGTCCATGGAGTGTGCATTACCAGTTTCCCACTGGAACCGCTTAGCCAAGACGGCAAATAGGAAGCCAAGGGAAAGAGGAGCCCAGAGGCAAGGAGCCATGGAGCTCTCTAGAGACCTAGCAGCTGTGTCCATTCCCTGGGTAAAAAGGGGATGGGGCTGGGCTTGCCACCCTCCCACCCCACCCCCAGTCTTAGGTTCTCTCTCTAATCCCGCTCTTGCATTCTCCCTCAGGTGCAAGAACAACTTTCCAAGAATTCTCCTCCACAGGGGAAGGGTGGGCTGAGGAGTGGCAGCATCAGGCAGGGGAGACAGAAAAGACCATGTGGGTAATCTCATTGTATCAGGGTAAAGTTTAATTCCTAACAGGAATATACAGTGTTACAGGATACACTTAATCAAATGGAAAACAATAGGGGCAGGCAGGAAATGGAGTTGCTGCTTAAAGAGTGTATACCCTGCACTTTCCAAACTACTCCGATGGCCTTCACCCTGAAGGAGAGACAGGCTCCCCGTGAAACGGAAGACACCCCCACATTTAAACACGATGATTTTGGCCAGCCCCCACTGCCCCCAACTCTGGCTGGCTGAATCCCTGGGGCAAGGTGTGTTTCAAAGGAAGGGCCCGGCATCTCGGGGTAGAGCTGGGACCGCGAACAGGGCTGTCAGCCGGTCTCAGATCAAAGGTAAGCCAGCTCCACACCAGCAACCACAAGCGTTTCTATGAAATGGTGCTCTGCCCTTTGTGCAGCGCCTTTGATCTCAGGAGGGATTTACAAACATTAATTAGGTCTCCCTACCACCTCTGTGAAGGAGCAAGGTATACCTGTTTGACACGTACCTAGGTAAACTGAGGCGTCACTGAGTAGCCCAAGGGGCCACCCGGTGAGCGGGGCCCTACCCAAGGGTTCAGCCCTCTCCTCCCCAGCAGGCCTCACTCTCTTCCCTGCGGGTAGTCGGGCTGAGACAGTCTTCAGCATCATCTAGGTCCTGCCAGGCTAGTAAAGGGCCAAGAGGCCACACCTCCGTCTCTCACCCACAAAAAAAAGAGCTTCGCTGCGATAGCTCTCCCAAGTCAGGGTGTCAGCTTCTGCTGTGTCACCTGCTCCCCAGAAGTGCTGGGTTCTGTGGGAGACTCATTTCCCTGTCCCAGCAGCAAGAGAGCCCTTGAAGACGTGGGCCTTGAATGAGCTGCTGCAAGGGATACAAGGTGACAAAGCTGGGGACGCCCTCTTCTCTCAAAGAATGGTTTCCCGACAGCCAGCATCGTCTTGTCAACTTAGTTCTGAGCTTCCTAAGTACCATCTGGCACAGAGGAGTTCCCCCGCCCACCACTATACCCTAAGCTCTGCCCCAACCCACAGCCCTGGTTACAGAAGGACAAACCGGTGCATCGGAATCAGCAGTGCATTTTAGGCAGGCACATCATCAGGCCTGTAGAATGACTGAATGAATGAACAAACCAACAAATGAGTGAATGAATGCATCATCTAATTGCTTCGATCATTTCTAGATTTAAAAACAGGCCTGAAAAAGAGCGGCCTGAGTTGAAAAAATAAGTGCAGAGCAAGGTCTCAGACTTCTCAACTAGGCTTTGGAGGCCTGATCTGCCAAGAGGCACTGGTCACCAGGGTCCCTGGCCTAAGCAAGGAGCATATACCCAGCAACATCAGCCCCCCTCCCACCCCAAGACATTCTTCAAATAGTTCAGACCTTCAGATACAGAGGAAACAGGAAGTAGAGCCCACACAGCATTCCCACTCCATAAACTGCGATCTCATTCTAATAACCTGCTCTCACCCCTGGTGTGATAAGGGTGGATAGGTGCCATGACTTCTGAAAGCCTCATGTCACAGACACCGTGCTCCTTCCTTCAGCCATGGCGAGCGCCCCTTCTCAGAAGATCCTGCTGACTTCGAACCACCTAGCAATCAGGTCTACCAAAGCCGGGCCATCCCAGAGGCCGCAGTGGAACGGCTTGAACCATAGCAAAATGGAACTCCCAACTTTTAGCCCTGGCATTCCTCCAAAGGCTTCCCTGGTGGCTCACTCCATAAAGAGTTCGCCTACAATGCAGGAGACCCAGGTTCGATCCCTGGGTCAGGAAGATCCCCTGGAGAAGGAACTGGCAACCCACTCCAGTATGCTTGCCTGGGAAATCCCATGGACAGAGGAGCCTGGTGGGCTACAGTCTGTGGGATCGCCGAGAGTTGGACACGACTTAATGACTAAACCAGGACCACCAGTTCCTCCAAAGGCTGCAGGGAGACCAGGCCCCAGCCCCTTCCCACTGCCTCAGCCCATGCTGGAGACTTTGCAGAAGAGACTCCCTTAGTTGTGCAACTGGTTAAGATTTTAATAACGTTCCATTGTAAACCTTATGGCTGCTTCTCACCTAGTAACCCAAGGCCAAAAATTCAACCTGGACTCGGAAACTTTAGTGTGAGCAGCTGATCTAAATCCCCAGCCAAATACTCTCCGCAATGTGCAAGGCAAAGAGAAATCTGGGGCAGCATCGCATCTGTGCCCCTGGCCACAGCAGCCAGCACAGCCAGCCCTGGCTGTCCTCCAGTGCGTCAGGAGACACGGGGGCTTCACCTATTAGCACCCTCATGTCCTTACAGCAGGATGCTACTTTTCGTTAGGCTTTTTTTTAATTTCAGGGTTTTCTGAGTTTGCAGGGCGGGGGGGGAGGTGGGGGGGACCTACTTTTTTGTTTGTTCTTTTGTTGTTGTTTTGTTTTACACAAACATTTTGGGTGACTAACCAGCTGTCTGAGTTTCCGATTGGCAGGTTAATCACTTCCTATTGGCTGATCCGGAGAACTTTTCTCCCCCTTGGAAATGGCGCATTCCTGTCTTTGTGGCTTCTCTTGTTTACACACATTCTGCTACCTAATGTCAACACTTGCTAATGAATAAATATATCACTCCATTTGCTGAAAATGAGGTCCTGGCCTGAGATGGTCACTGCTTGAATCCGGTGGACAGAGCCTCCCACTATCTCTGCAGGAAACCCCAAAGAACGTGGGCCTTCTTTCCTATGGTGATAAGAAGTTTCTCTCGGAACAGTTCCCCCAGTCGTCTTTAACCCTGGGGCCAACATGACTGGCCTCTCTCTTCTCTCTTTTAAGGAAAACCTCCACATTTGAAGACTACAGAAGGAAAAACAAAAAGCAGGAGAGAGAGGGCCCCTTGGAGAACTAAGCTCATAAAAGAATTCTTGAGCCTTGATGCCAAAAACCCAGTCAAGTTACATTCTTGGAGAAAACAGACCTTGGTAATCTCAGTTAACGTTTGTTACAAATACAAAGCTGGTTTATCTCCTCATTAATGACCATTTATCTGGTGTTTTGTAAATCGAAAGCAAAATATCATATGCTTCGCAGGCCACTTATTAGACAGGCACCAGGCAAGCAGCAACGCCTTCCGACTGGAGGGAGTGTGGAGTCAGGGAGGGCTGGCTGGAGACCATGGGCTTCGCTTACACCATTCATTAAAGTATTTAATTTAGGACAACGCCCCAGCAAAACTTTTAATTAGTGGGGGGAAAGGCCCAACAGCCAAAACTCATGAGGCGGAAGGACCTGTAGAATTCCAAGAGGGAAATGGGGCCCAACCCTTCATTTCTCCTTCTCCCAGAACCCTGGCAAAATAAGACTGTCACAAGCACTGCATTTCTCAGGCACCGGCAGAGACCACAGTTACAACTCAGACTTGCAGGCACAGGAACCTCCCCGCTGTAAGAAAGGGCTCCAGGAAACAGGGGCCCATCGGAGCTGCCTCCCAGCTCTGTGGTCCCTCCTCTCTTCTCCCCTGCACTGCCAGCCAGAAGTTGAATGCAGACAAACCCAACAGGGCTGGTGCCAGCCTCAAGTGGGGCTTCTGCCCTGGCCGAATGCCATCCAGTGACAAAGCGACAGGCAGGCCAGAGCTATGCTAAACACTTTTATGGCCCCCACTAGGAATTCTGAGAAAACTAGGAGGGGGGGAGGGGGCTGTTGCCTTTACTCCTTAAATTTTCTATTCTCTTGCCCCAAACCGAGGTCATCTCTACACTTTTCTAAACAGTCTTCTCTCCCATCGGGCTCTCCAATCTCCCCACTGATACTTCTGGCACTCACAGAGTCTCCCACGTTTCCCATCACCCTGTCCCATTTGGCTCCCTAGACCTGCATGCGCCAGAGCCCACGCTCTGAGTTGAGCCAGCCTGGGTTATGGAGTACAAATACAAGAAAAAAATGAACAAAATGGAAAGCATACCTAAGAAACATCTTTGCAAAAAGAAAGATATATATGTACACACACACACACACACACACACACACACACACACACACACACACTACCTCCAGCTCCAGTCACAACAAAAAAAGAAAAAGAAAAAAAAAAAATCCACCAAATTGCCAACAGAGGAAACCTATAACCACCTCAGGGCAAGTCCAGAGTCTTCCCAAGCCGCTGCCTAGACACACAAATCCGCGTTCTACAGCCTCCATTTCTAACTTAAGACAGGAAGGATATTTTTAAAATCAGCTACTCACCAGTTGGTTTGAGAAAATCCATCGGGTATCTGGAGTAAGGAGGAGGGGGAGACTCTGGAATTAAAAAAGAAAGAGAAAATAAAGGCTGAGCCCTGAGAGAGAGATAGAAACTTATGATAACAGAGGCATTCTTTTAGCCCAACTGTTTGTCTTAGCTGTGGGGGTTGGAGGCAGGGCCGCGAGGCGGTGATTGCCTTGATATTTAGCTGTCAGATAAACAAAAGAGGCCGCCTGGCGCCAGCCTCGGCGCGGCGCTCCTCCACGTCTGCGGCCGCCGCCGCCGCGCTCTGCCGGCCCGGCTGCAAACCGCCGGCTCGGCCGCCTCACGTCGCAGTTCACGGGGCGGGGGCGGCGAAGCCCCCCTCTTCCCCTACTTCGCGTCCCAGAACTTCAGACCCTGATCCCTCCGCCACCCCCCGCCCCGACCCGTCCCCCCGGGGCGCAGTTCATCTCCGCCACCGCCGCTGCGCCCAGCACCCGCGCGGGGAACACGGGCTTCCCCCTTGCCCAGCTTCCCCGGAAGGTGCACCCCAAGGGCGCTGGGGAACTTGAATCGGTGGGCGCCCGAGATGCACCCCGCCCCCGCACAAAGAGGCAGAGAAAAGGGATGCAATGGAGAAGGCTGGGAGCATAAAGGAGAAGGACCCCGGGGTCTCAACGGAGGAGCCCAGGGCCCAACTCAGTAGTCTGGGGGCAAACCATCCAACAGTCGGTTACACTGCTCTCTCTCCTGCGCTGGAAGAAAGTAGGAGACACCCAACTTCCCCTGACTGCCTGTTCTCTCTCACCCCGGGCTGGCGGAGCTGGGAGCAGGTATCCAGCTCGGCCTCCTATCCTGCTCTCTCTGCCTCAAAACCCAAAGCTGCGCCGGCCAGGGTAGGCTTCCTGGCCCCTTGCGCCCGACGTGACGCTCCCCCTTCCTTCCTAAAGGGGAGCCTTCCTCTCCAGCCTTTACTACCTCTTCTCTGAGCCTTCCTTGGCGGGCTTGGACCGAATCCAAGTCGGCCACACACCTCAACGCCTCTCGCCGTGCGGGGGAGGCGTGACCCCCCCCCCCCCACTTCTCTCTGCACCCCCTTGGCTGATCCGGAAATAACCCCATGTCTGCAGAATATGGGCATGAATGAGTAGGGCCCAGAGGCACCACCACCCCGCCCTTGGGGCCACCGAGGAGAGAAAACTGGAAGGGAACCCCGAGGGAATGCCTTTCCAGTTTCCCCGGGTCCCCTCTCTATACCTTTGTCCCCCAAATCTCCTCCCAGGAGGAAATGTACACACACCCCTCCGGCGTGGTGGCTGCACTAACCCACAGCCCAATCGGGCTTTTCTTCCCCCCACCTGAGTGCCGGGGGGAAGGGGGGGCACCGGCGGGT
>NW_011494725.1:2147626-2148092 GCF_000754665.1 Bison bison bison
TGGGCGTGGATCAACTTCTTACCTAGTTCGCAGAGTCGGCTAAGGTGATGGGGGTTGCAGCACACCAGCTCGGGGTTGATCTTCCCGTAAGATTCACAGCAACACAGCCTCTTGACTTCCGAGGAATGCCTGAGATCCGGCCACCTGAACACTTTGCACAGCAGGAGGGGGAGCGAGTAGGTGGAGGGCGGCTGCGCCGGCTGCGAGCCGGCAGGCGCCCCCAGGCCCAGCCTGCAGTCCAAGCGGCCGGGCAGCAAGAGGCACGCGGTGCGCGTACCGCCGCGGGACTCCACGGCCTGGAGCAGCAGCTCCAGCTGCCGTTCCTTCAGTTTCTTGAGCACCGAGTGCGTGAGCGCTTTCAGATCCGCCTCGCCACCCCCGGCCGCGCCGGCGCCCGCGGCTGGGGGGTGGGGATGGTTGTGACCTTTGGCACCTCGCACCGCCTTGCCCAGGCAGCAGACAGCCC
>NW_011494725.1:2148425-2149233 GCF_000754665.1 Bison bison bison
CCCCGGAGGAACGCGGCCGCCGCTTCCCTGGGGGCGGCGAAGCCTACCCGGGTCGGCGCCTCCCCAAAAAGAGGCCCCCCCGCAGTGGCTCCCGAGTGTCGGGCTCGCCAGCCTCGGCTGCCTACATGAAAGATCCGCGGCGGCAAAAAACGAAAGGCGTTCGGCAGGGCTGCTGGAGGGAGGAAAAAACCTCTTTCCCCCTTGCTAAGCAACTTAATTTGGGGGTGGGGAGAAGCAATTAAAAAAAAAAAAGCAGGCACGCGATTTATTTTTTTCCTCTATATCCTTAGTAACCGGATCTCCTTGAATTCCGTGCACACGAAGACTCGGGGGAGGGGGCTGAGTGGACTTCACCCCACATGAGATGTCTGGCGAAATAAGGAGGCTCTCTCAAAATCTAAGAACCAAACATGCAAAGCCCCAAATGAAAAACACCACCTCCTCGCACCCCGGAGGTCTGGGGGCGTCCGGCTGGAGCTGGGGTTTAAAAAAAGAAAATGTTTACAAAGTAGAACGAGACGTTTGAGGGGTGGAAAAAAAACGTATCCACGAGTTACATCCCCCTTTTTTCCTTGCAGAGCCCCGCTGATCTTCCTCTCCTTTTCTTCTGCC
The DNA here is from genome assembly GCF_000754665.1 of Bison bison bison. Lineage (NCBI taxonomy): Eukaryota > Metazoa > Chordata > Mammalia > Artiodactyla > Bovidae > Bison > Bison bison. The sequence goes on from NW_011494725.1 coordinate 2,149,038, forward strand.
AAGAAAAAAAAAAAATCCTATATATATATTTTTTAATCCACAGAAAGCTTTGGCTAGGCTGCTTCAATCCTTCGCATCTGGGTGGTTCAGGGGAGTCTCTGGCCTTTCCTCTTGCGTTCCCGGGGGCCCCGGTCGTCGGCGGGGACTTCCTTGGGGCTGGCGGGGGCGCAGGGGCAGAAGATGCTGCGGCGGCGGC
>NW_011494725.1:2150070-2151178 GCF_000754665.1 Bison bison bison
GGAGACCTGGAGGAATCAGAGGAGAAATGGGAAGACCCAAGAGCACCGATCGGGCACCGCCGGCGAGTTTTGGAGCGAAGCGAGCGGGCTGGTGGCCGGATTTAGACCCAGCCCGCGGAGCCTCGCGGGGGCTGTCCCGCGCGCGCTCACCCTAACGCTTCATTCATTCGTTTTGTTTTAAAGGCCCTGGCGACGGATCCCCTGGCCGCCGCGCGGGAGGGAAGGGGGAGGAGAGCGCTGTCTCCGCGTAAAAGACATTTACACCGGACTGGACCGAGGCCCTGGGAAGTGCGCGCTGGAGGGAACAGCCGGCCCGCGAGGGCGGGGAGGCGGCGCGAATGTGACCTCAGCGGCGGCCGCGCGCTCCCTCCCGCCCTCTCCCGCTCGGGGCTCGGGTTTCTAGGACTGCCTGGAGAAGTGTGTCTTGTGCAAAGCTCTGGAATGCATTTGGCTGCCTGACGAGTTGCGAGGGGCAGCATCTTGGCGGGAGGTGGCGGGGGTGTGTTGGGGGGTGCTCGCCCGCCCGCTGCGGGCAGGTTTCCTCCGGAGCCCGGAAGACCTCCGCCACTCCGCCTCCCGGCGCGGGAAGGTTACCTTCCGAGCAGACCTGCATGCATATGCATGCGGGGCCTGTTTCTTCGCCTTCCTCGGCCCCGTAGCTTTCTGTGGCGCTTAGAGTCAGCGAGTTTATCCCCTTACCCCGGGCTATAGAGAAAGCATAGACCCACCTGGCCGACTGGTGCATAGATACGGTAAGGCGTTGATGGGGCAAAGCACCAGATAGCGTTTACTTCGTGAAAGCTGTTGGTGCTGAGAAGCGTCATGATTTAAACATATAAGCGTCAGTATCGACGAGGCCACTAGTTGGCATGGTGATCTAACCTCACATCTTATTCAGTGAAGTAATATATATATATATTTAAGTCATTTAGAATTGTGAGGTCAGGATGACAATCAAACTCACTGGGGAGTTTGATGACTTTTTTTTTAATGAATCTTTTTAAAAAGATGAAATGAACTATTTTCATTTTCTCAGCTAAATTATGCCCCCTTTAAAGGAAAAAGCACCAAAATAAAAAAAGGGGGGGGGGGGAAAAAAAAAAAAAAG
>NW_011494725.1:2151278-2174740 GCF_000754665.1 Bison bison bison
CACCAAAAAAAAAAAAGGGGGGGGGGTAATAAAAGGAAAAGGCACTGATGAACCTCAACTTGGCCCCTTCCCTTCCAGCAACTTGAAAGCTGTCTACATGCTACAGAGGCTTAATAACTACTTAGGAATCAACAGAGTTGGAAAGATAGGTATTTGGACCTTCTCCCCCTACCCCAACCCACCAAGAGCACCTTTGGAGATATATTATGTGATAATATAATATTATATATTATATAATATATAAGGGAGAAAATCATTATCATCTCTAAGCAAGGGGCCCTGAAGCTCATTGACCTAGAAGAGCCAGAAATGCTAAGCAGGGCAGAAGGGTGTAGAACAGGGCAGCAGCTGGGATTCTAAACATTTACTTTGTAAGCCACATAGGCTGCAATTGTATAAGATCATAGTTTTGTTACAATTAAAAATAGTGCTGGGCTTCCCTGGTGGTCCAGTGGCTAAGACTCTATGTCCCAATGCAGGGGGCCTACGATTGATCCCTAGCCAGGGAACTGGATCCAACATGCCTCAACTAAGAGTTTGCCTTCCAGGACTGAAAGATCCCACATGCAGGATCTAACACCCAGTGCATAAATATTTTTTTTTAATATATTGCTTATTGAAAAGGGCATTGTAACCTGTGTATGTGTGTGAAACTTTCTGAACAAGCAACCTACTAAGATAGCAACCGAGAAAGCCCAGGAGAAAATGGGTTATCCTACCATCATAGGCAAAAGAGGTAGAAATGGGATTTTGGAGGTATCTGAGAAATGATACACTCACCTCAGAAAGGCTTAGAAAGAATGCCAAACTAGAAGTCAGAAAACGTGATTCCTGCCTGGGACTCTGCCATGTGTGCGTGCTCAGTCATGCCCAACTCTTTGTGACCCCATGGATTGTAGCCCGCCAGGTTCCTCTGTCCATGGGATTTCCCAAGCAAGAATACTGGAGTAGCTTGCCATTTCCTCTTCCAGGGGATCTTCCTCTCCCAGGGATCGAACCCACATCTCCTGCGTCTCCTGCATTGGCAGGTAGATTCTTTACCACTGAGATCCCTGGGAAGCCCCTGGGTCTCTACCATTCACTGGTTAAATAACTTGTACTAGAGGTGATCTTCGCATTAGAAGAGCACTTGGCAAGATTTAAAAAGGTTTCTGGGTAAGCTTCCTGCCCTCTCAGGGTCTTATTCCCACTCTCTGCTCTGGGCATCGCTAGAAGATGTTCACTTTCCTAGCGAGGCTAGGCCAGGCTGCAAAGTGACAAGAAGGACTTAAATAAGCAGTGAAAGCAAAAGGCATAATTCTGCTTAAGCTTCTTGGCTAAATAGAGAACCTGATGATTCTGGGAGATGTGGCCAGTGGTGCTCACACTCTGGGATGCCAGGCTGGAGCACACACAAGGCAGGTAGATTTAGTGGGTGTTTTAGGAGTTGAATCTGACGTCACAACTTGTCTGGGAGGAACATGCATATACTTGCAAAGATATGTTCCCATATAGTGTAATTGTCGGTGCTTTAATTCAGGCGTCACTCCTGTCTTACCCTCTGTGCATGGCTTTCCTCCTCCATTTTACTGCCCTAGGTAGACAGTGGGTGGGTTGCTGGGCAAGTACCTACAGTGGCTGGTGCTGCTTTATAGCTCCTTGGCATCCCCTGAATCAGTTAACATCCCAAGCTTTCCTGAGAGCCAGCCCCACCCCGTTCACATTCTTATTCCTTTCCTTTCCAAGAAAGAAGCTGGACTGTAGAGGAACTCCTGGCTGGCTAGTGTGCCTAGAAAGGGAGTTCCTTTCCTTTTCTTTTCATGGGCACAAATGAAACCAACAAGCACCCAGTTTCAAACTATTCTAATCCCTAAAAAAAAAGTTTAGGAGTTCACCAAACTATTGTGAATGAGTTTGATTCTAATCACTTGCTGGCAGGGAATATGGAATAAAATATCTCATTTGCAGTTGTTTATTTCCTGTTGTGGCTTCTATTTTCATCTTTTAGTCACTTTGGTGATAGTAATCAAACCCTAATCATGGTGCGGCCACAAGTCACAGAGACCAAAATAACTTGCAGCGGAGTTATGACAAACAAGGATGGAGTCAGCTAAAGACCTGGCTACTTAATCACTGGCCCCTGGCACCCGAAGGACTGCGGGGGCCGCCATTTGACTAACCCCGCCATTTGACCGACCGCTGGCTAAGCATCTAGAGGAGAGAGGAAGCTGGAGGGAAATTGCTCCAAGGCCCGTGGTCTTGAGCAGTCAGGGCCCCAGGGTGCGAGAGGAAGGAGGGCAGCAGAGTATATACAGGAAGTGGAGGAGAAGCAGGTGAACTGTCCACAACTGCCAGCGGGGAAACTGACATGAAAGAGAAAGAGGAGAACAGAAAAAGAGAACTGGCAAACCCTCTACAGCTACAAGCAACTAAGCAAACACTAAAATAAAAAGATAAATACCTCGTCTCGGGGAAGGCAGGATTCCTCCTTTCAGGCCTTTTCTCATGTTCAGTGGTTCTTGGAAAAAAGAAAGGTCGAGAGAGGCCCCAAAGGGCAGGTGGGTGTGTCTGTGTTGGGGCCAAGGACCAAGGCAGGGATGAGGATTTTTCCTTGCAGAAGCCAAAAAAGAAACAATTGAAGAGACCACCAAAAAAAAGTGTTGAAAAAATATCGACATTTCTTGTGCAACTGTCGCCTGAAAAATGTGTGCGCCCTCAGCCATCCTGAACTGGCAACAATACAACTGGAAGTGATGGCTCATGAAAGAAAGACAGCTTGAGTGAGGCCGATGTGACAATCAACACTTCTTGGCTTATCTTAGGAGAACGAGAAGGTAAGTGAATGAAATGCATCTAATTCACAATCAAATAAAGATTCTATAAGTCCTGACTCATCAAATATGCTTGTGTTACAGGCATGCTGTCAACTGATCCATAACATTTGCCAGGTGACTCTCCAGGGCTCTCGGCTAGGTCCTGGGGGCCAGAGGGGAGGGGCAGGGTGAAATGAATGTTCTTATGAAGGAGTCGAGAGAAACATCCAGGAAAAGCAAAGACCTAGGACAACAGAGACATTCAAATATACAGTCACAATTTCCTCCAGGGATGGCCATTGGATGGCTGAAGAAAACGGCTGGAAGGGAAACTTAACTGCATGTAACTTTCTGTACCTTTTCAACTTTGCACCTTGTGAATGTGCCACTTATTCAAAAATATACAAATTTGAAGGTTTGCTCTTCTTTTTTTTTTAATCTGTGTCTGCTTTTCTCATTTCCTGAAATTTGCTGTTCTGATGTTCTTGTAGAAAAGGACGAGTTGGCAAGGTCCTATGTGGAAGTGAGGCTGCAGACAGCGTCTCTCTCTGTGGGGCAGTTCCTACAGGAAGGCTGATGACAACAGAGGCCAATGTGTCATCCCAGACGGCAAGGGCGGAGGCTGCCTCGTCATGACCCTGGCAAGAGTCGGTGAGGAAACACACCAGTCCTAATCAAAAGTCATTCTAGATATCAGTGAGGTGCAAGTCCTAAACCGGGAGAACAGTCTCACAAACACTGGCGTCCCGACCACAGAGGCACAGGAAGGAGCAGCCTGCCCCATCTGAGAAGAGGAGAGTGGCACCTTTTGGAAATAGAAAGGGGTTCTTGTGATTCTTGATCCATTTCACCAGCACTGGTTCAAGAGGTGGTGCCAGGTCCCAGGCGTGACCTCTGAGACACAGAAAGGTGTATTCAACAGCCTCTGCCCTCAAGAAGGGTGTAATTTAAGAGAGGGCTAGAAATAGGAAAATGGTCAGCCTTCAAGAATGGAGCGAGGGAAAAAAAAAGAATGCAGCAAGAACAGTTCGAGCAAGAATGGAGGCCCCGGGCTTCACTGCTGGCTCAGTGGTAAAGAATCCACCTGCCAATGCAGGAGACACGGATCTGATCCCTGATTCGGGAAGATCCCACATTCTGTGGAGCAACTAATCCTATGAGCAGCAACCATGAAGCCTGTGCTCTGGAGCTGGGAACCCCAACTACTGAAGCCCTCGCGCCTAGACCCTGCAACAAGAGAAGCCACCACAATGAGAAGCCGGCACACCGCAGCAAGAGAAAGCAGCCCCTACTCGCTGCAGCTGGAGAAAGCCTGCGTGCAGTAATGGAAGACCCAGCACAGCCAAAAAGAAAAAGAATGGAGGCCCCTGATCGGGAAAACAGAAAATCAAGGGATTGATTCTGTCAGGGAGGGGGGCGGGGGGGTGCGTCTCAGAAATTTTCCTAAAGGTATAAATATTTGGAACTAGATTGGGTGAGTTGACAGTCAGGCAGACGTGCGCATGACATGAATGACTCTATTCAAACGGAAAACGTGACACAGAAACAACTGCTTGTTTTCTGTCCACTTTGAGTTAAGTCTTCAAAATCAAGCCGCGCTTGTCACTTTGAGTCTATAACTTCATTTATAAACACTCCTAAGCCTCAAGGGGGTCAGAGATGGAGGTGTGGCTCCTGCAAGGGATGTTCAGGGAGCTCACCTTCCTCAGAGTGAAGTTTTTCCCTGTAGAAAGAATTTGCAGGCATGACACGACATCATCTATAACTACAGAAAAGTTTCTTCTCAAATAACTGGGAAAATCTCCATGATCGCCAGTCCTCAAACCAACAGTCAGGCCTCACTTGAAGCAAACTGCTTCATGTCAGGAGACAACGCCAGTTGTTAACACAAGGAGAAGGGAAGTGCCTCCAGCATGAAGCTGGCCTGTGATGGCTCAGTAATGGACCTGCTTAGATAATGGCTTCAAATGCCGACAATGAAAAATTAGGATTCGCCATTGCAGTATAGACAGAGAGACATACAATTTGGCTGATTTCCACGGGCAGTAAAAAAATTGATTTTAAAGACAGCAAAACAAGAAAATAAATGTTGAGCTTTGCTCAGAGGCACCCCAGGAGCCCTGCTGATATTCCTCATTATCCAGGCTGCATTTGAACTTCAAGACACCAACAAATGGACTTCAAGCTCCTGGTCATATTGGGCTACCAAATTAGCCTTCACTCTTTTCTGATCCCACCCCCCCATACCCCGCTATTTTTATCTTTCCCATTCCCCTAAGTCATTAAAGGATGACTTTGGAGCTAAATTCTGCGTAGTAAGTGCCAGATAGCTTCATAGCAACGAGACATCCTGTTAATGGTGAATCAGAACTGGGCAGCCTGCAGAAGGGGTGATGTTTTGTCTGTAGTAGAGCGGAGACTCATAGGTGACCACACACGCTGCTCCTGGCACATCGTGGGACCCACCAAAGAAGCCCATCCCTATGAGTGATGGCCGAGGCATTTCCACTGTGAGGACCCCGGGGAGCAGACAGGACCCTCAGCCCAGTTTTTGGATCAAATAGATTCTTCTGCCATTACTAGCCTCAAGGCTTTAGGAAAGCTGTTTCCGTCGTCTGTCTGCCTTCCTCATACAACAAACACTGAATTAACAACGTCTTGTGTATGCCAGACCCGGTGAGAGGCTCCAGGAACAAAGCCTTCACCCCAGGGGTTGCTGGGACGCAGCGCAGGCACGCCGGACACGCCGCCAGCACAAGTGCTATGTAAACTAGCTGGTATACAGATGCTAATCGTCATGATTATCATGGATTTGGCGGCAGGAGCCACCCAATAAGTTAATTTTGCCTAACCTTCCAAGCCTAGGAAATGGATTTTTGCTGGGATAAGTGTCCGAGTGACAGGGTAATGAAGAAGGAAGCCACTCTTTCTAGTGTCTGGGACTTTTTGTGGGTTTTACCAGGATCAGTTGAGATACTGTCAAAGGCACACGGCCAGCATCAGAGTTTAAAAGCCAACTAGTAAGGCTGGGACATCTTTTTCTTAGAATGAAAGAGGGGTACGTGAGAACACGACCTAGTGTTCCTAGTTCTTTGCTAGAATTACTGAGTCATATTTTCTTATGTCCTAGAAATAATTTTGCTGCTGATGGTGACAAGCGAGGAGGAAGGTGACGGGGCAAGGAGCTGCCCAGTGAAGACTCCATCCCACCTTTCTCCATAAACATTTATTTTGCAGGCTTTCAAAGTCTGTGGAATACGATGTTATTCAGCATTGCTCACATCTAGTAGACCCATAAAGAAAAATTGCAGTAACATTCAGTGAGAGGTAGAAGGGATTTTAAAGTCGTCCTCAGCAGTTCAGGCCTCAAAACCTGTGATCCATGGTCAAGTTTCCATAATGCAATATATTTTCTCAAATGCGAAATTATTAGATAATTTTGCTTTTTTTGTTTTATTGATTTTTGAATATGTAATACACGCACAGTGCTACGCAGCTTAAAGAGGACAAAAGGGCATGAAGAGAAAAGTAAGGCTTCCACTCAGGCCACTGACTTCTCCCTCAGGAGATGGCCCCATCACAGCCAAACAGAGAAGGTGAGTCAAGTGAAAAGACAGGCCTCGGGTTTGAACTTCAGCCCACAGCCACCTGCCTTTTTGACACCTCCCCTTGGATGGCTCAAAGGCACCTTGAACTCGTTATGTTCCAAACAGGGCATATCTCAGTATCTTCCTTCCAGAACCTACTTCTCCAGGTCTCCACCCTCAGAAAGCTTGCCCAGGGACCTCGCTGGTGGTCCAGTGGTTAAGACTGTGCACTTCCAATGCAGGGGGCGTGGGTTCGATTTCTGGCTGGGGAACTGAGATCCCATATGCTGCACAGTGTGGCCAAAAAATAACTAAAACGAGAGCTTGCCTATCTCCATCCAGTGGTGGGAATCAGAAGACCAGCAACCTCCTCCTTCTTCATCCCGCATCCAAACCAGGCTCAGCATCCCATCAGTTTTTCCTTTGAGATGCCTCTCAGTCTGTCCACTCTTCTGCAGGTCCCCTCACCGCAGCCAGCAGGACGCAAGCCATCAGCATCTCCCTGGGGACTACTGCCCACAGTACTCTGCCCACTTGTGCATCTGGTTCACTGAGACCCGCCAACCCCCTTCTGCTGAGGCTGGTCCCGGTGCTGGCCTGACTGCACCACCACCCAGCAGGCTTCCTACAGCCCTCGAAAACAAGGTCAGCCCTTCCGTGACCTGTAAGCCCTGAGTGGTCACCTCAGGACCTTCCTTCCGCCCCCGGGGACTGGGCACATGCTGTCTCTCAGCCTGGGATGCTCCTCTCTATCTTTGAGTGAGGTCACCCCACCCCCATTATTATACACTCTGGCAGCCTCAGGCATCTCCTTGCGGTAGCATTTACTACACTGGAAATTTCACCTTTAATTCCAAGTCCTTGCTTCATGTTTACCTCCCCACCTACCCAGGGCTTTCCAGGTGACACCAGCGGTAAAGAACCCGCCTGCCAATACAGGCTAAACAGAAGAGACGCAGATTCCACCCTGGGTCAGGAAGATCCCCTGGAGGAGGGCACGGCAACCTGCTCCAGTATTCTTGGCTGGAGAATCCCGTGGAGAGAGGAACTTGGTGGGCTACAGTCCATAGGGTCACACAGAGCCAGACATGACTGAAGCAACTTAGCAGGCATGTCCACCTACCCAGATGACTCCTTAAGGGCAGAAGCCCTGTATTATAGCACATCAAACACTGGCATGGAGCAAGCACTCACTGATACTGGCTGAACAAAAGACTGACCCAGAAGGAAAGAATAAATCATTTCATTTTTTAAATTTCTGGTTGCATTGAGTCTTCCTTGCTTTGCACGGGCTTTCGCTAGTTGCAGCGAACAGGGTCTACTCTCCAGTTGCGGTGTGCTGGCTTCTCTTGTGGAGCACAGGCTCTAGATGAGCAGGCTCTGCAGTTGGGGTTCACGGGCTTAGTTGCTCTGTAGTTGGGGCTCACTGGCTTAGTTGCCCCACAGAAGGTGGAATCTTCTTGGACCAGGGATGGAATTTGTGTCCTCTGCATAAACAGGCAGATTTTTAACCGCCTTCCCACCAGGGAAGTCCATAAACCATTTCTTTTGAGATGCTGTCCCTCCTAGTTCGAGGAATCAATATGCCCTATCTTTTTATGAAAGGCGATGATGATAGACAGTGTTTACTTAAAGACTTATTTAGAAAAATTAAATGTTGACAATTGAAGGGAGGGTCTTTTAGGGATGTGCAAAACCCTAAAGCTGACAAACTACTACTTAAAGCCCAAGGAAAGAATCTCAGATCCAGAAATCCTGGGGGAGTCTAAATACCTTCCTGAAGAATAAGTTGCCCTAAAGTCAAGGGGGGCATAGTTAAAACTCTCAGTTACTCCCCATTCTGTGTCCCTCCTTCCCTCCCTTTCCTGTCTGAGGCTTATTTCATGCATTTTCTCAACCGGAGTTCCATGAAGATGAAGAGAAGATCAACTAAGACCGCGCACTTGGTTAGTAACACCTTCAGGTCCAGAACTCACCTATCCCTCCATCGACATGTCTCTATGCCCAGCAGTGTGTAGCTGTCCCAGCTGTCTAAAATGCACAGGTAAGAAAACAAACAGAAAGAAGCAATCCGGCTCTTCTCGGCTGGCTGACCCTGGCTCTTTGCACAAAGTTGGTGCTCAATGAGTGAATGAACGAAGGCATGAATGCCTGGTCACTCTGACCTTCTTCTGGGGCTCACCGTCTGAACCCTACAGTCGCAGGATCACGCTTCCCAGTCCCCCAGAGCCCTGTCACCAGCTATCATGCGGGCTGGATGAACAAGGACCACTCCTTGGCTCTCCTTCATACCAACTATGGGCCAAGCATCGCTCAGGCACATGGTCTCTTCAATGGGGAGTCTGCACTCTAGGGGGAGACAGAGAAGAACTAAGTAAATATATACACACACAAAAATATGATTTCACATAGTTACAGATCAGATCAGATCAGTCGTTCAGTCATGTCCGACTCTTTGCGACCCCATGAATTGCAGCACGCCAGGCCTCCCTGTCCATCACCAATTCCCGGAGTTCACTGAGACTCACGTCCATCAAGTCAGTGATGCCATCCAGCCGTCTCATCCTCTGTCGTCCCTTTCTCCTCTTGCCCCCAATCCTTCCCAGCATCAGAGTCCTTTCCAATGAGTCAACTCTTCGCATCAGGTGGCCAAAGTACTGGAGTTTCAGCTTTAGCATCATTCCTTCCAAAGAAATCCCAGGGCTGATCTTCAGAATGGACTGGTTGGATCTCCTTGCAGTTTGTCTTCTCCAACACCACAGTTCAAAAGCATCAATTCTTTGGCGCTCAGCCTTTTTCACAGTCCAACTCTCACACATAGTTACAAGAGCTTTGGAAAACATAAAGTAGAGTGAGGGACCAGGGCTGGTATGGGCTGAGAATGGCTGTTTCAGGTCTGTGATCAGGGAAGGCCTGTCTGGAGAGAAGCAAAGATCAGGTAAGACCCTTCCAGGAAAGGGAGGGAGCCAGGGCCTGGAACCTGAGACAGGTGAGCTGGCAAGTTACAGGAACAGCTGGGAGGCCAGCCTGGCTGGCATGGTGACAGCATGGGCAGAGTGATCAGAACTGCGGAAAAGAGAGCTGCTGGGCAGGGGGGTGGGGAGGGGTTGATCATGCAGAGCCCCCGAGGCGTTCCTGCTTGTTAAGTGAATGCGCCACCAAACACAGGATAATGGAGACAATTACAGTTTCAGGGGAAACACACAGCACCCAGCACAGGAGCCAGAAATGCCATGTTCAAATATCATCTCTGTTACCATTAGCAGTGTCACCTAAGACCTTGATTTCCCTATGGATAAATGGGGATAACAATGATACTCACCAGTGCAGAGCTGTCTTGAGATTAAATGAGATGATAAAATACACAGAGGAATATTGTGCTGTGCTTAGTCACTCAGTCATGTCTGACTCTTTGTGACCCTATGGACTATAGCCCGCCAGGCTCCGCTATCCATGGGAATTCTCTAGGCAAGAATACTGGAGTGGGTTGTCATGCCCTCCGCCAGGGGATCTTGCCAACCCAGGGATCAAAATCATGTCTCCCGCATGGCAGGCAGATTCTTCACCATCTGAGTCACCAGGGAAGCCCACAGTGGAATATTACTCAGTCATAAAAAGAATGAAATAATGCCATTTGTAGCAACATGAATGGACTTGGAGGACGACAGAGAAAGACAAACACGATATTAGTCATATGTGGGCTCTAAGAAAGATACAAATGAACTTATTTACAAAACAGAAGCACTCACAGACTTAGAGAACAGACTGTGGCTACCAAAGGGTCTGACTCTTTGCGACCCTGTGGACTGTAGCCCACCAGGCTCCTCCGTCCATGGGATTCTCCAGGCAAGAATACTGGAGTGGGTTGCCATTTCCTTCTCCAGGGGATCTTCCCAACCCAGGGATGGAACCCAGATCTCCCGCATTGCCGGCAGATGCTTTAACCTCTGAGCCACCAGGGAAGCCCACCAAAGGGGTAGGGGGAATAAATTACAAGGTTGGGATTAACGTAGACACACTATGATACATAAAATAGACAGTCAACAAGGACCAACTGTACAGCACAGGCAACTCTACCCAGTAGTCTGTAATAACCCATAAGGGAAAGGAATCTGAAAAATAATTTATATGTATACACTTATAACTGAATCACTTTTCTGTACACCTGAAACCAACACAACATTGTAAATCAGCTATACTCCAATATAAAATAAAAACTAAAAAATAAGATAGTGTACGTCAAAGAATATTGTGGAGATGAGTCTACAGAATTGTAATTTAAGAAGAAAACCCAATCAGGCATTTCTGAACCCAGCATAGAACAATTCTGTGGTACCCAAGCCCTAAAAGTGTCCACTTATACAAGTTGGTTGACCAGTAAACCTTCCATTTGTGGAACTGCTGCTGAAAACATTTGTGTATTAAGTTTGTTATTATGTCATAGAAATATATATGTTTGTGTGTATATATATACATGGAGAAGGAAGTGGCAACCCACTCCAGTACTCTTGCTTGGAAAATCCCAGGGACGGGGGAGCCTGGTGGGCTGCAGTCCATGGGGTCGCTAAGAGTCGGACACAACTGAGCGACTTCACTTTCACTTTTCACTTTCATGCATTGGAGAAAGAAATGGCAACCCACTCCAGTGTTCTTGCCTGGAGAATCCCAGGGACGGGGGAGCCTGGTGGGCTGCTGTCTATGGGGTCGCACAGAGTCGGACACGACTGAAGCGACGCAGCAGTAGCAGCAGCATAGATGTTGGTATGTGTGTGTGCTCAGTCTTGTCTGACTCTGCGACCGCAAGGACAGTAACCTGCCAGGCTCCTCTGTCCATGGGTTTTTTCAGGCAAGAATACTGGAGTGGGTTGCCATTTCCTCCTCCAGGGGGTTTTCCTGACCCAGGGATCGAACCTGCATCTTCTGAGTCTCCCGCATTGACAGGCAGGTTCACACACACACACACACACGGCTCATGTCCATTCCTCTTGTTCTCCTTGATTAACAGGAATATATTAAGTACAATTTGTTGATGAAGATGCCGAGGAAGCTCTCTGATACCAAAATCATCTAAAATTGATAATTTGTCTAAAATTGCACAAACTCACAAATCTTACTTCTGAAAAAACTAAAGAAAAACCACCCAAAGAAGCAAAGGAAAGCAGAAACAAGCTCACTGGTAAACACCCCAGGGTCCTAAACCATGAATTGGGTGCTTGCTTTTCCAGATGAGCCCCAAGTTCCATGCAGGTGCTTTTGCATCTAACAGATCCGAAGCCAAGAGAGGGTGGTCACAGACAGTGGGTGGGGTTAGAGGTCCGCACCTCCCTTACGGTCCCCCCAGGATGAAGAAGGAGGCCTTCCCCTGGCACATCAGCCATCTGGGCCACAGCCCTCCCCGAGTGGCTCCTCAACGACCCAGGCCTCTGCCTCACCCATTCCCAGCCCAGCTGTCCCCTCTCCCGGACCCTGGGCTTCAGGGAACACCAGCTCTGCCTTCTGGGAGCCACCATGGTCTCAGATCAAGGGAGAGGCTCCAACAATGGCCTGTGTGCCCAGAACTGCTGATCCAAATAGACTCCTGCCGCTTCTCTGCCAAGCCAGAGATGCTCAACAGGCACTACATCCCCTCAGAATGCCAGAGGAGGGGCACACCATTCCGTTTTTCACCCATCCCCCCATACCTCTCAAGTCATGGTTGTCCTTTACCCAGCCAGCTGTCTCCCCAGATCTCCCACTGGCTTGAGACAGACATAGAAGTAGAGGACTCTTGGCGACCCTATGGACCACACCCCACCAGGCTCTGCTGTCCATGGGATTCTCCAGGCAAGCATACTGGAATGGGTTACCACGCCCTCCTCCAGGGAATCTTCCCCATCCAAGGATCGAACCCGAGTCTCTTATGCCTCCTGCATTGGCAGGCAGGTTCTTTACCACTAGCACCACCTGGAAGGGGCAGGCCCCCCCAGCTAGACAAATACAGGTCCCAGAGGGTTCTGAACAAATGTTGAGCTTCCTTCCTCCTTCTCTCCAGGTGATAGGCAGGGGCCCCCAGGGAGTGTTTTCATCTTCCAAGAGAACATGCTCCATTAGTCCAGAACATCACTGGCCTCCAGTTTTCTAGGCCAACACTCGATCCCTCATGGAGTATTCTTGACACTTTAAAGGATCTGGCCAGCATGAATGCCACTGTGGCTGCATTCTTTAATTAATATTTATTGGGTGTCCCTATTAGGTGCCTGGCAAGCACAGTGTGTTGTGTGTGGCAAAAATATCTATTCTCTTTCCTCTCCAAGAAAGTACATTCCTGGACAACCCAAGAATGTTGACATGCCAAGGAAAGGGAAAACATCCTCTAGCAACAGCAAGAGTGAGCTGGAAAGGCGTGAGAGCACAGAGGCAGTACACAGTAGTCAGGAAATGGGAGCTTGAGTCCTGGGGTCCCAAACTGGGCTGTGCAAGTCCCAGCAGGTAGCAACACTTCTCTGAATCTGCATCTGCACAAATATGATCAACAGTATCACTCTGCCTGCCTCCTGGGGCTGAGGATGCTGTAGAAACCAGATGAGATCATGCAAGTGACGCCCTTTGAAAAGTTGCATATGCCATACAAATGCCAGATATTTCCTCCCATAAAATCTTTAGTGCCTTTCTTGATAGAAACAAAAAATTGAATGATATTTGAAAGAGTGGAACTCTGGGAGGTCAAAATCTGACAAGTGCCATAGGGCATGAGTTTAGATTTTGAGGCTCTGATCCAAACTGTTGACAAGCTCCTCTACCCTTTGATAAATACTAAATACATTCATCTTCAGCTATATGTATGTATATGTGTATGACACACAGATACACTAGGAAGGTGTGAAGGAAGGACCACACTTTGAGGGTCCTTTTGCAATAACTGGTGGCTATATATCTGCAAATACAGAAAGCCTTATGCAAACCTGATATGAATAATTAGATTATGGTGGCCTGGAAAATTCCATGGACTGTATAGTCCATGGGGTCACAAAGAGTCGGACACAACTAAGCGACTTTCACTATTTCACTTCACGGCTATGATATGGCTTCCCAGGGGGCACAGTGGTAGAGAATCTGCCTGCCAGTGCAGGAGACGCGAGAGACGCAGGTTTAATCCCTGGGTTGGGAAGATCCCCTGGAGTAGGAAATGGCAACCCACTCCAATATTCTTGCCTGGAAAAGCCCATGGACAGAGGAGCCCAGTGGGCTGCCGTCTATGGGACTGCAAAGAGCCGGACATGTCTGAGCATGCACCTTTACATTTACCTTTTTTTTTTAAACTATAATACACTGTCACCTGTGCAAACTTCAGAAATTTAATTTTATGCATTCCTGGCATAAAGTGGTGTGATCTTTCTGGCCAGCAGTAGAGAGTTTGACCAAGAGCCTTAAAAAATATTTCTGTGGATAAACAAAATGTGGTATGGAACACCATAATGAAATACAATGGAATATTATTCAGCCTTGAAAAGGAAGGAAATTCTGACATATACTACAACATGGATGAAACTTGAGGACATGCTAAGTGAGATAAACTGTCATAAAAGGACAAATACTGTATGATTTCACTTACATGAGGTGCCTAGAGTAGTCACATTCATAGAGACAGAAAGAGCAGAGGCTACAACAGGCTCAGGGGGCAGTGGGGATGAGGAGTTAGTGCTGAATGGGTATGGAGTTTCAGTTCTGCAAGATGAAGAAAATTCTGGAGGTGGATGGTGGTGATGGTCGCGCAACAATGTGAACATACTTAATGCCACTAAACAGTACATGTGAAAATAGTGTAAATGGTAAACTTTATGTAATGTATGTTTTACCACAAGTTTTAAAACGTGTTTCCATTTCTGACCCAGTAATCCATCTAGGAATGTATTCAAAGGACATAATAAGAGAAGAGGGCAAAGATGTTTGTATAAGGGTGTTGACTTAAGTCTTATTTTGGAACAACTGGAGACAGTCCAAAGGCGAAATAATAGCAGAATGAGCAAACAGATTATAAAATATCTGTGTTAGGAAACACCATGCCGCCAATAAAAAGCTTGCTTTTGAAGAATATATAATGACATGGCAAAATATTCATGAGACACAGGACTCAAAACCATCTGCCCAAAGTGATCGCAATCTTGGAATACAATACCACTATATGAAAAAGGAAAAAGGTCATAAGGAAACTAACCGTTGGTTACCTCTGGGTGGTAGGGATTATAGGCACATTTTTATGTTCTTCTTCGTGTTTCCTAATGTTCTTTGGTGAGTACGCATTAATTACTTTTATATTTCAGAAAAATGGTAATTCAATATTAAAAGGACTATAGAGCTTGCAGACGTGTCTCTAGATCCCTTATGGATCTGGGTACGCTCAGGCAGAGAGCAATGTTTCATAGGGTGGACTTCCAAAAAACTCTCCTGGAAGGTGAATCAGGTCTGTAACGTACATTGTCTACAAAATACTCATGGCACAGTGGAGATACTTGTGATAAATATCTGTGATTATGTAACTGTGGTCAAAAATACTTTATTGCTTCGGAGAATCAGTAGCAGTTTTGTTGAAATTTGGGGGATTATACAAAGCAGTTGCCTAAAGATATGTCAGAAATACGAAACATAAGGTCAAATGTATATTTCATGTTTGAGAAGGATGTTGTTGACAAGTATGATTCACATGGGTTTAGCTAAAATGTCCAAAATTTAATCTTCATTATATGTTAAATAGAAGTATTAGAAGTTGATAACACAAAGGAGAAAATATAATGGAAGAAAAGCTCCCATTTTCAGTGCAAACAAACCAACCAAATAAACAAACAAAAAATACTTAGGGAAAGCATTCCACAAATAACGCATGATCTAAAGGAAGGCATTTTTCAAACACTAAAGAAGACCTGCATGAATGAAAATGTACACCCTGTTCTTGGATAGGAAGGCAGTGTTACAAAGATGTCAATCCTTTTCAGATTAATGTATAATTTAACTTAATCCCAATAGAAATGTCAATAGGGTTTAAGATAAAGATGTGCAGGGGAACTGGCCAAGCTAATAAAACTAAGACTGAAGTTCAAATGAAAAGCAAATGCTAGGTAAAATTTGAAAAAGAAGAGGGATCGGGACTGGCCCAACTAAATATTAAAAAGATACTATAAAGCTTTAGTAATTAAAACAGGTTTTTACTGACACATGCATAAATAGATCCATGCAACAGAATAGAGAGGTCAGAAAGCAGTCTAAATATATTTTTTTTCAAAGAATCTACTTATGGCTTTGATAAGTTTTTATATTTTATGTTTGTTTTCTATTTTGCTAATTTCTGGGTTCTGAGTTCTGTTGTCCTTTTTCCTTTGGACTTCAGATGTGCTTCTTTCCCCCTAACTGAATTAGATACTTAGATCATTGATTTTTTAGCCTTCCTTCTTTTATAACACATGCATAAAAACTATACATTTCTTTCAGTATAATTTTAGCTACAGCCTATAAGCTTTGATGTATTTTCATTGTCATTTAGTTAAAAATATTTTCTACTTTCCATTTGACCCATAGTTTATTTTAGAAGCGTGTTGCCTAGTTTCCAAACATTTGGGGGACTTTCTAGCTCCCTATTTGCAACTTAATTTCATAGCAGTCAGAGAACATTCTCTGAATTATTTCAAATATATATATGGAATTTAGTTAAACATAAAGATAGTACTTCAAATCACTTGAAAGAAAATGAATATCCAATAAATAACATTAGGACAACTCAATGGGGACATGGAAAACAAAAACACCAGTTATTCACTTCACATAATAAAGGAAATTCCAGATGGATCAAAGATTTCAACATAAAAACTAAAGCCATAATATTAGAAAAATATAAGAGGAAACTCTTTAAAAATTTCAGAGTAAGGAAAATCTTCTAAATCTAACCTTAAAAGATTGATAAATTTACTGAACATAAAAATACTCAAATCTTTGCTGGCTGAAACTACCATGAAACTCGCTCTTACAGATGAGAGGGTATATTCTGGGAGGAATATGAGCAGAAGTTAAGTACTGGTAGAGTTTAGGACTCGGCAAGTTTCATGGCCAATAGCTAGGTCTTGAATGGTAGGATTTCGATAGATAGGAAGTGGGGCAAGTATTTCAGATCCTGGGAAGTAAGGACAGGCAAGCACTTCACCATGTTAGCAAAGCATTTGCTTCGGTCTTCAAGGCGGACTCCTCTCATTCAGTACAATACTTTGTCCAGGACTCTAATCAGATGTGCGGGTCATAGGTGATAAAAACCTTCCACACTGAGCACTCTGGGGTTCCATCCAGATCCACCACGTAGCCCTGTGACCGTGAGCACATCACTAAATCCCACTGGGTACCATCTCCTCAGCTGTCAAAACGGACAGCATACATGTACACAGCTATGGCTGATTCATGCTGGTGTTTGGCAGAAAAGTGAAAGCCCCTCAGTCATGTCCCACTCTTTGTGACTCCATGGACTATACGGTCCATGGAATTCTCCAGGCCGGAATACTGGAGTGGGTAGCCTTTCCCTTCTCCAGGGGATCTTCCCAACCCAGGGATCAAACCAGGCCTCTTGCATTGCAGGCTGAGCCACAAGGGAAGCCTGATGTTTGTCAGAAACCAACACAATTCTGTAAAGCAATTATCCTTCAATTAAAATACAAAAAACGTATGGCATGAGAAGTAGCGGTTAGAAGCACGAACTCGGGACTCCCCTGGTGGTCCAGTGGCCAAGACTCTGTGCTCCCAATGCAGGGGGCAGGGGGTTCTGTCCCTGGTCAGGGAACTAGATCCCATATGCAACAACAAAGTTTGAAGATCCTGAGTGTGCAGTCAAATAAATAAATAAATTAGAAGCACAAACTCTGGAATCAGATTACCTGGGTTCAAATCTTGGCTTTGCCCCTTGCTAGCAATGTGCCTCAGTGTTCACATCTGTAAAATAGGGAGGATGATCATGGCACCTTCATCGAGGATCATTCTGAATTAAATAAATTAATACTTTTATTAGTATATGTAGCAAAACATTTAGAAATTCTCTGACACGTAGCTCCGTGTTAGCTGTAAAATAACAATCATCAGTGTTATTGTTATTTAAGTTGACTCATAGATTAAAAAAAACCTCCTATACTAAGAGGTAGATGACTTCGTTTGTAGTTAAAGACGGAATTTTACATCCTGAAATAAGAGATGCTGGAAAATCTCTTTCCTATAATTCCTCAGGAATTATAGGCTCAGGATTAGGAAGAACATTAGAAATGATCAGTAGGAGATCAGATCATCTGGCCTGTTCGAAGGCGTTTGAGACTGTGAATTTCCTGTTTTCAAGGAAACCTGCTCTTCTCTTGGTGAACTTTCTAGTTAAAAGGCTGACACCAAACTGAACTGGTTTGCCTTCTTATAACTTCCCCTCATCCATGCAACTCCTAGCTTTAGCAGTCATGTAACAAATGTAACCTCCCACTACACGCCAGCTCTTCTTGATGATTTTACCACGTCTTCCTTCACCTTCTCTCCTAGTAACTAAACATGCCCTGTTCTTTTGGGCTATTGACCCAGAACAGCATTTCTGATCCCTCACCGTCCTGAAGCACTGCTCTGGACGCTCTCAGTTGGTTAACGTTCCTATTGAAAGTTGGTACCCAGATCACAGCATTTTGGGTCTGCAAAGTCCCACACATGAATGCTGAGTGAATGAATGAATGGACAAAATTCTCCAACTAGCACCATAATATACCAGAACTATCATCTCCCTTTTATCATCACAAAAGTGAAAGTGTTAGTCGCTCAGTCGTGTCTGACTCTTTGTGGACTGTAGCCTGCCAGGCTCCTCCGTTCATGGGATTCTCCAGGCAAGAATACTGGAGTGGGTTGCCATTTTCTTCTACAGGGGATTTTCCCAACCCAGGAATTGAACCCAGGTCTCCCATACCGCAGGTGGATTCCTTACCGTCTGAGCCACAAGGGAAGCTCAGAGGTTTATTATCACAACCTCAGATTATATTAGCTTTTCCAAGCAGAGCATTCAGCTCAGGTCCAGCATCTCTCTCCGTCGTCACCTGAGACACAGCTACGGTCACCCGCATTTCTGCCATGCCCCTATTTTCCAGGCACAAAATTTCCAGGGATCTAAGCACACAGTGGGATCTGAGGGAGCTGATGGAACAAGACTAGTCTAACTTAGTGACAGGGCAACATTTTTTTTTTTTTTTGCCACACTGCAGGGCATGAGGGATCCTAGCTTCCCACCTGGGGATGGAACCTGTGCCCCCTGCAGTGGAAGAGCAGAGTCCTACGCCTGGATGGTCAGAGAATTCCGACAGGGCAACATTTTTGACTCATCTACAGATGCAGCAGTGGGAGATCCTCTTGTACAGTAGGTAAGCTGAGGCACAGAAGAACAAAAGTTTGGTCAAGGTCACCCAGGGTCGGTGCTGGGGCTGCCCTTCCTTGCAGTGCCCTCCCTACAGATGTGCTTGTGCCCAGCCCTGTGCTCTGGTTAAAGGGGTCGTGCTGCCCCGCAGAGCAGTCCAGCAGGAAAGCCCTGGTTAGCAGGCATCCACACAGCTGGGCTCCGGGAGGGCATGCTGCGTCAGCCCTTCAGCAAACTATTTGGCTTTCTAGATTGTGCTTCCTGGAGGGTGGCGAGAGGGGTGTTGGTCTCTCCCAGCATTAAAGTTTGGGGCTTCCCTGGTGGCTCAGTGGTTAAGAATCCCCCTGCCAACGCAGGAGACACGGGTTCGATCCCTGGTCGGGACCATCCCACCTGCCGTGGAGCAACTGAGCCTGTGCACCAGAACTGTTTGTGCTCTAGAGCCCGGGATTCACGACTACTGAGCCCACACGCCGCAACTGGAGAGGAGCCCCTACTCTCCACAACCAGAGACAAGCCCTCACAGCGACGAGGACTCGGCACAGTCAAAAATAAAGAAATAAAATAGTAATAATTTTTTTTTAAATTTAATGCTTAAAATCAACTTACTTTCTGATTTATAAACCTTTTCTTGACATATAACCTATGTACAGAAAAGTGCATGGATCATAAGCATACATCTTGATCAACTATCACCAGCTGAACACACCCAGCTCCCAGGTCAAACACGAGAACATCACTGGTACTTAGAAACTCCCTTCCTCTTTCCCTCCCAGTCACCCCCAGTCATGGTCACTAACCATTTTCCTGACTCCTCACACCTGGGATTACTTTGGTCTGCTTTTGAATTTTCTGTAAAAGGGATCACCACGTTTTTAAATGCATTTTCTTTCGAAGCAACTAAAAATTGACACGACAAGGAATTTGGGGATGCCATTGTTTTTCATTTGGGCAACCCGCAAGCTGCTTTAAATTCACTCTATATGGACCATGAAGAGATTTGAAAACCAAAGTATTTTACTCTGCCTGATCAACTCACCAAATGAATCTCAGCAGTCTCTCTGGAGGCCCCTGGGGTTCCTTTGCTAGTGTCCTTTCCCCTGTTCAGAATCACTAAATCCTGTGATTCTAAGACCCAAGTCAGGCTAACTTAAAAAACAGAACAAAAACCTCTTCCTTTCAGGATACTTTTACATTAAGTGCAGTTACAATACAGTGCTGCCCGTTCCCATACACCCTGCACTCAATTTCCCCTATTGTTAACATCTCACGTTACTATGACACCATTCTGTCACAACTCAGAAACTGGACTGGTGTATTACAATTAATTCAACCTCATACTTGATTCTAATTCCACAGTTTTCCCCTAACGTCCTTTTTATTTATTTCGAACAAATGGCAGATTCTAAGGTGTGGGCAGGAAATGCTCAAAATAAGCCTAGAGAACCGTGTAGTGCCAGACAGCAGGAAAGTGCTCAAAGATCAAAAGGATGGGGCATACATTACATTTAATCCTCATGTCTCCCTAGGCTCTCTGAACTGTGACAATTTCTCAAAACTTTCCTTGTTTTTGATGTCCTTGACAGTTTTGAGAAATATTGGTCAGGTATTTTGTAGACTGCAACTCAACTGGGTTTATCAGATGTCTTCCTCATGGCGATGGGTTTTGGGGCGGAAGATCGCAGAGATGAAGTGTTCTCACCACAGCAAATCAGGAGGCCACGATATTGGCATAACTTCCCCCTGGTGCCCTTGATCTTGATCACCCCACTGAGGTTGTGTCTGCCAGGTTTCTGCACTGCGGAGTACCTCTCTCCTACTGTCCTGCCCTCACTGTACCCTCGGAAGCGAGTCACAAAGCGCAGCTCACATTCATGGGGAAGGGTTTGAGGCTCCACTTCTTTGAGGGGGGAATGTCTACATAAATTATTTGGAGTTATCTGTGTGGGAGATTTGACTCCTTCATTCATTCATTCCTTAAACCAATCATTTCTTTGTATCAGTATGGATTCATTCACGGATATCTATTTTACACTTTGTATTAAAATCCTCTGTGACGTTGCTTACTCTTTTGCTCGAGTTGTTTCAGCCTTGGCCGTCAGGAGCATTGGTCAGGAGCGTTTTCAGGTGGCTCCTGCGCCCCTTTCACATGCCCCATCCTTTTGATCTTTGAGCACTTTCCTGCTTTCTGGCACTACAAAGTTCTCTAGACTTATTCTGAGCATTTCCTGCCCAGGCCTTAGAATCAGCCATTTGTTCAAAGAGAAGATCGGCCAGTTTTGACCCCCTTTCCCCTCAAGATGCTTGGAAATAGCCCAGCTTTATTATGTGGCACAAACTAGCCGTTGGCAAATAATTTGAAACTTAGTTTGATGTTTTCTGGGGTATTCCTCTGATTTCGGTTTGTTGCCACAGTCCGGGTATGTGTTCAATCTCTTTGCCTACCAGCTCTTCTCCCAAATGGTTTCCAATTTGCTTGAAGCTACTTTCCTCACTCACTTGACTGAGACTGTGATGTAGACCCGCCCCAAGTGAGTCAGGATGCAGAGCTGAGAGAATAAATTAGAGAGGTCTTCCTCCTGCCAGGCCTCCACACACACACACAAACACACACACACACACACACACACACACACAGACACACACATATCTACCCACCCACCCAAGAAGGGGGAAGGCACCACAGGGAGGGCAATAGAGGCCTTTGCTCAGAGAGCTGGTGTTCAAAGGGAAAGAACAGGGAGGCGCTTGGGCAATCCAGCATGCAGGTCTGAGCTGGCCTGGGGTTTTAGCACAAGAGGAGTGAGTTCTTCTGAACAGGACCAATTAAAACCTTTTAAAGTAATTGTTCCCCTGCCTTCTTTCAAAGTGGAGCACTAATCGTCTTCTCTTTCACTCTTCCCCACCATTCCATCACTTAAAATTAAACCCTTTGCTTCTCTCCCAGTGCTACTGTGGCCCATGCGGGAAGTGACACTACCTGTGTTTGAAGCTGGGGGGCTGTGAGGCTAGCTTTGCTTAGCACAGAATGAACAAGGACTCTATCCAGCTCTCATCACCGCCCCCACCCCTCCCACAGAGCAGAGAGGATGTGGGGGAGGGGCCGGGGAGAGTCAGACAGGTTCCCAGAGCACATGGCCAGGTAGTGAAGCTTCCTGGCGGTGCTGCCCAGGATGTCCACTAACATCACCCGGCCATGGTGGTGCAGTGGGCAGGGCCTCCCCTGGACAGGGCCATAAACCTTTTGTGGCTCCGGGAAATGAGATCCATCAGGGTGACATCACCTGTCCACCTTCACTCTTCTCTCCCTCTAGCCAAAGTCCCTCTTTTCAGGCCCTTGGTGGCCCTCCCAGCACGTCCCTTTAGGGGAGGATTGTACAAATGTCCGAAGGCTCTGAAGCCATGTGGTAAGCAAAGTTCTCAGGGGAAGGTTTCCCCGTGGAAGTAGGGTAATAAATAATCAATGGAACTGCACAGACCTGTGAAGGTTACCTTGACCTTGACTGAGTGATAAATATAACTGGAGTTAGACACAGAGCACAGCATTCAGAAAAGCAAACTGCTCTCACCTTTTTTTTTTATCTTAAATCTCATTTCTGTTTTGCCTCTCTACAGTATCAGTGCATTTTAAGGAAGGAAAACCCACGTGCTCTGTCTCTGAACGGTCAAGACCTCCAATCACTCTAGTCCGGGTGAGGGGTGTTGGCTTTCCCCACCGAGTCCACTTTCCTAACACTGGCTGGGTGGGGTGGTGAAGTGACCCAGTCACTCAGCCAGTTGGTGGCAAGGCTGTGACGGGAAACGAGGCATGGAGACGCCTCTCGCGTCTAGGCGCTTCCCATAATGGAAGCCTTCGCTCCATTAAAAGTTATTTTCGGGATTCCACAAGCCCACCATCATCTCCCCACCGCCCCACCCCCACCCCATACGGAAAATTTATGTAAACCAGTCAAAATAAAGCAACAGTTTCTTAATAAGTATGTTTGGAGTTTCTCTCTGCACCTAGGCGAGAGGACGAGGACTTAAAGGTTCCAGTGTTCTTCTCTATACAGCCAGACTATTTTTAACCAGTTAAGGACGCATTCAGGCCCACACCCCTCAGGTTAAGCAGGGCACCGGTTCCGCCTGACCCGGCGCCACCGTCCTCGCGGTCCACACATACACACAGACACACCCCAGCTAGACACACACACACACACACACACACACACCCCAGCTAGACACAGAAACACACACACACCCCAGCTAGACACAAGCGCGCGCGCACACACACAGACACACACACACACAACACACCCCAGCTAGACACAGGCACACACACACTCAAGCTAGAAACACACACACACACACACACTCCTAGACACAGCCCGGGGCCTGGTCCCCTCACCAACTGCATTCTTTCCTCTCCCCGCCTCCCCCGAGTCCCACCCGAGGCCAGGCATCGGGGAAGGAGTAAAGGGCCAGGTCGGTGCCGCCGGGGTCCCACCTGGCGAGGAGACCGGGTTAAAAGACGGGATCCAGAGGAGGAGGAGAGAACGTAAAGAGGGGGTACATCATTCCCAGCGGGGTTCAGAGGAGGCGGAGCCGCCGGGGCGCGGGGGATTCTCCCGTGGGACGGGGAGGAGATGCTCGGTGCGCCTCTGAAAGAGCTGCACGGGGACATCCCCGGGAACTTCCAGCCCCATTCCGGGCTGCGGGGGTCGA
>NW_011494725.1:2175452-2176131 GCF_000754665.1 Bison bison bison
TAAACCTTAATGACAGCAATCTCGCCTGTCTGCGCCGCTGACTCACTCGGTGACCCAGCCTCCAGTCACCCGGCGGCCTCGCTCTGGCCTCAGTTTCCCCGGCCGCCGAACAGTGAGGCCACTGTGTCGCTATTCATTCCTGAGAGCCCATTCACTCCCGGAGCATCGCCCGCCTCCCCTGGGAAGCGACCGAGGCGACGAACTTTTAATTATCTCCCTAGTGGGGTCGGGGTGGGGGAGTGGCGGGGAAGGCCGAGCCGGGCTGGGTAATTGAACTCAGGGATTATTCCCAGGTCGGCTTCAGCTTTTTATTTTAAACCTTTCTTTCCGCACTTCATCCTGTTCTCATTTTACCCCTTTTTCTCCACTCTGGTGGAGCTGCTTGAAAAGCCACGAAGTGACTCACCGCCTAGACCCTGGCGGTTTAGACTTTTCACAAATATTGCATGTTTTAATTAATCTCCTCGCTATAAACTTCAGCGCCTACCGAGGGCCGGGCCCTGCGTGGTGAGTGTTAAAGATGAGACTAGCCAGTTCTTAAGCCCGGCCTGTCAGAGGAGCCACCTTGAAGCAGAGGGTTCACTTGTTAGATCCTTGTGTAGGAATGAAATGGATCAAATTATGATGCGAGCAACAGCTGATGAATCTAGGCCAGACACAAAAGAGTACATACTGTGTG
>NW_011494725.1:2176231-2186493 GCF_000754665.1 Bison bison bison
ATGAGGACAGAGCAATTCAGGGATGATGGAAATGGTCTTGATCAAGGTGGTTATATGGGTGTATGTATATAGCTGTTAAAACTCACCAAACTCTAAAATGGGTGCATTTTATTGCATGTAAATTATATCTCAATACACTCACCGAGGCCATTAGTTTCAGGAGTCTGAGAACTTTGTCAGCCTTCAGCATCATTCTGAACATTGAGAATGCATTGAGAGACATAACTTAAAATACTATAAAACTGGTGAGAGAAGGGATTGAGGAAGGAGCAATGTTATTTGTTGAAGGCTCCAAAGAGAAGTCGTTGCACATGTTATTTACTGAAATAGTACAAGTCCCAAATATTGCTGTTACTACCCCCATTGTACAATGAAGGAAGCAAACTCAAAGAGATAAAATGACTCACCAGCCTCCCTAGACTTATCCTGGCTGTCATCACTGAGAAGGACTGTCTGCATTTCTCAGTGGACCTACCTGATTTTATCGCTGTGTGTGGAACACTGAGGTATGAGGTTCAGGTCACCAGCAAGGGCTTTGGAAGCAGAGGGGACCTGTTAGAACCCTGCCCCTCCTCTTTCTAGTGGTAGGACCTGGGGCAAATGACCCTCCCTGGGTCTGGGTAAATTGGAGACCAGACCTTCAGGAGTTGTAGTGAGAAGCTGGGAAGTGCTCAGCTGGGTGCCTGGTTCAACAGGTGCCCATGAATATTGGCACCACCGTGACCTTGAGCAAGCCCCTTTTCTGTAAGGGCCTCGGTTTCCTCACCTGTCACATGGGAAGGTGGGCTCTAGGTGCCCTTCCATTCCCTGATAGCCTGGAGGGTTTGGAGGGTTAGCTGGGGAGAAAAGGACTAAATAATGTCCAGGGCTGAAAGCACGTGCAGTTCCTGGAAGGGAGGCATCCCGAGAGGCCCTGCTGCCCTCTCAGAGCCTCAGAGTGGAAGGGATCTCTTGGTGTTTTTCCTAATCCATGCCCTGCCCTGCAAAGGGGAGCATCCTCCGACACGCCTGTGAGTGTGGACCCCAGCTTCTGCTGGTGTGTGTCCTGGGGTGGGGGCTCCGTCCCTCATGAGGCAGCCTCCTCCACTACTGGGCATCTCTGGTTTCCAAAGCGTTCTTCCTCACGTGGATCCCCAGTCTGTCCTCCCGGCCTCTCTCTCTGACCAGCTTTGGTGACCAGGCCCCGTGACCCCCTGGGGAAAATTTTCCTCCTTTCCCCCTTGGTTTCCTCTTTCCTCTGCCCAGACCCTTTCCCCTCAACAACTAAGGAATAAACTGAGGGGAGGAAGGCCAGTGTGTGTGCCCACGGGGGACCGACAGAGCCTGTTCTTGGCATCTTTCAGGATCTGTGTCAGCCCTGTTCCCAGAAAGCGGGGTGAAAGCCACGGCGACCTCCTCTGAAAGACACCCCATGTCTCTGGTTCTGGGAGGCAGGACCCCCACATCTCTGCTTCCCACCTCTCCTTGCTCAGAGACCAACCAGCCAGGGAGATTTAGAAACTGCAGAGCAGATTCAGACACATCAGAAACACATCTCACACACACACACACACACACACACTCACTCCGTGCATGTACCTCACACACCCCAGAGAACCTCACGTGCACACACTCACACACACACACACATACACCTCACATACCCCAGAGAATCTCTCAAGCAGTGCACAGCTGCGGCCTCCCCTATGGGCCTAGGGGTCCGAGCAGCTCCCAGGGTCCTGGGCAGGGCTGGGTGCCCCTGAGGGGGAAGGGCTCTTTCTCATTTGAACAGAGGCTGGGTCCGTGCTCCCGGGCCTCTGGCGTTTCCCCCACGGCACAGCAGTGCGCCCACCTGCAGCCCTCTCTGCACGGTTAGACCTCAGGGCCCTGGGGGCACCCCGGCCTCCCCACTGGAAGTCCTTGTCCCGTGTGGGGACCCCTCCACTGCTCTGCATGCCCCTCCTCCAGGACCTGGCTTAAGGCACAGCTCAGCTTTTCCCTCCCTGTGCCCCTCTGTCACTTGTCACCTGGATCTCACCATCAGGGTTCACCTGTTTAGCCCCCACAAGCTTGTTCAGTGCCTGCTTGAGCCAGGCCCTGGGCTCGGTGCTGGAGATGCAGAGTGGACGAGGTCAAGTTCAGAGTCAGTGGACATCAGCCCCCTGCAGGCCAGCGGTCACCCACAGTGAGCTGGGTCATGGTCGAAGCATCCGTGGGAGCTGCAGGAGCCCAGAGAGGGCACCTGGAACCCTGACTAGGGGAGCAGTCATGGAGAACTTCTTGGAGGAGGTGCACGCCCTAAACTCCATTCACTGTGACTCACGGCATGCTGAGCTGTGTCCTCCGTCACTGTAAAGGGAGGCCTTGGCTTCAGTCCCCAGCCTTGGGAAAGGGTGTCCGACTCAGCTTCAGTGTCCTTGTCCTTGCAAAGTAAGAATGTCAACCTTGTCCTTGCTGAGGCGATGTGGTGAGGCGGGTATGGACGCCGCACAGCCTGCCTTCAAATCCTGGCCTCGTCACTGCAAGCTGTCCTGTTCAGCCTTGGGCAAGCTAGCTCACTCCTGAGTCAGTGTCCTTGTGTGAAACATGGGGGTCAGAACAGCAAGTCCTCACAGGGGTGTTGGGAGGATTTAAAGTGTTTCAGTCAGGCAAGGGTTCCGAACAGTGCCTGGCACCTGGTGAGCCCTGTGTGTAGAGAGTATATATACATGGTTAGCAGGCCCTGGTACATAGGAGGAGTTCAGCCCACGTACCAGCGCAGACATGCCCTCAAACCAGTGTCTTCATCCTGCTGGACCTTTAACTGTGTCTGAAGGGAGAGATGCCGGGCTGGACGCAGAGGTGTTTACTGTGTTCCTTCGAGACACAGGCTGGGCCTTGGTTAGTGGAGGGTGGGGCGGTGGCAAGGAGGTTCCTTCGGTCACTAGGTGGATAGCCACAGGTGCTGGCCTGGTGCCAGTCTCCTCCCAGTTGGCACTGTCGCTGGGAGAGTGGCAGTGGCGCTCACAGTGATCTGATTGCTTTCCTAACCTCTCCCTTCTCCAAACATGGGCTCACCTTGGCTTTGAGCAGATTTCCATGATCACTGCCATTCCCTCGTCTGCTTCTTTCTCCTCAAAATAAATATGTAAATATCAAACATCTGCCCATTCCTCAAACACCTAGAACTACATGAGGACCCAGCAGTACCACTCCTAGGTACATACCCAAGAGAAATGAAAACATATGTCCTCATCTGTAACATGGGAGTCATAACAGGAAGGACTTGTATGGAAACTTACATGGGAATATTTACAGCAGGATTATTCACAATAGCCAAAGGGGTGGAAACAACCAGAAAGTCCATGAGAGGACCAAAGAATAAGTAATATATGGTATAGCCATACAACCAAAGTATTACTTAGCCATAAAAAGGAATAAAGTACTCATATATGCTAAAGCGTGGATGGATCTTGAAAACATTAAATGAAAGTGTTTGTGTGAACACTTATCATGTCTGACCCTGCAAACCTGTGGACTGGGGTCCGCCAGGCTCCTCTGCCCATGGAATTCTCCAGGCAAGAATACTGGAATGTGTTGCCACTTCCTTCTCCAGGGGATCTTCCTGACCCAGAGATCGAACCTAGGTCTCCTGCACTGGCAGGAGGATTCTTTACCACTGCACCATCTGTTGTTGTTCAGTTGCTCAGTTGTGTCCGAATCTTTACGACCCCATGGACTGCAGCACACCAGTCTTCCCTGTCCTTCACCATCTCCCAGAGCTTGCTCAAACTCATGTCCATTGAGTCGGTCATGCCATCCAACCATCTCATCCTCTGTCGTCCCTTTCTCCTCCTGCCTTCAATCTTTCCCAGCATCAGGGTCTTTTCCAGTGAGTCAGTCTTCACATAAGCTGGCCAAAGAATTGGAGTTTCAGCTTCAGCATCAGTCCTTCCAATGAATATTCAGGACTGATTTCCTTTAGGATGGACTGGTTGGATCTCCTTGCTGTCCTCCCTGCAGTCTTCTTCTCCAGGAAGACTCTTTGTTTGAACACCACAGTCCAAAAGCATCAATCCTTCCGCGCTGTTTTCTTTATGGTCCAACTCTCACATCCATACATGATGAAGACCGTAAATGAAAGAAGCCAGATGCAAAAAGTCACCTATTATATGACTCCATTTATTTGAAATGTTCCAAGTAAGGAAGTGTATAAAAAAAGACAGTAGGTTAGTGGCTGTGTCATTGAACCCAAATTCATCTGCCCAACTCGTAGTGAGGCCAAACGAATGGCAGTGTAGGAGTTTGGAGTGGAGAAAGGTGTATTACAAGGACCAAGCATGAGGGGCTTCCCTCATGACTCAGTTGGTAAAGAATCTGCCTGCAATGCAGGAGACCTGGGTTTGATTCCTGGGTCAGGAAGATCCTCTGGAGAAGGAAATAGCAACCCACTCCAGTATTCTCGCCTGGAGAATCCCATGGACAGAGGAACCTGGCAGGCTACAGACTATGGAATCGCAAGAGTTAGACATGACTTATTGACTAAATGACAAGGACCAAGCAAGGAGAACGGGGTGCCTCATGCTCCAAGGACCCAAGCTGCCTGATGAATTTTGGGGAAGAGTTTTTATAGACAAGATTTTGGGAGAGGTCTGCAGGGTGTGTGACCTTCCTATGGTTGGTTGGTGATGAGGTTAACAGGGCCATTGTTCTAGGAATCTCAATCATCAGCCTTCTAGTTCCAACCAGAAGGGGTCCATGTTCTTGTGTTCAACCTGAAGATACCATCCTCTACCTGGGTGGGGGCCTTAGTTCCTGGGGAAGAACTCAGAGATCTGTATCAGACTGTTTTTCATGCCCCCCACCCCCACCCCAAAGGAACCAGGCCCTCCCTGTCCTGCACTATCCTTTCTGCACATTCCCTCGCTCTCTTAATTAGTAAGTGCTTGAGACTTCCGTTTGGCCCTCAGGGAAGGTCTAGGAGGCTGAAACATTTCCCCTCCAAACAAGAAATGGGGGACATGGAAAAGCTTTTGTGCATAATAGGGTCCCACAGCATTCTGCTTGGTTTCAATCCCCCTCTTCTTTGATACTTCTTAATCTTGAGGGGAACAGGTATTGGGTAAGAAAACGAATAACATTTTGGATAGAAAGGTTAATCATAAACTTGGCAGAGGAACCTGGTTTTAGGAGGGGACTCTGTCTCAATAAAGAAGGCTAAGTGCCAAAGAATTGATGCTTTTGAACTGTGGTGTTGAAGAAGACTTTTGAGAGTCCCTTGGACTGCAAGGAGATCCAGCCAGTCCATCCTAAAGGAAATCAGTCCTGAATATTCATTGGAAGGACTGACGCTGAAGCTGAAGCTCCAATACTTTGGCGACCTGATGTGAAGAGCCGACTCACTGGAAAAGACCCTGATGCTGGGAAAGATTGAAGGCAGGAGGAGAAGGGGACGACAGAGGATGAGATGGTTAGATGGCATCAACGACTCAATGGACATGAGTTTGAGCAAGCTCCTGGAGATAGTGAAGGACAGGGAAGCGTGGTGTGCTGCAGTCCATGGGGTCACAAAGAGTCGGACACGACTTAGCGACTGAACGACAACAGTTTCGGTTGCTTAGGGCTAGGTTGGAATGGGGGTCTGTGGTTGGGGAATTGGAGAGTAATAGCTAGATATGAAAGGCCTTGAGGTGATGAAAATATCCTAATATTGACAGTGGGATGGTTATACTTCTCTGTGAATACTCTGTGACCCATTTCATGGCACACTTTGAATGAATGGATTGTACAGTATGTCTATTATCTCTCAATGAAGCTGTGAAATAAGTAATTGGATAAGTGCAGCGCTGTTTCCTCTTGGGGGATTTATGGTCCTGACGCAGCTCCCACACCTTGGAGGGGGTCAGGGTCGCGTGCAGAGGCCCTGCGTGGAGTCCCCGTGGTGTCCTTCCAGCACCTCTCCAAGCCCGTGGCACCCGCAGACCAAAGTGCCCCCTTCCCCTCTTCTGGGGCTGCATGCACCCCACAGCTTCGTGACCTTCCTGCTTCCTCTTCTCACACCACAGCCTGGGAAACCCCTCCTCACTGACTGTTCAGTGCCCAAACCCGCATCACCCCTCCACGACCAGCCTCTCCCTGAACTTGTCACTCCCTGTCAGGGCTCCTGGGTGTTATGCTCCGAGGGAGTGAGATTGTTTACTTGTCTCCTTCCCTGGCTGAGCAGAGTTTCCTTGAGACTGTCCCACACCCATTCCTGGAAGAAACCAGGTGCTAAATAAATGGTCTTGAGTTGATCTGAACAACAAGGGACTTGAGGTGAGCCAGTGAATCAAAGGCTTCCACCTGAAATGTTCAACCCTTTACTCAGATTTTTTTTTTACTGACTCATTACTAAAATTCATTTTTTGAAAGTTACATAATTTTAAAACATTTATAATTTATTTTGACTTTTTAATCTAAAACTTAGAAAATAAAAGTATAATAAAAGCACATACAGAATAAAGCATGATTGTGTCTTGAATGTGTCTGTTAACACAGTATGTGTACATACATGATCCATATATTAGTAAAATACATCTGCTCCCAGGGTTGTACCTTTGAGCTTAGTGAAAACAATCAGAATAATACATATCTAAGAATAAGGAGAGTATTAATTTTTAATTGAAGGATAATTGCTTTACAAAATCCATTTTTAAAAAAAACACAGAAAGTACCCAATGAACTTGAGTTGGAAGTACATCTATGCATTTTCTGAATGCCTTCCAGTTGAACTGAAATACAGTAAGAATAATGTTTTCTAAGCTGAAATTCCTCCAGTGTGCAGAAAGTCTCTACCCTCTGCAGGTGAGAACCCCCCAGCTCAAGGTTCCATGAAGCTTGATGAGAGATAGGGGACAGAAGGGGAGAGGGTAAGGCTTCTCTCAAGGTCACACAGGCAGGACAGCAGGCTGGATCTTCCCTGGAAGCTATTTACCTCCTGGGTAGGAAAAACATCTGCCCAACAAATTCCCTTAAGATGTCACCATAAAAAGGCTTCTGGTATTGGTCCTCTCTAGGGTATTTGCAGACAGTCCCTGGGAAAGAGTTGTTTGTATGAAGAGCTCACTATTTACGGGCCTGTTTTTTGGGGTTTTTTAAATTGCACCTTCTAAGTTCTAAACTCTTGGCAGAAAAGTACCTGTCATTGTTTTGCATTCTTAGCGAGGAGCTTCGGATGTAGGACTCGCCTGAAGGTTTGGATTCAGTAGGCCTAAAGTTCGGGGGTGGGGGAGTTTTGCATTTTTAACGAGTCTCCTTGTGATTCTGATGCTCACCAGAGTTTTAGAACAATTTTTATGCAGCACCATTTGCTCAGAGGGAGTCGTACACAACACAGGAGACCTGGGTTTGATCCCTGGGTCAGGAAGATCCCCTGGAGAAGGGAATGTCTACCCACTCCAGTTTATTCTTGCCTGGAGAATTCCATGGACAGAGGAGCCTGGCGGGCTACAGTCCATGGAATTGCAAAGAGTCAGACATGACTGATCTTCTAAGACTTTCAGGATTTGCTAATGAAAGGGAGGAATAATAAAGAAGAAGGGAGGGGCTGACAGCTCACTCAAATATTTCACCAGATAATCTTTTTCTGTTGGGTACACAATAGGCGCTTAATAACTGTGGCATGTGCAATGAGTGAACGCTTGTGGTAGTCCGGGCCGACAAGGCCAAGAGCGACTTCTCCTTGCAGCCTGAGGGGACCCTAAGGATTCCTTAAGGGTCACTGTGCTTTCAGAAATGGTAGCCACCAGCTTCTCGTGGCTATTATTTAAATTTAAATGAAAGATGAACCTCCACAGTTGCCCCCTGCCGCAGTGGAGCGCTCAAGCACTCTAGAGTCCTGGGGGTCTGAGTGCCGACGGGTCACTGATGCAGGCTGAGGGGCAGGACCCCCGTTCTCTTCTTGCTTTCAGGGGTGCTTCCGGGGAGCTTAATGGAATCAGAGCTCCATGCAGTTAAATCACTACTCCCAGCTCAGCTGGAGGAGAAGAAACCTGATGCTCAGTGAGTGTTTTTCCCTTCAAAGGCTAACTATATTCATTGTAAAACTCTATGTTCAATTTTTAATAGAAATCTTTCTGAAATCTATCACATCCTCCACTGAGCAGAATGGAACGCTTTCTTTCTTGGTGACTGAGGTCCCCTCTGTGAATCTCGTTATTTCTTTGGGCTATAACTTCAGAGCATATATGTAGGCAAGCCCCTCATCTTACTCCAAACAGTTCACATGGCTGAGTCTGGATCACTTTTTTCTTCTGACAGCATTTTCCCCTCCTTTTACCTTTTACTCATCTTTGGGTCTGGACACTAGTTCATGCAAGCAGTTACAATTGAACATAAGGGTTCAAAGATTTTGACTAAGGTCTCACTAACCAGTGAAGAGCTTCTGTTTTGGAGCAAGGCTTTTTGACATCTGTTTGGCTGCTCAGAAGTCTTTTTTATTTAAATCCTGCTCCTGTAGGCTTCCCTGATGGCTCAAGTTCTTTACAAATCCCCCTGCAATGCAGGAGACACAGAAGACACGGGTTCGATTCCTGGGTCAGGAAGATCCCCTGGAGAAGCAAACGGCAACCTACTCCAGTACTCTTGCCTGGAGAATCCCATGGACAGAGGAGCCTGGCAGGCTACACTCCATGGGGTCACAAACAGTCAGACACGACTGAGCATGCATGCATACATACCGGGGGTATTTTAAATATTA
The DNA here is from genome assembly GCF_000754665.1 of Bison bison bison. NCBI lineage: Eukaryota > Metazoa > Chordata > Mammalia > Artiodactyla > Bovidae > Bison > Bison bison. The sequence continues at coordinate 2,184,927 of NW_011494725.1, forward strand.
ACTAGTTGAGGTTACCACTGATCATAAACACAGATACTAAAGAGGGGAAGCTGCTCCTGTTTCCAAGGCTTATCTTCAGCTCCCCGTGACTACTCCCTGGAAATGGGGAACAGGCCCTAGACTGTCCTCAGCACCTTCTACTCAGCCTTTTCTTCTTTCCTTTCCCCTGCAAATCAGACTTTGAGAGTCTCCTTCTGTACAATGAGCCCCCAAATCCTGACTTTGAGTTCTATCGGGGAGAGCTTTGGGGAACAGCTAACCCAAAACCCCTGAGGGCTTGGGTCATGTCAGGAGACACACTTATTGACTGGGTCCAGGGCCCTCCAGCAGCCCCGTCGGAACTTCAGAGGTGGCAGCACTAAAGGAGGGGGACCCGGCTTCCCCGGCTCAGGTCGCCCCCCACAGAACCCAGGCCCAGACCCCTCCCGCCCTCTGCCTTGTCCTTCCCTTGGAAGAGGAGAACCGTCACTGTTTTTATCCTGGAGGTGAAACAAGGGTACAGGCGGTGAGGAGGAGGAGAAACGGGGAGGGAGCCGTGGGAATTCACCCCCCACCTCACCATCCCCTCTGGAGCCTATGAGGCACCCCAGTTTGAGGGAAGGTCTAGGAAATGCAGGAAGTGGAAAGAGGTTGCGTTCTCTCGGCCTTACTTTGGGGTTAGTTAGGACTTTTCACACCCCAAGATGACTGTCCAGACCCTTCAGCCTGTAATCCAGGAAAGAGTTGGGGGATGTTTGTCCCGAGGCTCCGGGGTGGGGTTTAACCACACTCTCCTGCCATCCTCCCGTTGGTTTGGGCCATCCACCCAACCATCAGGCACCTCTTACCCTTCCTGGAAAAGCCTCCCTGTGACATCAAATCCTGTACATCCCCTGTTTATAAAAGCCTGTTCCATTTTGACCAGCGGGGTTGGTTCAGCTCGTCACTGTTTGTGGTCTTGAGTCTTTTTCTCTCTTGGTTTTCCCTGGCTCTTTTTGCCCCTGACTTTCTCAGTGGTCAGCCAGAAGGGCGTGAAGCCTGCAAAGCCCCCTGGCCCTGGCTGGAGCCCCAGGGCACTGGCTTCTCAGTCCCTGTCCGTCCCCACCCCCGCCCTGCAGAGAGGAGAATTTGTTCAAGGAGACACAGAGGTGGAAGTGTGAGAGCTGAGGGAAGGCCCTTGCCCCAGTATTTTACACAAACAAGACCATCCAACAGCTTTGGGCTCTGATTGAAAATAAATTGGTCTTTCTGCAGTTCTCTTTTTTCTTCCTTCAACCAAAATATGCTCTCCTCTGTTTTTCCCTCTCCACACCGGAAACTCTACTTATGATTTTTAAATGGTCTTAACTGGGGAGAGGAAGTTGATTGGCTGGGGAGAGAATTCCACAACGTCCATATCCCACTGGGCCGAGAGTCAATAGAACGGCCCTCGGGGCTCCAGGCGGCAGGAGACCGGACAAGCCACGAAGTATTTATTTTCTGTGGCTTTGCTCAGGCCTCTGCAGACAGAGTTTTTATTGAATCTGGCCCCAAAACTGCTGGGATTAGGCCTTGCTTGGCTACTCAGAGAGAAGTAAGTGTTCTCAAA
>NW_011494725.1:2186593-2189295 GCF_000754665.1 Bison bison bison
AAAAAAAAAAAGGCTGCCCTCTCCTGCCCTCTCCTTCTTTCCCTTTTCCACTCTCCCCACGTGGTTTCTTTGTTTAAAAGTTTTCCAAAATTTGCTCATACTAAGGAAGAGAGTCATGTTTTTCTGAAAGCCCAGGACGACTCCTCTGGACCTGTGGCTGGCGTCAGTCTCAGGAGAAGATGGGGCAGAGATGAAGGGAGGGTCAGCCTCCTTAAAGAGGACTTTGTTTCAGGGCACTGGGGAGCCCTGGGGAGGTGTCAGGCAGAGGAGAGTGGATCCAGATTCCTGTGCTTCAGACTTGCCACTGGTGCCCTGCGGAGAAAGGTTTGCAGGGGGACCAGAAAGGAAGCAGGAAAGACAATTAAGAGATGATTGCAGGGTCTAGGTGAGAAATGCTGGTGGCCTGGACTAGGCGGGTGGAGGGAGGTGAAGAGACGCAGATGCCCTCCCAGGCCTTCCCCCTGCAGCTCAGGGCTCAGAGCAGGCCCCAGGCCTCCAGGGAGTCTCACTCACGACACAGGCAGCCTCCCTTGAGGTGGCAGGTAAGGGAGGATGTGAAGGGCCCTGTGCAGGTGGCAGACCTTCCCGAGGTCCCAGGCCCTTGCCTGGCAATGCCAAGGCCAGAATCAGGCAGAGCAGATCTCCCCAGTAGGGGTTCTGGGCATGCCTGTGAGACCCTAGAAAGTAGGCTACTTAGTGCTTCAGGGGGCTCATGATCTGCCCGTCTGAGACAGGCTCTCTGGCTGTGCCCTGAGACTTGGGCCTGGCCCAGATCTCAGTTCCTGAGGAGGTCTCACACGGCCCCTCTGGAGCCACTCAGGGTCTGTGAAAGGGGATGAATTCCATCTAGAAACCTCTGCCATCCTGATCGAGGCCCTGAGGTGCTAGGGAAGGTGACCCGCTAGTACCCCCTAACTCCCTGCCCCCCTTCCCCACTGTGCTCCCTTCCCATTCTCTCTTCTTTCACAAACTTCTCTGCCTGCGATGTGATCACTCTTAAGGCGCCATCTAGCAACCAGGTGTATTAACTCCTGTGACTCCTTCATTTATTCATTCATTCAACAAAGAAATGAAATAACTCTGAGAAGGTGGTGCTTTAGGCCCTAGACGGGAGCAGCCTGGCTGCTGTTCCCTCGGGGATGTTGCACGCTGCAGACGAGAGATACTCCGAGAAAAGCCACAGACTGTTGCAGAGAAGAACCAATTCTGACTCCATGTTGGAACTGTTTCTTTGACTTCTTTTCCTTGCTGTTGTTATTATAATCATATTTAATGGCCTGCCTCAGCGGACGCTGCCCCTCTGCCTGTTAAAATGCCTTTGTTCAGCTTGCAAGGGAAATAATCTGATCCTGCCCACCTGTGAAAAGAAGAGATGAACACATGCTTTCCAAAGGTTTGAAATGCGGGAGACCCAGGTTCGATCCCTGGGTTGGGAAGATTCCCCTGGAGAAGGAAATGGCAACCCACTCTAGTATTCTTGCCTGAAGAATCCCATGGACATAGGAGCCTGGTAGGCTACAGTCCATGGGGTCACGAAGAGTCGGACTCAACTGAGCAACTTCACTTTCAATGTTCCCAAAGGCTGGCCATTCATGGAGATGTTTTACAAGACTGATGGCCCTTTTTACTTCACTTCCTCACTGCCTCTCTCTCTGTTCTGCTTTTTGACTTTAGTTCCTCACTGCTTCTCTCTCTGGTTCTGTAAGAGAACCCGGCATCCAGACACCGGAAAGATGGTTACTTTAAGACATTAGTCGGCCATCTTCTCCATCTGCCAGCTTTCCAAATAATGTCGTATTCCTTGTATCAACACCTCGTCTCTCGGACTCATTGGCCTGTCGTGTGGCGAGCAGAGCAAGCTTGGATTTGGTAACAAGACCGCCACCCAAAGGCAGGCCTCCGACCAGACCCGGGTTAGCACTCTGCCAGCAGAGAGGCAGAATAGCATCCCTGGAGAAGGCACAGAGGCTGGACAGACCCTGCATCTGTAGATCAGCAGAGACTCTCCTGGTGTGTTGGGTGGACCGGTGAACATAAGACCTCTTTGGACACAGGCTGTCCAAAGATTTGGCATCAAGCCAAAGATTTGTTACATGGACAAAACACAGCCATGTTGGGTCTGGCAGCTTGTTCATCTGGTTCCTTGTTCCACCGACAAAGGACTATCTGTGTCGTGGGAGGAGAAGCTGGTTATCACCGGGGTTTATTGTGGGGCTATTAATAATGAGCATATCCCTGCTCCAGGCTGGGGGAGACAGCTCGGGGCCAGCCAGCCCTGTCCCTGGAGCCCCTTCCCTCCTGCCCTGCCAAATTCCTCAGAGCCCAGTGGATAAGATTAGCAGTTTCTACTTCCCAAAGGCCCAGGCCTCAAATTCTTATCCAGCTCCAGCCTTCCTTAACTTGGGTGGAGACAGAGCTGGTCTGCAAGGGCTGGGAGCTCAGAGTCCCCAGAGAGAGGCCAGTCAGGCAGAGGAGAACCTCAGAGGCGGCTCGAGTCCCGAATCCTTGGTGCTGCTCTGCAGAGCTTTCACCCCTCTCCCGGCTTCGAGGCCCCTATTACTCTCCATAGAATCACAATCCTGAAGACAATTCTGAAAGTGGATGCCCGGTTGCCTGTCCACCAGTGGGCAGGAAAGAGAAAGGGGCGGGAAAGTCAGGCCTGCACACAGTCTGAGGAGTCCCGCCTGGCCTGGATGCTGGGT
>NW_011494725.1:2189395-2203450 GCF_000754665.1 Bison bison bison
CCTCTGATCCCATGTCTTGACAGCGGCTCTTGCTCTGCTGTGATGGGCCGGCCTCAGGGCTGGCCTGTCCATACCTGTAGCGGGCCCCTATCACCAGTCAGCCCTCATCCACCCTCTGCCTGCTTCACTGCTCACCTGGTCTGTGCAAACCCCACCTCCACCCCCGCCCCACGAGCTCATGCAGGGCCAAACAGCAGAGCACACACTTTAGGCCATGAGGGCCTGACTTCATGGCTTTAGGTTTCAGGCTGATTTGTGTGTATGCAAGAGCTACTGGCTCCTGGGCTGCACACACACATACACACACACACACACACACACACACACACGCCCTTCCCCTCAGTGAGCCTCTAGGCGGAAGGCAGGGCTCCGTGTTTCTTGACTGTGAAGATTCTTGTGGTTCATTTTAAATTCCCTGGGAACACGGGTCATGAACCTGGATTCTAGAACCCACGTGGCCGCCTTGTGCTGTGTGATCTAGACAAAGTCACCTAACCTCTCTGTGGCATTCTCATTTCCTATTCCAGGAGGAGATTCCATTAGTCTCTCTCTGCAGAACCTGTTAAGAATGAGGCCAGGAGGAGGTCACAGGTTATAGCTGGGTTAAGTCATGCCCAGATTCCTCTGGGGAGGGGAGGAGTGCTAGGGCCGCCCTGCCTCAAGGCAGGATGGGATCCTGGTTCTCTGCACTCTCTGGATTCCAGCGTGTCTTTTGACCTCCCAGAAGCTTTCCTGACCTCCAGGAAGGAGGGCGGCTACCTCAACTTGGACCCTTCCCCTCTTTCTCTTGAGCGCTCCCCTGCCCACCATGCTGGCTTCCCACCCCCTTGCTGTGCTCTGATCTAACCCAAGGACAGATGCAGGCTGAGAAACCTTCAGATTATCTTCTACCTACCTGACACTGAAGAAGAGTGTTAGGGTTACGTGTGGGACAGCCATGGCAGTGAACTTGGCCCATACAAAGACCCATCGAGGGGGTTTTTTAGAAGTGTGGGATTGCCTGGAGGTCTCCCAGTGGCAAGGGAGGAAGGGGCCTGAGTAGATGTTGCTGGATCAAGGCTGGGACTGGGGGTAGGATGAGCACCCTTCCTGGACCAGACAACACGTGGTCTTCTGAGGGTTAGAGGGAGAAGGAAAGGCCGATCTTGTGCTACAGCCCAGCCCTCCCGGCACCTCGGTCCATGGAACTCTCCAGGCAAGAATACTGGAAGAAGTCACTCAGTCATGTCTGACTCTTTTTGACCCCATGGACAGTAGCCAACCAGGCTCCTCTGTCCATGGGATTTTTCCAGGTGAGAATACTGGAGTGGGTTTTCATTTCCTTCTCCAGGGGATCTTCCCGACCCAGGGATTGAACCCGGGTCTCCTGCATTGCAGGCAGATTCCTTACCATCTTAGCCACCAGGGAAGATTTCAACCCTGGAGGGTTTGAATCCCCTGGACAGCTTTAACAAACGCAGGTGCACAGACTCACAGCAGGGACTCTGATTTCCTCCACTGTGAACCCCTGCCTTTGGAGCCTTACCTGGCTCCAGGTGAAGGGTACCCTCTCCATCACACCTCCCCTCCCCCGGTACCCGAAGGTTCTTCCTCCCCCCAGCTCCTGCCAGGAGGACACCTTGCTCACCCGGGGTGACTGTTGGCACACCTGTCTTTCCCGCCAGTGAGGCTTAGCCACCTTACCTGGCCACCCCGGCCACCCTGGCCAGGTAAGTGGAGTGGCATTTTCTGCTCAGGTGGGAGTAAAGTCTCATCATATATCTGTCCCTCAGCCTCAGGTTCAAGTCAGACGCCCTGGGGAGTCACGGATCTGTGCCTCCTCTGCTCCCCCATCCAGCACTGGCTGGACAGTACCCCAGCCCTCCACTATCCCGACAGCCACTGGAAGTGTGAGTGGTGATTGGTGGCAGCTGCTAGGCAGGCAAGCTGTGCAGCCAGGCCAGCCTGGGTGTCCAGTTACTTCCTGGATGGGCATCCAGCCTCATCATGACATGATCCACTTTTTAGGACCTCCCATTGAGGACCTCTCAGTCACCATCCCCTCCTCTGGCTTCTGCTTTGGCTTCTCCCACCATTATCACTCTTTCTAAAATTTTGGCTGTGCTGGGCAGCTTGTGGGATCTTATTTCCCCGACCAGGGATCAAACTCATGCCCTCTGCAGTGGAGGGGGAACATTCCAGTCTTTCTGTCTCCTTAGAGTTCTCCAACTGACTGTGAATGACACTACTGAAACATCAACCTGCTCTAGAATGCCCTTCCCCACGTCACCTGGCAAACTCCTATTCAGTCCTCAAAAGCTCACTTGAGTGCTGCTTCCCCTGGCAAGTCTCCCAGGACCTCTTGGTCTGCATGCAAGAGTGACTTGGCCTGTGATGAAGCAAATCTGCTCTGACTTCCAAGGTGGCAACTCTTCCTGTTGCTACCACCCACGGGGAATTTGGAGTCCTGAGAGGGAACCACAGAGTGTTCAGGTGAGGGGAGAGAGATATCACGCAGCGCTTGTGGGAGGCAGCCTGCACTGTGGGGCTTACCCGTGAGGACTTGTGAGACTTTTATGGGACACAGCTGGCAGAGACTGTAGTGAGCTTCGCCCGCATGTCTCAAGCGAGAAGTCAGTAAGGGGTCTTCTCAAGTGAAAAGCAAAGGCCCACCTAACAAGGAGCTTTCCGGAGTGATGCACGTGCTCTGTATCTTGCTGGGGTTTTGGTTACACAGTGTGTTCGTTTGTCTAAACTCAGCCATGGTACACTCATGATTTTGTGCGTTTTGCCACATACATATATTTTTATCTATTAAAAAAACATGCTTTAAACAAATGCTGAAATCCTGTGAACCATGTGCATGCTGAAGTGACTGATGCCTGCAATTTACTTTACAACGTGTCGGGAGATCACAGGGGATGAAGAGAGGGCGTCAGTGAGTTCAGTACTGCGTTCGCGGTAGAGTGCCGGTGGTGGGTAAACAGGTATTCCCTGTAAAATCCTTGCCACTTTGCAGTATGTTTGACAATTTAAAAACAACTTCCAATACAATGTTGGTGCAAGAAAGCGGAGGTCCGGGGCGGGAGATGGGACACTGGAGGTCTTTCCAGGGGAAGTGGCACTCAAGTGAGGTTTTGAGGACTGAATAGGAGTTTGACAGAAGAAGGGGGAAGGGCATTCCAGAGCAGGTATGACGTTTCAGTAGCAGGCGGGAGGGGATGCTCTGCCTGCTTCTGAATAAGGCAGCCCAGGCTCCCAGCTGAGAATCCCAGGTCCTCCCGGAGGGACCGGAGGCTTTTGGGGTTTATAGTTTGCATTCACACTAGCGGCCTAAAGTGGGTATGCTTTATCCTGGCATGTGAGCCCTGCCACTCTCAACAGATCCCTCAGGGGTCCCCATAAACTCCCATAGGAAGTCCTGGGCAGGGACTCTACCCGACAATGCAATCAGGTCCAGGTAAGTGACGGACCCCACGTCACCCCCAGCACCCAGTAGAGTCTTTTTTAATGAGGCTTCTTTCTGCTCCTGGGGTGACAGTTACCTAGCAGGATTCACCGTGTCCTTGAGTCCCCCTGCTGCACGGTGAGCCCCCAGGGGCAGGGGCCACGGCTGATTTTTCTTTGCCTCCCCCACGCTTGGCACAGCGCTGGCATGCGGTGAGGCTCGGAAATGTTTGCTGGGTGAGCAAATGCTCTCGACTATTTCATGTCGCCCACTGGATTCGGGCAGCCTGGGTGCTCTGACGGTGTGTGAAGCTAAAGGTGAGGCCATCTGCCAACAGCTGCCAACGGAGACGCCCTGAAGTTGCTTGCCAGGTGGGCGGAGGGGCATGGTTAGAGCTCAGAGTCCCTCTGTTGTAGGTCAGGATGGAGCTACCCAGTCTGGCACTGAGCGATCCAGAGCTTGCCCTCGCCTCTCGGGTGATCCTGCAGCTCCCAGCAAGCTCCACTTGCCCAGCCACTCAGCTCTACCTTTGCTCCGCTGCTCACCCGGTGTCCCCGGCCTGGACTGCCTTCTCCCCCTCTCCCTCCCATCTGACTGCGCCAGGCTCCCCAGGCCTCGGTCTCCCCAGGCAGGAGCAGTGACTGTTTCCTTTAACTTGTCCATTGCCCACCGGCCTTTCTGCTGGCCTAGCACCAATCAAACAGTGTTATTAATTACTTATGTGGCATGCCCAATGATTTCTTTCCTTGTGTCTGGCTGAGCTCCCGAGGTCTACCTGTTATCCACACCCTAGCTCTCCCCTAGGGCTTAGCACCATGCCCCAGAGTGTTTAGCATCATGCCTGAGAGGGACAGAAGGCACCCCAGTGAGCTGGTTGACTGAGAGTGAATCTTCAGGGGTGGTTTTCAGTCCCAGGACCAGAACAGAAGCCATTTTTTTTTTTTATGAATGAAGCGTCTGAAATTGAAACCTGGCAACATGAAGACAGGAGCGATGGTGCCCGGACAGAGAGGTGGGGATGGTAAGAGTGGAGACTCTCCAGCTCTCCTTTCTCCAGAGCCTCACCTCCCTCTCCTCCTTGACCCCGAAGGGGTCTCACATTGGCCCGCTCCCCCGTCTCTTTCCGAGCTGCCTTCTGTAAAGTGATCTTGCTATATTTACTTAAACTTCTATTTAAAGAGGAATTCCTCATAATTACTCAGCCGCAGAGAGCTGACACTGTTTGGCTCTGTTTATTTAGTTTCTCCTAGTGATTGGCAAAATGTCCTCAGTGGCTTTAAAGAGCAGATATAGACGAATGACCCGCTGGTCATAAAATAACGTATGATGTTCTTTTCTGTCCTCGTGGGAGATGGCATGTGGAGGGGAGGTGCCTCACCATCTCATCCCACGAAACGCTAAAGCCCGTCATTTCTGATGTTGGATTAATGAAGCAGTTTTGTAATTTGTGAAAGGCACCCCCCCATATCATCTGGACATGAATATGTATGTGTACACAGCGTGTGCTCAGTACACACGCTGTAAACCCTTCTCGTGTGCACACAGACATTCACACCCACACACAGCCTCACAGACAGCAAAGGGCAGGCACGCCAACAATGGATTGAAGCAGGGATTAATACATCTATTTTTTTCTTCAAAAAAAACCTAATTGATATTTGGCTTTTAGCCCAGTAGTGGAACTAAAATAGTAAGTTATTTATATAGAAATGATTCCCTAGGCACTCCGCTCTCTTCTCCCTCACCCCGCTTCCACCCCACCGCCCATGCAATGACCTTCCTGCTCTAACAACCCAAAGGGAAAGGTATGCTGAATATCATTCGTAAAACTTTGTGGGTTTTTTTTTTTGGCCCCTGGTCACGCTGTGTGGCTTTCGGGATCTTAGTTCCATGACCAGGGATTGAACCTGGGGCCACCACGGAGTTCTAACCTCTGGGCCACCAGGGAATTCCCTCATTTGTGAAACTCTGGCCAGGAGCTGGACTCAGAGACGGTTGGCAATCGCGAGGGGGATTGGGGGAACTGATAAGGCACTGTGTCTTCTCCAGTGAATCCCGATGAGTTTGAAAGCGTGCAGGCAGCGGGGACAATTGTCACACCTCCCAAACATGACCAGACCAACCTAACCCAGCGAAGCCGCCCACCCCTCCCTACTTCTCAAGAGCTCCTCTTGGCACCGTCCCACCAGCAGTCCTCCGAGACCTGCCTTCTTGGGCCGCATCCTGTGTCCACGCCCCGTCTCCCATCCCTGTCCTACGCTCCCCTCCAGCAGCCTTGAGCTGACCCCTGGGGACCAGGGCAGCCTCCTGAGCTCTCCTCCGCCCGCCTTTCCCTGCGTGCTTTGCAGAGACCTTTGTGGGGCTGCCTGTGCCTCTGCAGCAAGAGCCCCTTAGAGGGGTTCAGGCCGTGTCTGGAACCCTGCCACGTCCTCGTATCACCGGGCACACAGAGTGGGGACCATGGAGTCGGTGGGGACAGCACGTGTTTGTGGCCTTACATAGCGCAGTGCAGGAGCCGAGAGATGCATGCTGTTGACCAGATGTCTTGGTCCTCGTAGCCTCCTTTCCGCCGGGCCCAGGCCTAGGCCAGTGGGCCTCCCTTTCTGGATCTGCCATAGCTTTGCCTCAAAATCTGGCCAGCCTGCCTGAAAGAGCCCGGGGCCTCCGTGATGTCATCCTCCATTGCTCCTTTGTCCCAGAAAGGGTTGACAGGGTGTCCCGAGCCCCAGCCAAGTCTTCAGTTGGTGATGATCTTTCCTTTACTTCCCGTTCTTTCAGTGACCTTGCTCCCCAGAAAATCAAGAGGACCATTTCTTCTTTTTTGGTGGCCCTGCCAAGTGGCTTGGGGCATCTAAGTTCTCTGACCAGGGACTGAACCCCTGCCGTGTCACTAAAAGCCCAGAATCCTAACCACTAGGCCACCAGGGAACTCCCAAGAGGACCATTTCTGTAAAAGAGATTAGACAAATAAAGATAGAGTTAGAAGCCAAGACCTTCCTCATTCCTCAACACAACCTACAGGGCTCCCCAAGTGCGCTCCACAGCCCCTGGGACAGCCTGCCCAGCCCACCGACCGCCCCAGCCAGCTGGGGGCCTGTCACCCCACCGTGTTCACAGCCCCTTCATCACCCACTTTCCCGAAAGGTCGGCTACAATGCAAAGGCTAATAGATCCACCAAACCCTTTCCAGTGGTTGAATCCTAGCTTGAATTAACATAATTTCAACAAACATTGCCTTCTCTGGAGAAGGCAATGGCACCCCACTCCAGTACTCTTGCCTGGAAAATCCCATGGATGGAAGAGCCTGGTAGGCTGCAGTCCATAGGATCGCTAAGAGTTGGAGACAACTGAGCGACTTCACTTTCACTTTTCACTTTCACGCATTGGAAAAGGAAATGGCAACCCACTCCAGTGTTCTTGCCTGGAGAATCCCAGGGACAGGGGAGCCTGGTGGGCTGCCGTCTATGGGATCGCACAGAGTCGGACACGACTGAAGCGACTTAGCAGCAGCAGCAACAAACATTGACTGAGCACCGCTTGCTTCCAGGAGCTCCGCTTGCTTTTGTTGTTTAATCTCTAAGTCACGTCCCACTCTTTTGCAGCCCCATGGGCTGTAGCTTGCCAGGCTCCTCTGCTGGGATTTCCCAGAGCTCTGCTTACGCGTCAGTAAACACAGCACGCGGGCCACTGCTTTCATAGAGTTTACCGTCTAGCAGAGGGATTCCCAAGGTTTGGGTGCATGAGAATCACCACGGGGAGTTGTTAAAGCCCAATGTTGGACACCAACCCTAGAGTTCCAGATTCACTACGTGTCGGACATGGAACCTGAGAATTTGCTGATCTAGAAAGTTCCCAGGTGATGCTGCTGTGGCTGGTCCAAGGACCACACTCTGAAAACCACGGGTCTAGCAGATCCGCAAAGAATCAGGACCCAGGGCAGTGATTTTTTTTTTTTTTTGGCTTGTTGATTTCCCCCCCCCTTTTGTTTATTTTTGCCTTTAAAAAAAAATTTTTTTTTTGGCCGTACCACGAGGCTTGTGGGATTTCAGTCCCTGGACCAGGGATTGAACTCAGACCAGTGACAGTGCCTAATTCTAACTACTCGGAGATCAGGAAACTCCCCAGGGCAGTGAATTTTGAGACTTTTAAAAGACTGGTAGTTCAGAAAAACAAAAGGGTGACAGGAGCCGGCAGCACGGGGCCCTCTGGCCCTCAGCATATCAGAGTCTCAAGATTTATTCTGGACTGGATGAGCTCCAAGATCCTTCCTAGGTCTTGTTTTCTAGAGGATGGATGAACTGGCAAGAGAGGGGGAAGTGAGCAAGGATGGGGAGGCAGGGCAGAAGGTTCTGGAAACCCTGGGGTTGGGCCGATAGTGGAGAAGAGGAGACGTCGGGTCTCCCTTGGCCTCCCCAGCTTGTCTCTTGGCTTCAGCAGTCTCCTCCGGGGCGGCTCCCTCCCCCAGGTCCCAGACACGGCTGCTGCATGGCTGGGGCCAGCAAGACCTGGGAGCCGCCGCTGCCCACGACACCTACGGTTTTAGAATCTGAAGAGCAGATGCCTCTCCTTGCTAAGCAACTTGTGAAACAAACAGCTTGCTTCAGGGCTTTCTTTTTTGAAGCTGACTTTGTTGTTGGGGTGGCGAGATGTGTATACAGATAAGCATCTCAAGGTGATGACATCGCAAGAATAATAAAAAAAAAAATGCTACTTTGCAGTCTGTGTCCTTCACCTCTGAGGCATACTCTTCAAAATAACCACAGGTCAGTGCTCCTTAGGACCAGCTCTGGTGGCTGGGGGTGGAAGCAAGGAAGGGGCGACCACCGACAGACAGGCAGCTCTGCGGACATCTCTCCACCTTCCCCACCAGAGCCTCAGTTTCCTCATCTTAAAAATGGGCTGAGCTAGGCGGCTGTTAAGGTCCCTGCCCGTCCCCAGTTAGACACATAGAACTAATTAAAACTGGGTGTTTAACCAAACTCCATTGTTCACTGTAGTGGTGTTTGTTGTAAGTGAATGCTACCTTGATATATATAAGAAAAAATTTTTTTTGTTATGATAAGGGGTCAGAGGCTGCTCCAGAGCCCTGAAGCTTCCACAATTTGTGAGGGCATCTCCCTAAGAAAAATATCATCAGAATTCCTAGACTAAATTAGGAAGGGGCCTGGGCTGTGAGGGACCCTGAGGTTCAAGCTTCTTAGCTCCACGGGATCCCCTCTCCAGGTGATTAAAGGCCTTCTGTTGTCCTGGACAGACACTGGGGTCCAGAGTAGTGGAGACCCTCGAGACCGTCGTCACACGCTTGAATCGGCCTTGAATCGGCACGTTGCAAACCTGAGTGTCTCCCACGCCCATCCCGTCCTGGCCTGTGTTTTGGTCTTGACACTGCGGTTGCCTGGCAACTGTCTATCCTATAGGAATTCACACTCGCCCTTCCAGGCAGACGCACATTTAATTTCAGACCCGGAGTGCTCGGTGACGTGGGATGTCACCAGCCTATGCCCTCACAGAAATAACCCCAAGAACTCAGTCCAAAGTAGCTGAGGGAACTGATACCCGCATTTGATCTTATTCCCCTAAAATAGCTTGTTCCTGTTTATGGGGCCGCCGTGAGAGAGGGGACGCAGGGGCCTGGCTGTGCTCACGGCTTCCTCCCCCCCGCCGGCTGCTTGCTGCTCCACGGACACCGCCAGAGACACAGTGACTCAGGGCCTTGAACATGATGTAACACCTCTGGCTCCCGGGTGGGGTGATGGGGAACGTGTGTGACAGCTTTGGAATTCCAGGCAGGACCCTTGGTGCCTGCTGGCCAGTTCTTGACCAAGGTCAGGTTCAGCTGAGAGCTGGGCTCTTGAGCCTCCTGGGGGTGGCTGGGGAGGGTGTCCCGGCCTCTGGGTCAGAGCTCTTACTGAGGATGAGCTCAGGTCTTGGCCAGAAAGGACCGCACATCAGTTCATTCTCTCGAGTACTCCTTCTCAACCTTGACCCTGCACTGCAGTCATCTGGGGAGTCATAAAACACGGATCTGACGCAATAGTGAGATTCTAACATCACCAGGCGTAGTGTTACCTCTCTGACCAGTTAGCGTTTTCTTCCCTTTTGGCGGGTGTGTCTGGAGTCCCGGGCACCCCTAAGCTCTGACATCCCAGGGCCCTCTCTCACGCTCCCCAGGCTCCTAGGCCCTCAGCCAGGCATCAGGTCTTGACTGCCAGCCTACTATGTCCGGATCAGGGCTAGACTCCCCTGGATGGGTAACCCTGGCCCTCGAGGGTGCTGGGGAAAAGTTAAGACTCCTTGAAAGGTGCTGGGCTAGGACTGAGTAGGGAGAAGGTGGGGCCTGCACGGGGTGGTGGGTAACGAGTGAAGGTAGGAGCTGGCTGCTGGGCTTTGAGAATATATTGTAATATATATTTTATTATCATGTTATATTCTACATCATATACATAATAATATAAGGCAGTATGAGTATTAGTAAAGTAGAGCTCCCAAACAAGCAAGCATCAGTTCAGTTCAATTGCTCAGTCATGTCCGACTCTTTGTGACCCCATGGACTGCAGCATGCCAGGGTTCCCTGTCCATCACCAACTCCTGGAGCCTACTCAAACTCATGTCCATTGAGTCGGTGATGCCATCCAACCATTTCATCCTCTGTCATCCCCTTCTCCTCTTGCCTTTAATCTTTCCCAGCATCAGGGTCTTTTCCAATGAGTCCATCTGTTCATTGGTCACTTTATTTTTTAATTGTTGTTAAAAAAAAAAAGACAATATAAAAATCACCATAGGGACTTCTCTGGCGGTCCAGTGGTTAAAACTTGGAGCTTCCACTGCAGGGCACACAGGTTTGGTCCCTGATGGAGGAACTAAGATCCCATATAATGTGCAACCAAAAAACAAAAAAATCCACCCTCTTGTCCATTTTTAACCGTACAGTATCCATGAAATTAAAAGACGCTTACTCCTTGGAAGGAAAGTTATGACCAACCTAGATGGCATGTTCAAAAGCAGAGACATTACTTTGCCAACAAAGGTCCGTCTAGTCAAGGCTATGGTTTTTCCTGTGGTCATGTATGGATGTGAGAGTTGGACTGTGAAGAAGGCTGAGCGCTGAAGAATTGCTGCTTTTGAACTGTGGTGTTGGAGAAGACTCTTGAGAGTCCCTTGGACTGCAAGGAGATCCAACCAGTCCATTCTGAAGGAGATCAGCCCTGGGATTTCTTTGGAGGGAATGATGCTGAAGCTGAAACTCCAGTACTTTGGCCACCTCATGCGAAGAGTTGACTCATCAGAAAAGACTCTGATGCTGGGAGGGATTGGGGGCAGGAGGAGAAGGGGACGACAGAGGATGAGATGGCTGGATGGCATCACTGACTCGATGGACGTGAGTCTGAGTGAACTCCGGGAGTTGGTGATGGACAGGGAGGCCTGGCGTGCTGCGATTCATGGGGTCGCAAAGAGTCGGACACGACTGAGCGACTGATCTGATCTGATCTGATCATACTGTACGACTGTACAGCACACCCCTGGTTCACATTGCTGTGTCTCAGATCTCCGGGTCACTTGCTTCTTGCCGAATAGAAACTCTACAGTCGCTCCTCCTCCCCGGCCTCTGCAGTCACCATTCTACTTTCCGTCACCATGATTTTGACCACTCCGGGTATTTCATGTAAATGGAATTGGACTAGCTTGTTCTACTCAGCATAGCATATTCCAGGTTACCCATGGATCCACGTTTATCCGTGTTGTCATGTGTTACATAATTGCCTTCTTTTAAAAAGCTGAACAGCACTCCATCCCACATGTTTACCATGTTTTCTCTACTCATTCATCTGTCAGTGGACCCTGGGGCTGCTTCACCTCTTGGCTATCGTGAATCACGATGCAATGAACACAGGTGTGCGAATATCTCGAGGCCTTGCTTTCGGTTCTTTTGGATATATACCTAGTAGTGAGGTTGTTGGACCAGACGGTGTTTCATTTCTAGTATTTTGAGGAACCACTGCACTGTTTTCCGTAGTGGCTGTGCCGTTTCACACTCACCAGCAGTGCTGCCGGCTTCCCCACATTCTCATCCTCTTGTTATTTTCTTTCTGTCCCTCTTCCCTCCTGTGTTTTTTTCCTATTTTAAAAAATTTTTATTTATTTTAAATTGAAAGATAATCACTTTACAGTACTGTGCTGGTTTCTGCCATACATCAGCATGAATCAGCCTTATGTATATGTATGTCCTCTCCCCTTGAACCTCCCTTCCGCATCCCACCCCATGCTACCCATCTAGGTTGTCACAGAGCCCCGGCTTGAGTTCCTTGAGCCAAACAGCAAATTCCCATCGGCTATCCACTTTACATATGGTAGTGTATATGTTTCCATTCTACCCTTTTTTTTCCTTTTAACTGTGGCCATCCTAATGGGTGTGAAGTGATATCTCATTGTGGTTTTGATTTACATTTCTCTAATGATTGAGCATCTTATCATATGCTTGTTGGCCATTCATGTATCTTCTTCAGAGAAATGTCTATTCAGGTCCTTTGCCCATTTTTTTATTTGTTTTTAGTTGTTGAGTTGTAGGAGTTCTTTTACATATTACATACGTAATATGTAATATTTCTTTTACATATTACATATTCTGGATGGTAATCCTTTATCTGATATACGATTTGCAATTCTTCTCTCCCATTTTGTAGGTTGCCTTCTCTTTTGATTGCTGCTGTCTTTAATGTGCAGATCCTTGGTCAGTTTTTAAATACATTAGGGAGCTGACCAAATAATTTTAGAACACAAAAGAATCAATTAATTGCATTTCATATAATAAAATTTAGACCTCAAGATTGAGATAAAAGTCAAAGCAACATTACACCTACCAATTAATTCTAGCAAGAAGTGTAGTAAAATTTTTAGAAAAGATGTTTGTTGGAGCTCTACTCTAAGACTCTCCTCCTGCACCTCACAGAGTGCCATGGACTCCCTGCCATGTAGAGTAGCAAGCCTCCAGCTAAAGGTCTATATTCTAGAGAAGAAGTATCTAGATCACGGGTTCTGGGAGGATGAAAGTGCTGGGGGCTCCTTGACTGCATCTTCCCTGGGTTGGGAAGATCCCTGGAGGAGGGCATGGCAACCCACTCCAGTTTTATTGCCTGGAGAATCCCTATGGACAGAGGAGCCTACTGGGCTACAGTTCATGAGGTCACAAAGAGTCAGACACGACTGAGCGACTATGTTCTCAGGGCATGCCAGACCTCACTCCAGGGCTGGGCTCACCCCGCCTGGACGCCCCTGGGTCCCCCTCCACAAGCCTCTGCCCACTGGAGGCCTTCCTCTCCTCCCCCAGCCCCCGTTCTTCAGTCTGCCTGAAGTCACGCGTGAACTGCCTCAGGTTCCCAGTGGGCTCGCCTAGTCTTTTTCCTTAGAACCTTCACCTCACATCCTCGAGGCGTCTGGGCCCAGTCCATTGGGCCGGCTTCAGTCATAGTGCTTTGGGGGTCGCAGTTTTCTCCTGAGTGGATACATTGAAGGTGTGAGCACCAGACAAAGAGTCCAAGACCTCAGCAAGTCATGCGACCTCTCCAGGCCTCAGTTTCCTCTTCTGTAGAGTGGGAGTGATGTCTCCGCCGTGCCGAGTGCCAAAGGCTGAGGGGGAGTCCTGAGCCAGGTGTGTAGGTGATGGCGGACACAGGCCAACCCTCAGTTCCGTAACTGTTCACACAAGGCTTGGGTGAACCAAAGCCACAGGTGTGATCCTGAAGTCCAGCTCAGGAAAGGTGCTCTGGGAAGAGGGCCTGGAGACCTCGGTCCAGCCCTCCCTGATCATCAAATTTCCTTTTTGTTCCTTGGTCAGTCACTCAACTAGCCCAGGCCTCAGTTTTCCTCATCTACAAAGTGGGAATAATGATACTCCTTTCATCTAACTCACCACTACAAAGAAATATACAAGTTTCTTTGGTCTATTTAAAAAGTACTCACATATTGGGATTAACAGATACACACTGCTACATGTAAAATAGATAAATAACAAGGGCTTACTGTATGACACAGGGAACTATATTCAATATATAATATCCTATAACAGAAAAGAATCTGAAAAATAATGTATATGTGTGTGTAGGTACACATTATATGTGCATAAGGCTTACCTGGTGGCAGAGATGGTAAAGAATCTGCCTGCAATGCAAGAGATCTGAGTTTGATCCCTGGGTCAGGAAGATTCCCTAGAGAAGGGAATGGCTACACCCACTCCAGTATTTTTGTCTGGACAATTCCATGGACAGAGAAGCCAGATGGACTACAGTCCATGGGGTCACACAGAGTCAGACTTGACTGAGAAACTAACATTTTCACTTCACTTTTCACTTTTTTTTGACTTATACACACACACACATATCTATAAAACAATACATTACTTATACATAACAGATTCACTTTTCTGTACACCTGAAACATTATAAATCAGTTATACTGAGGGAAAAAAATTACTCACCTATATATGGTAAATGTTGGCTATAAAAGTTTCGACCCTGATACGCTGTCCTCTCCTTTTCCAGGGCTGGCAGTAAGCACCGCTTCCTTGCCTTTGCAGGTGTCTTTGCACCCAAATCCCTGTTTGCGTGTGTGTATTTATGTATTTACTCATACTT
>NW_011494725.1:2203550-2212049 GCF_000754665.1 Bison bison bison
TTTATTTTTGGCTGCGATGGGTCTTCACTGCGGTGCGCTGCCTCTCTGCCGCTCTGCTCAGGCTTTCTCTCGGTGTGACGAGCAGGGTCTGCTCTCTAATTGTGGTGTGTGGGCTTCCCCGTTGCAGTGGCTTTTCTTGCTGTGGAGCACAGGCTCTAGAGTGCTTGGGCTTCAGCAGTTGTGGCTCACAGGCTTCATTGCCCTGCAACATGTGAGATCTTATTTCCCAGACCAGGGATTGAACCTGCAGCCCCTGCATTGCAAGCCAGATTCTTAACCACTGGACCACCAGGGAGGTCCCCTGTGTCACAGATATTTAGATCTTCATCGTCTGAATGGGTTGATGAATTGGGCTGGTGGGATGCAACGGTGGAGACCCAATGTAGCAAGCAGTCCCTGTGGCTGGTTTCCATGGCCACTGGAGTCCCCAGACCTGGGCTCTGTGCTGTGCTTAGTCGCTCAGGCATGTCCGACTCTTTGTGACCTCATGAATTGTAGCCCACCAGGCTCCTCTGTCCATGGGGATTTTCCAGGCAAGACTACCGGAGTGGGTTGCCATGCGCTCCTCCAGGGGATCTTCCCAACCCAGGGATCTTCCCAGGTCTGCCGCATTGCAGGCAGATCCTTTACATCTGAGCTACCAGGGAAGCCTTGGGTTCTAGCCTAGAGATTTTTATTCCCTGGGCACAGGGCCTCTGATCCCTCTAGTGAGGCCAGTGGCATCATGCCCTGGCATAACGCATTATGCCCTGGCATAATGCTAGGCTTCAGCCAGGCCTGGACAGTGGTCCCTTCCTGGACAGGGCACAGGCCTCAGGGGTACATGGGAGAAAGCGCTCAGGGGTGAGCTTTCTTAGGACCTGCACTCCAGGGTGGACAGGAGCTCTGGGTTGTCTCACCTCAAGGGCCTGAAATGTGTCCATTTTGCTTGACTCTGAGTCTGTCCCAACTGAGACCTGAGTCTGCTTACCCCCTGCCCCTCACCCCCGGCCTCTGGGGCAGCTCCTCCCTGGCAGGGTAAGGAGGCTGGAGGTGGGCCTAAGAGGGAGGCAGGAAAAGATGGAAAGGAGAAAGCGGGGTGTGTGTGGGGATTCATCAGGCGGTCTGTGGGGTAAGTAGGGGGAGACGTCCATGGGCCCTGCCCAGTACACTCCTGGCTTCATCTCCACCAAAGCTGGCATGTTTCCCACGCTCCTGAAGCCCAGCAAGCAGTTTTGTCGTAAGTGACTAGTTAATAAGTTATGTTAGTGAGGTATGTGAGCAGAGCCTTCCGCTACAGAAGGTGGCTGACAGTACTTTCTCTTCCTCCTGTGCAGTGAAGAATGAAAATGAAACATATCTGCAGGAACAATTTGCAGTGGCTCAAGAGCTGTCTACACTTTGGGGTAAAGAGGGGAAGAGGGCTGTCGTTTCTCCGTGGCCCAGACAGTGCCTGGGACGCAGCCCACCACAGAGCTAGTGCTCAATGGAGGCTGATTGAATGCATGACCACCGGGTTGATTACGAACCAGAAAGATGGCATGAACCCAAGCAACCTCCATGCTACTGGGCCCAGAGGTCGGCTCTCAACCGTCACCTTGCGTCATCTGTCTGCAGAATTCAGGAGGATCAGCCCCTCCCCCTTGGCTCAGGCACAGCAAACACAGATCCCTTCCAGGCCTCCTCCTCCTCTTCCTCCTCGTCCTCGTCCTCCTCCTCGTCCTCGTCCTCCTCCTCCTCCTCCTCCTCGTCCTCCTCCTCCTCCTCCTCCTCCTCCTCCTCGTCCTCCTCCTCGTCCTTCTGCCCAGGCTGCTTCCACATCTTCTCTCTGCCCGCTTCAGTCACATGCTCAGAACGTGGTCCTTGAGTTGCGCTGTCGGCTTCAAGGAGGAGCTGCTGGTGGCCTCACCCAATCTCCTCAACTCCAGACTCATCCACCCACCAGCTTCTCTGACCTCTCCACGTGGACATCTAGTGACCTTGTCAGACTCAACAGGATGAACCTCAGACTCCTAAACTCCCTGAAGACCGCTCCCTGAGAGGGTTCCCTCGCTTGGTCAGTGGCAACCCCATCCTTCTGTGACTCCCTAAACCCTGCAGTCATCCATGAGCGCTCCTTTCTCAGACCTCACGTCCAATCTGTCACGGACTCTGCCTTCAAAGCATAGTTAGAATGCAGCCCCTTCTTGTCCCCTCTATAACCACGGTAGTCTCATCTGAAAGTGTTCATTATGCTCTGGTGTCCCTGGGCCACCCTGGTGTCCCTGCAGTCTGATCTCAACACAGCAAACAGAGTAGCCTTTCAGAAAGCAAGCCATATCCCACCTCTGCTCAAAACCCCCAACCCTCCAGTGGCTCCTTGCTCGGCCTGGAGTAAAACCAAATAGCTGACAGTCGTCTGTTGCAGCATTTCTCAGAGCAGGTGACTCAGATGTACACTCATGCTTGAGAAGTACTGGTCTAAGAACGACCTACTTCATCTGGTCCTACCGCCTCCCTGGCCTCATCGCCTCCCCACCCCCAGCAGTTACTTCATTCCAGCCGAACAAGCCGCCTTGTCGACCCCCAGACAAACCCCTGCCCCGGGACCTTTGTCCTGGCTGCCCACTCTGCTCCTCGCCTCCTTCAAGTCTTGGCTCTGTGTCACTTTCTCGACTGGGCCTTCCTTCCCCCCATTTTAAAAACTTCAACTCTGTTTTCCGTTATAGTGTTGCTTACCTTTTGATGTTTTATATCACTTATTTCTGATGCTTCCTGCTTAGAGGCTAATGCCTCCCACTAGAATGTCAATTCCCCTTGGAAGGGACTTCCTCTTTGTTCACTGATGCATCCTAAGTGCCAATAATGGTTCCTGCTTCAGGGTGTGTTTGTTGAGTGAATGAACGAATGGACGAATGAATGAAAATCCACATGACCCCGAAGAGCAAAAGCTACAGTTTATTGAGCGTATATTTTGTTCCAATCTTTTGTTCAAACATCTGCTCTAATTCTCTCAAAATTCCTGCAAGGTACATAGCACAATCTTCATTTTCTGGATTGAGAACTTGACTCAGAGAGGTTAGGCAGTGTGCCAAAAGTTGCCCAGCAAGAAGGGGCTGGAGTTTGGTGTCTTTCTGATTTGGAAGCCTCTGCTCTTTCCCTGATACCAGGTAACCATTTCCGAAAGCCTTCTACCTGTGCCCCCCAAAGGCGGCTGCAGCCCCCCAAAAGGAGGTGACGTAGTCTCAACGCTGCGGCTTGGGTAAACCCACTGTGTCTGGGAGACACACCGTAAAAGGTAAGGCAAGTCCTGGACAACCGGGACCCGTCCATCTGTGGGTCAGAGCACAAAGAAGAGAACCCAGGCTCCTCCGAGTCCGCGCGTGGCGAGGAGGGGGCTGGGGAGCGGGTGGGCCGGCGTGATGGTCGGGCTGCCATCCAGCCTTCCTTCGATTCTCATGCAGCCCCTTAGAGGGTGTACGCCTTCACCCAGTCTCTAAGCAACCGCCTTCTGCAGCAGGCGGGAAACGATCCATTAATGATACGTTAGGAAACCCTTACTGAAAATAATTGCACCCTCCTCTGAGCGACGTGTCAAAACACGCAGGGTCGTCAGCACAGGCAGAGCCCGGAGGCCAGCCCCTTCCCTCCAGCCCCTTCCTCCCACTCGCTCTCCTCAACGTGGTATGTCTTCTGCCTGTAGACCCCCTTCCCCCTCTTCCTGAGACTGGCAAATTGGGGGGCACCCACAAAACCCACACCCCTTCGCTTTCATAAACCACGCTGTTCAGCTGTCACAAGCCTCAGAGGACGGACCTCAGGCTCACAGAAGGTCTGGAATCAGGGCTGCCCCAGGAGCCCGGGATGGATGTCACTGTAGCTGCTGGCCCCTATCCCAACTCCCGCAGTGGGATTTGCAGAGTTATCGGGGCCTTAGGGCTCTGGCAGACCCGGGCTTCAGCCCCTGCGTGACCTTGAGCCAGGCATTTGACCTCTCTGAGCCTCAATTTCCTCACACATCAAGTGGTCATGACGAGTTTGTAGGGTTGTGGTAATTAAATGACCTTTAACCAGTGGGCCTTACTCTGTCCTGGAACATGGCCCGACGTCAGGGTTTCACAGAGATGCGTGACTCTCTTAGGGCCAATGTGACTTAACGGTGAGAGATAAAATACAGAGCACCCAGTAAGCAGGGAGGAAGTTTGGAAGAAGATAGAGATCGGGGACCCCCAGATGATTAGGAAGAGCCGGCCTAGAAGGATGGGGAGGGTTTGCAGAGTCAGAGGGACAGTCAGAGAGGCAGCGCGGGTGGGTCTGACTGGAGGGAGAGAGAAACACTGAGCAATGTGCAAGCGGATCCCCTTCACTGACCTGACTCCTCTCTCACCAGAATTCAGGTTCCCGTGGATTGGAATCTGCCTGTCTGGTTTCCCTGTCTTCCCACCACCTGCCCAGAGTCGTAGATGGTTATGGAACGAAACAACCAAGAAAGGAAAAAAGATGATATGCCAGGCCAGACCCACCACCCAGGATCCCAGAGGCCCAGGAGCTGACTCTGGAGGCAGTGGCAAGTGGGGTGCATTTGGGTTGCAGCAGGTATGTGTATGAAAAACGCTTCTCTCTACCTTTCTTCCAGGAGGAAAGTCTGAATTGTTAAGAGGGGTAATCTCTGGAGAGTGGGAGAATGAGGGTTTGCCAACATTTACTTTTTATATTTTGCTGTTGTTTAAATTTTAAAGGAACAAGTCATTTTGCAATTTTTTTTTTTTTAAAGTCAACAGATTGGAAGAAAGTTTGGAACTACTGGAGCAGGGGACCGAGGAGACACATTGGTCCTTGCAGGGTAGTTGGTGGGGAACGAAAAGTGAATGTTAGTCGCTCAGCCGTGTCTGACTCTTTGCGACCTCATGGACTGTAGCCTGCCATGGGATTCTCCAGGCAAGAGCACTGGAGTGGGTTGCCATTTCCTTCTCCAGGGGATCTTCCCAACCCAGGGATTGAACCTGGGTCTGCTGCATCGCAGGCAGATTCTTAACCATTGGAAGCATCACGGAAGCCACCAGGGAAGCTGGTGGGGAGGTCAGCCTTAATCGTCCTGGGGAAAGAGTCAGACGCCCCCTGCCTCCTGCACTACAACAGGCTGTGGGGCCTGGTGGACAGGAAGAGTGCGCTCTGGACCGCCCAGGGTCCAGTCACTCCTGAGGACGGCTGACGGCCACACGGGGAGCAGAGGATGACGGCTCTCCCTGTCCCTGCACCGCCTGGTCACCATAGCTAAACTCCTTACCTAGGGAGAGAGAACCACTCATCATTGACTTTGGGGCTCCAGTTGGGACTGCAGAGGGTCTTGTAGTCTCGCCGGCACAAGCATCTTCTTTCCTTGTAAATAAGGCTTGCTTTGAGCCTTCCAATATGACGGGCTGATTCACTGTCAGAGGCAGAGCCAAGGGTGGGACACCTCCCAGGTGAGTGGGGGTCACCGGGCAGAGAGGGCAGAACTATTCTGGAAAGGGGAACACAGAGATCAGCGCCAAGCCCTGCTCAAGCAGCGGGTTTGACAAGAGGTTTAGGCTGGGTGGGGAAGGCTGGCTGCAGGACCCTCTCGGGGCTTCATCCAGACAGCTCTGGGGCATTTCAGAAAGATGCCAGCTGGAGGAGGCCTGCAGAGGAGGGCAAGAGGCCCGAGGACCACACTCTGGGGCCTGTGGAAGGGTAGAGGGGGGCAGCTGTGCCACTGTTCTGCAGAAGGGACGAGAAGGGGCTCAAAGGGACAGAAAGATTGAGGCGCTGCCCCATTCCTGCTAGTGACCTGCCACCTCACCCCCATTCCCACCCTTTGCCAGCAACAAAATCACCCACAGCTGACTGCTTTTTCCAGCTCTCTCAAGTGCTCAGACAGTAAAGAATCTGTCTGGAGTGCAGAAGACCCAGGTTTGATTCCTGGGTCAGGAAGATCCCCTAGAGAAGGGAATGGCAACCCACTCCAGTATTCTTGCCTGGAGAATTCCATGGACAGAAGAGTTTGAAAGCTACAGTCCATGGGGTCACAAAGAGTCGGACATGACTGAACAACTAACACTTTCACTTTCTTTACTTTTCAAGAGCATATCTTTTTTAGAAAAATTGAGTAATTTATTTATTTGGCTGCATTGAGTCCTAGTTGTGGTGGGCAAGCTGTAGAATGTGGAATCTTCCTGGACCAGGGTCAAACCTGCATCTTCTGCATTGCAAGGTGAGATCCTTACCACTGGGCCACTGGGGAAGGCCCAAGATCATATCTTTTTAATTTTTCCTTGTTTTGTGTGTGTGTGTCAGTCACTCAGTTGTGTCTGACCCTTTGTGACCCCGTGGACTGTAGCCCACCAGGCTCCAAGGGGATTCTCCAGGCAAGAATACTGGAGTGGGTGGCCACGTCCTCCTCTAGGAGATCTTCCCAACCCAGGGATCGAACCTGTATCTCTTATGTCTCCTGCATTGGCAGGTGGGTTCTTTACCAACTAAGCCACCTGGGAAGTCCTTTTCTTCATTAATTTTTAGAATATCAAATATGTGTTGGCTGAACATTATAATACAACACAAACGTAAGGAAATAAGAAATGCCAGTCTGCCCCAGCCTTGGTCCAGCTGCTTCCTTCTTTCAATCCCAGTCCCTGGAGCTACCAGTTTCTTCTCTTTCCTTCTCTCTCCTCTCTCTCTCACGCACTCATAATATTTTTATTCTGTATTATTGTTCAGCTTTGATTTGTTTCGTTTCCATAAATTTGGGCCAACCTTTTACGTATTCCTCTATAACTTGCTTTTTCATTCAATAGCACAGTATCATGGAAACCCCTTGGAATGAATGTAATGCCTGAGGTGCATGGTATGAGGCTGCATTTTCCTGGAACAATCCGTATTGATGGGCATTCCGGTTGTCTCTAACGTTTTGCTAATTCAGACAAAGCTGCATGAACATCTTTCGAAAACCATCCTCGTGGACTTGTACAATATTTTCCCACATGTGGAACTGCTGGGTCGAAAGTGAGGTTTAGGGACGTCCCTGGAAGTCCAGTGGTGAATACTTTGCCTTCCAATACAGAGGGTGTGAGTTCAATCCCTGGTAGAGGAGCTAAGTTCCCACATGCCTTGTGGCCCCAAGCCAAAACACAAACCAGAAACAACATTGCAACAAATTCAATAAAGATTAAAAACAATAAGTGAGGTATATGTGTAAGCACCTGATTGCTGTTACTAAACTAACCCCACAAGAGGAGGCCCAATTTGCTTTCAACTGATACTGCCTGATAACTGTTCTCACATCCCTCCCAACATTGCATGTTATTAATTTTTTAAGCTTTTCCCCACATTAATAGAAGAAAAATAATACCTCAATGGTGTCATTTTGTATTTCCTCTGATTGCAAAGAAAGGCATTGCCAAAGAATGCTTAAACTACCACACAATTGCACTCATCCCGCACACTAGCAAAGTAATGCTCAAAATTCTACAAGCCAGGTTTCAACAATACGTGGATCATGAACTTTCAGATGTTCAAGTTGGATTTAGGAAAGGCAGAGGAACCACAGATCAACGTGCCAACATCCGTTGGATCATCGAAAAAGCAAGAGAGTTCCAGAAAAATATCTACTTCTGCTTTATTGACTATGCCAAAGCATTCAACTGTGTGGATCACAACAAACTATGGAGAATTCTTCAAGAGATGGGAATACCGGACTATCTGACCTGCCTCCTGAGAAATCTGTATACAGGTCAGGAAGCAACAGTTATAACTGGACATGGAATAACAGACTGGTTCCAAATTGGGAAAGGAGTATGTCAAGGCTGTGTACTGTCACCCTACTTATTTAACTTCTATGCAGAGTACATCATGAGAAATGCCAGGCTGGATGAGGCACAAGCTGGAATCAAGATTGCCAGGAGAAATATCAATAACCTCAGATATACAGATGACACCACCCTTGTGGCAGAAAGTGAAGAGGAACTAAAAAGCCTCTTGATGAAAGTGAAAGAGGGGAGTGAAAAAGTTGGCTTAAAGCTCAACGTTCAGAAAACGAAGATCATGGCATCCGGTCCCATCACTTCATGGCGAATAGATGGGGAAACAGTGACAGACTATTTTTTTGGCTCCAGAATCATTGCAGATGGTGACTGCAGCCATGAAATTAAAAGGTGCTTGCTCCCTGGAAGAAAAGTTATGACCAACCTAGACAGCATATTCAAAAGCCAGAGACATTACTTTGCCAACAAAGGTCCATCTCGTCAAAGCTACGGCTTTTCCAGTGGTCATGTATGGATGTGAGAGTTGGACTGTGAAGAAAGCTGAGTGCCAAAGAATTGATGCTTTTGAACTGTGGTGTTGGAGAAGACTCTTGAGAGTCCCTTGGCCTGCAAGGAGATCCAACCAGTCCATTCTAAAGGAGATCAGTCCTGGTTCTTTGGAAGGAATGATGCTAAAGCTGAAACTCCAGTACTTTGGCCACCTCATGTGAAGAGTTGGTACTCATTGGAAAATACTCTGATGCTGGGAGGGATTGGGGGCAGG
>NW_011494725.1:2212149-2220403 GCF_000754665.1 Bison bison bison
CAGAGGATGAGATGGTTGGATGGCATCACTGACTCAATGGACATGAGTTTGAGTAAACTCCGGGAGTTGTTGATGGACAGGAAGGCCTGGCGTGCTGCAGTCCATGGAGACGCAAAGAGTCAGACACGACTGAGCAACTGAACTGAACTGAACTGATTACTGGAAAGAAAAATGTATCTTTTTATACATTTATGAAAAATTTTATTTTCTTTTGGGAATTTCTTCCCTCCAACTTTTGCCTGTTGAGTTCTTTTGCTTGTGTGTAGGCGGTGCAGTGATAAAGAACCCACTTGCCAATGCAGGAGATGCAAGAGACGCGTGTTTGATCACTAGATGGGGAAGATCCCCCGGAGGAGGAAATGGCAGCGCGATCCAGTATTCTTGCCTGGAAAATTCCATGGACAAAGGAGCCTGGCAGGCCACAGTCCATGGCATTGCAAAGAGTCAGACACGACTGAGTGACTGAGCTCAACACAACACACCATAGACTCAGGCTTCAAGTCCTTTATATTTTACGTCTGATGCAAACAAATAGGGATGTTCTCGTGGTCTGCCATTTGTCTTTGAACTTTGTTTATGCTTTGCTTTATGCTTTGTTTTGCTCCTCTTTCAGTTTCTAAGTAGCCAAAGGATTCCTTTCTGCTTTCTGGGTGTCCCCACATCTCGTAAATACTACCCTTCAAGGTAAAAATGATGGCATGGTGGGAGGAGGGCTTGACATGGAACTCAGACTTTGTTGGCACAAAAGCCCAGCCCATAGGCATTACCCCCAGAGAGGTATTTTTCCTGGCAGAAGCCTGGGCCTGTGGCCTCCGGCTGCCCTTGGGACAATCCCTCATGCCCTCAGGAGCCTGCAGACTCCCTCCTTGGCCTCCACTGGCCAGGGAGGCGGGAGAGAAGGAGAGCAGGAGACAGGATTTGCTTCTCCCCCAGCCGTCTCCAGACGCCATCCTGCTGGGAGAGCGGACGGCCGGGGAGCATTGGCTCCATGGCCCAGATAGGAGAGATATGCTAATGGCCTCTTCCGGAAAGACTGGGGCTCGGGCTCCAGTGGGCAGACCAACTGACCACAGCTCAAGTCCAGCAGAGACGCCAGTCTTATCTCTGGGGCCTCTGCAGGGCGCCTCCGGAAAATGGGTCAGCAGAGGCGGCCTCTGGAGCAGACCCTGCGCTCTCCCTACCGCCACCTCACCCTCCACCCCCCAGGACTCCCATTCAGTAGCAATGACCATGGCTGCCCTTTAGTTGGTAAATGTTTGGGGTTTTCCCTGTTACAGAGCTACTACGTGCTGTGCTATGCTTTAGTCCCTCTGTCGTGGCAGACTCTTTGCGACCCCATGAACTGTAGCCTGCCAGGTCCCTCTGTCCATGGGGTTTTCCAGGAAAGAATACTGGAGTGGGTTACTATTTCCTCCTCTAGGGGATCTTCCCAATCCAGGGATCGAACCCAGGTTTCCCGCATTGCAGGCAAATTCTTTACCATCTGAGCCACCAGGGAAGCCCATGAATACTGGAGTGGGTAGCCTGTCCCTTCTCCAGGGCATCTTCCTGACCCAGAGATCGAACCAGGATCTCCTGCATTGCAGGCGGATTCTTTACCAGCTGAGCCACCAGGGAAGCCCAAAGATACTATAAACTACATGCAAAAATCACAGCCATCCCAGAAATGAGCCATGTGGAATGTACCAGTCACTTGGGCCCCCCTACCTCCCCCCACCAGGCCTGGAGTCTGTCCAGGGCTGATTCGAGTTTCTCTCCCTTCTTGAGCCTCTTTTCCCAGCCATTCCAAAAACGCGTGCACAATGTGATCTTGACTTCAGAATGTTACACACAATACTTCCTAATGATCTAAAAGTCTCACGCTTATCTGAGCTCGGGTTCCTTTTCCCTGGTCTTAGTGTTGTGCTGTTTTTTTTTTCCTCCTCTCCTCTTTTTAAAAACCTTTCTTATCATGAAACAAGCATAGATAAAAGTGTATTTAAGACAAATGTAAGGATGACTAAAGGATTGTAAAGAAATGCCCACACCCACCACACAGATCCTGGGAACGTTCCACAGCCCAGAAGCCACCCCGCACTCCGGGGGCCCTTGCAGCCACGGCGTCCTTCTGGTCTCCCATCCTGACTGCGCCTCATCGCTTCCTCTCTTTCCTGTGTATCCGTCCCATGTAGTTTGGCTTTGCCTGTTTGCGTCTCTATTTCTTAGTGGCTTCCCTGATGGCTCAGGGACTTCCCGAAAGCTCAGATGGTGAAGAATCTCTCTGCAATGCAGGAGACCGGGATGTGATCCATGGGTCAGGAAGATCCCCTGGAGAAGGAAATGGAAACTCACTCCAGTACTCTTGCCTGGAGAATTTCATGGACAGAGGAGCCAAAGAGTCGGACACGAATAAGCGACTATCACACACACAGTCCCTGACGGCTCAGATGGTAAAGAATGGGCGAGGTCAATGGTCTTGTGTTCCCAAGGGTGGTCTCCTGGGTCAGCTCCAGACCCCCAGCCTGCATCCGCACCTCTCTAAGCATCACCTGTGGAGAGGGCTGCCCTGGCCTCCAGGCTCACCGTCCACAGGTGAGAGTTCCTTCTCCCGTCACCACTGCACAACCTCAGGCAGGTAATTAAATGCTATAAGCTTCAGTGTCTTCTCTATAAAGCGAGACATTGGGAGCAATGGATGTGTCATACCTGAAAAGCATCTGGCCCAGTTAGTAAGCAGCATACTAACGCTGGCTCTTACTCTTGAAACTTCCCACCTCCTTACTGAGGCTAGTCCTAGTCCCAAGGCTTGGTATCGTTTTCCCTTCTCTTTGCATGGGACTCTCTTGCTTCTCCATCAGGGCCCAATCCAAATGCCTCAAGCTTTTATGACAGCCTCCAGGCAGTGACTTGCTCCTCCGGCATTTCTTTCTCACCCTGCATTCCTACCTTCTAAAAGCCTAATAAAAATCTCTGTCATTTGTTGGGCAACTATTGCATGCAAGCTCTTTCTACACGTCATCTGTCATTCTGGCATCAACCAGGAAAAGTCGATTACAGCTCTGTTTTATAGGTGAGCAAATTGAGGCTCACAGAGGTTAAGGGAATTTGCCCAAGGTTACAGAGTCACTAAGTGAGGAGTCTGGGAGTCAAATCCAGGATGGCAGAACTCATCCAGGGCCACCACCAGCCTGGGCAGTCTTCGGACATGTTTGCCGAGGCAGCTTTTCCTTGGGGCACATGTAGCCCTCAAAGGGGTGAAAGTCGTACAGATGGCATCCAGGCAGAAGATGAGACCTGCTGAGCCACTGGCAAACTTGGGTGAGCCACGGACAGGAGGGATCCATAGGAATGGCAGGTGCCCCAGGCGCCAGAGCGGGTCTGACCGTGCCTGGGGAAATGGGAAGGCCCCTGCGGGATGCCTGCTCAGAGGCCCCGGAATCTACCTGGGAAGGCCCAGAACTTTCTATGAACCTTACATATCTTCTGAACTTTAGCATAGGTACGACCCTGGAGGTCTTATTACTCAGTTAATGCTTTGTATGCGCGTGCTCAGTTGCTTCATTTGTGTCCAACTCTAAATGACCCTATGGACCGTAGCCCGTCAAGTTCCTCTGTCTATGGGGATTCTCCAGGCAAGAATACTGGAAGGGGTTGCCATGACCTCCTCCAGGGGATCTTCCCAACCCAGGGATCAAAAACACGTCTGTTTCCTGCATTGGCAGATGGATTCTTTCACCACTAGTGCCGCCTGGGAAGCCCCAGTTTGTGGTTCAGTTCAGTCACTCAGTCATGTCTGACTCTGCGATCCCATAGATTGCAGAATGCCAGGCTTCCCTGCCCGTCACCAACTCCCGGAGTTTGCTCAAACTAATGTCCATCTAGTCAGTGAGCCCATCCAACCATTTCATCCTCTGTTGTCCCCTCCGCCTCCCGCCTTCAATCTTTCCCAGCATTAGGATCTTTTCTAATGAGTCAGTTTTTTGCATCAGGTGGCCAAAGAATTGGAGCTTCAGCTTTCAGCATCAGTCCTTCCAATGAACATTCAGGACTGATTTCCTTTAGGATGGACTGGTTTGATCTCCTTGCAGGCCAAGGGACTCTCAAGAGTCTTCTCCAACACCACAGTTCAAAAGCATCAATTCTTCAGCGCTCAGCTTTCTTTATAGTCCAATTCTCACATCGTACATGACTACTGGAAAAACCATAGCCTTGACTAGACGGACCTTTGTTGGCACAGTAATGTCTCTGCTTTTTCATATGCTGTCTAGGTTGGCCATAGCTTTGTGGTAGTTGTGGCCAATTTAGAGGCAGCAACCTTCACCCTCTTGACCCTGAGGGACTGTGTAAAGAAGTGGCCAAAGGCCCCAGAGTCAGACAGTCTGGATTCAAGTCCAGCTCAGTCACCCTTTGCTTGTGCTACCTTGAGCAAGCTACTTCTCTATGCTTCAGCTTTCTTATCTGTAAAATTGTGATGAAAGATTGTACTTACCACCTCTACAGAATTGTGATTAAAGATGCTACTTGCCTCATGTGAATGTGAAGTCGCTCAGTCACGTCCGACTCTTTGTGACCCCATGGACTGTAGTCTACCAGGCTCCTCCATCCATGGGATTTTTCAGGCAAGAATACTGGAGTGGGTTGCCATTTCCTTCTCCAGGAGGTCTTCCCGACCCAGGGATTGAACCCGGGTCTCCTGCATCGTAGGCAGACGCTTTACTGTCTGAGTCA
The DNA here is from genome assembly GCF_000754665.1 of Bison bison bison. NCBI lineage: Eukaryota > Metazoa > Chordata > Mammalia > Artiodactyla > Bovidae > Bison > Bison bison. The sequence continues at coordinate 2,216,857 of NW_011494725.1, forward strand.
CGAGGGAAGTCCCTTGCCTCATAGAGTTGTTATTAATGGAGGGATTAAGGAGTTTGTACATGCTCAGCACTGTAGGGGTTTGTGTTTGTGTGTGTGCAGTGGGGTGCTTACCCTTAAACCAATGGCCAAGGATCCTGAGGGCTCTGGGAGACCCCAGTGGGTCCCAGTTCTTCTAGAGAATGTCGGGCCACTGGACAACATCCGTGAGTATACATCCCCCTGGATGCCAAGCCTTCCCTAGGCCTGGGTTCATCTCAAGAAAGGTGCACCTCGCTGACTCAGGAGCAGAGAGAGGAAAGAAGGAATGCGTTGGAAAGTCATCTTGGTGTGTTCTGGACCGCATGCGAGGTGTTTTACAAACATCGATTTCATTTGTATTTACCACTCTGTGAGATAGGTGGTATCAAACCCCGTTTTGTGAAAAGAAAAAAAGAAAAAAAAAAAGAGGCTCAGAGAGGTTAAGTAACATGCCCAAGGTGACACAGCATTGGCATTTATTCCAGGTCTATCTGGCTCCAGAGTCCGAACTTTCCTTCTACAACTAACTTACTGCCTTAAGGTGGGCAGCCAGCCTTCTGGTGTTGTCCTGAGGGAATGACCAAGGTGATATCTTTTATTCTCAAAAATTCCTGCATCCCAGAAATAGGTTCAGAGCCTTAAGAGACTGGGACTGCGCTGACTCTCCAGATCATTTTGGGGAGTATTGCCACCCTAACAACACTATGCCTTCCAATCCATGAGCGCGGGACGTCTTTTCATTCAGTTCAGTCTTTTAAAATGTCTTTAAATGTTTTGTAGTTTTCAGAACATAAGCTCAACATTTCTTCAGTTAAATTTATTGCTAAGTATTTTACTTTGGATTGTTATTATGAGTGGAATTTCCCCCTTTAATTTCATTCTGGATTGTTCACTGCTGATGTACAAGAATAAAGCCGGTTTTGCACTGTGGTGTTGTGGCCTGCCAACCTGCTGAACTTGTTCACCAGTTCTAACAACAATCAGCTCAGGGCTCTCGGACGCCCGGCCTGCTCTGGGGTGACTTAAACCAGAGGATGGAAGTAGGGCTGGCAGGGGAAGATGTTAGGGGGACTATGGGTCTCCTGTCACCAGCTCCCCCAGTGCTGGTGGGCCCTGCTCCCCACCCCACCCCCAGACAAGGAGCAGCATCTTGCTGATCTTCACCCAGGGCCAGGGGACACACACATGCACACTCCCCTGCTCTGCCTTCAGAGGAGACTGAGGCTCTGGGCCCATCCCTGGCCTGGGGGCATCTCCGCCTGCCCTCTCTCCCCCAGCCGGCTTCCCCTCTTCAGTTACAGGGCCCACTGCTTCCTGCATTCTTACCTCCCTCCTTCTCGCTCCTAGTTCTTCCTCAGGACTCCACTCTAACGGGGCGACCCCTCCTGCCCTTTAGAGCCCCCCTTGGCCCTTTAGCCCCGGTGTGCAGCATCGTCGGGTTGACCCTCCCGGATATGCAGACAGAGGCATGTGTGTGTTTGGGAGATGCAGGATGGGTGAGAGGGGTGGCCGGGCAGGAAGCCAGCATCGGGCTGGGGAAGGCCCCTCCAGAGTCTGACCCCGTTCTCCCACATCCCTGGTCCCTGGATAGAGGCCCCATTCTTCTGGGGCGACTCCCAGCCCGCCTGGGCTCCAGGCCCTGATGAAGATACGAGATAGAGGAGGTATTTATGGCGCATCCGCCCAGAGGAGACGCGTGGCCTCCCAGCCGTGACCTCAGCGCTCACGGGTGCACCAGGCGGGTTCCAGCTCGCAGAGGGGAAAACTGAGGCCTGGGAGGGAGACAGTTCATCAAGAGACGCCTCCCTGAGGGCCAGAGCGTTTAGGGCAAGAGCAGTCTCCTTCCTCTTTCACCAAACCAATGGGAATAAGGGCAATTTGCATACAGAGGTCGTCTGCTCCTAGAGGGCGTCTGGGTGCAGGCCCGCTCAGGTCTCTACCCTCCTGGCTGGTATCGCCCTCCCCGTCTTCAGGCCTGTGCTGGCAGCTGCCCTCTGGAGAGGGTTCACAGGGCAAAGCCGCTGCTGCACACCAGACTCTACTGGGGAAACTGAGGCCGAGGCCTGGGGCTTCCGTAGTGGCTCAGTTGGGTAAAGAGTCTGCCCGCAAAGCAGTAGACCTGGGTTCAGTCCCTGGGTCAGGAAGATCCCCTGGAGAAGGGAATGGCAGCCCACCAGAGTATTCTTGCCTGGAGAATCCTATGGGCAGAGGAGCCTGGCGGGCTGCATACAGTCCCCGGGGTTGCAAAGAGTCGGACAGGACCGAGTGACTAACACTTTCACTTTCTTGGGAGTCTCGGGGGTGGGGCGAAACAGCTAGGCCACGAGTGTGGACGGGGACAGGAGGCCGTGCACAGCGCTGCTGGGGGCAGCTCAACAGATCCCTAAGGAGGAGTGGACCCTTCCCCGCTGCCCCGGGCTCATGGTGCCCTCGCTGCAGGCCTCGATGGGGGAAGGGCCCTGCCCGGGTGCTGCTATTCTGCGCCCCCGCCTATGGCCCTGTTCAGGGTGAAGGTGGCAGACACAGACAGTTTCCCTCTTACGTCCAGGGCCTCCGTCCACCCAGCTCTGGGATGGCTTTGCGCTTGGGGCCCAGCAGCCTGTGGGAGTCCTCTGCATCTCCCTGGCTGGCCCCTGAGGCTCTCCGGGCCTCTGAGCATCCTGGGCAGACTCTGCTCCTCAAATCCTGGGCACCCTAACAGCTGGGGGCCCAGGTACATGTTGGCTGGCCGAGGCTTCTCTCTACCCGTGGTCCTGACCTGGCTCGTCCTTGCTTTCCACTTGAGCTCAGGGACAGGGGTTGGGGGCTTCGGGGCCGGCTACCAGCCCCCAGGCCTTGGAAAAATGGTTTTGTCTACTGAGCCTCCACTGCCGTCTTCATGCGTCATCACATTTAAGCCCCATGGGAGCCTTATGAGATGGGCAGTTTCATTAAATCCGTGTCCCGATGAGAGAGTGGGACTTCCTTACCGGAGGTCACAGAGGTCACACACATGGTAAATGACAGAGAGGAACTGTTCCCTCACTGCCTGCTTGCAGTGTTCCTGGCCCCACCAGCACCGCCCACCCCCCATCCCTGGGCCCAACTCGGGGGGAACTCACGGGGCCGTGGGCTGCGGGTGAGTGTTCAGTCTGGGGTCTTCTGCAGTGGGAGCTGGCACGCCTGTTGTGGCCTCACTGTCTGATCCATCTCCTCCTCACTCAGGCCATGTGTGTGTGTAAGAGGGATCTGGTGTTCAGGGTGAAAGCTGGGGAAGCCAGCCCTAGGGTGGGGCCCTGGGCATTAGGTGCGCGCCTGCGGAGGCCCCAGCCTGGGGAGGAGTGGGCACCTGGAGGCCAGCATGGGAGGTTTGCCGGGAGTCCTGGCACATGCTGCGGTGTCTGCACCCAGCCCTGGTGTGATCCCCACAGGTGGGGTGACCTTGGCTCAGCCTGCCCTCTTCAGGGCTGCAGTCCATGGCTGGGAAGTGTGACCCTCCAGGGTCCCCTCCCACCTGCCCTCCTGGGATACCCCCTGGTTCTAGGAGAGG
>NW_011494725.1:2220515-2221671 GCF_000754665.1 Bison bison bison
GGCTACAGGTATGCACGTGAGTGTGAGCATGTGTAATGTGTCTGGGTGTGAATGTGTGACTGTGTGTGTTTGTGTCGGGAGTATGCCTGTGCAGCTCTGAAGTGAGTTAAGACAGGTGTCCGGAATGTTCTCCAAACCAAGCAGCCCGGGTGCCCCAGCCCACCTCCCTACGTCCTGCAGCTGCTGGAAGTCCCCAGGCTGCACCAGAGAGTGACCAGCGGGACCCCTGGGGGGCCTGGCCAATGGGGGAAAGGGCAGAGTTGGCTCTAAATCCTTCCCTGCAGGTCCTTTCCAGCCCCCTAAACAACTAGGGGGAGGGGGGAGTCCCGTCCACGCCCAGGGCTGGGGTGGTCTTGGCTCCCCCTGCCCCCACCCCCTGCAGCCTCCTTATCTAGGGCCGTAGATCGTCCCAGCTCCAGAGTCAGGGCTCTGGGGTGACTCGCTGTGGTTTAGCCCTGAAGTCTACTGACCCCCAGGCTCCCCAGGGTGACACCTCGCCCTCCGGCTGTCTGGCCCAGGGCAGCTCTGCTCTCCAAACCCCCCCACACTTCTGAGGGCTCAGGTGGTCTGGGGTCATCCTTCCTGCCTCTGGGTGGGTGGCGTCAGAAGCCCCAGTCCTGGCCTCTGTACATTCCAGACCTGTGTTTCCGGGAGTGTCCACACCTGTCCGTGGAGGCATCATCCCCGCCAGGGGCTCGCAGGTCTGGCGGCCCATCTCTGCTTGCCCTGTGGGAGACTCACATCCTTCCACTCGTGGCTGCTCCCCTTTTCTGGCCTGGTCACCTGGGCCAAAGCCCCCCACTTCCGGGAAAAGGGGAGTGCAGCTGGCAGGGGGCTGGGGGGGCAAGGGGAGCCCTGCTCTGGGGAGGAGGGCTGGGTCAGGCTGCTGGGGACCCCTGTGACCCAGAGTCCACGGCTCCCTCGTGGAACCTCGGCTTCGCGGCCGTGAGCTGGGCCTCGGTCGGGTGGGTGGGAGGATGGATGATGAGATGGCGCGGTGCGGAGAAGTCATGGTGCTGAGAGGCCGGGCGTCCTGCGCCACCATCCACCGTCCGTGGTCCTTTCGCATCCCTGTGGCCCTCCGCGTGGGGTCTCACGGCCTTCCCGAGGGCCCCACCCTTCACCCTCCCAAGCCGCCTCTGGCAGAGCAGCCCTG
>NW_011494725.1:2221771-2225324 GCF_000754665.1 Bison bison bison
GTACCCCGGAATCCAGTGCCTCCACACCTGATGCCCTTGTACCCCCACCCAGCTTCTCCCCAGGCCGTCCGACTCCGCCAGGGGTCAGCCCCTGTTGCCCCCATGCCTTGTCGTGCTGCACTCCATCCTTGTTGCCCAAAGGCCCCTATTTCCTCCCCATCCTCTCATGGGGGTCCCCAGGTCCCCGTCTTCTCTCCTAGATGGAGGGGATGGAAAGGCGGAGGGCTTTCAAGTCCAGAAGGAGACACAGCACTAACAGGGAGCCTCCCAACTGCTGTGTCTCCAGGTTGGGGTGAGTCTCCAGGTTGAGTAAGTGAGCTTCCAGAAGCATGAGCTCAGCGGCCCTGCCCCAGGGAGGGGCGGGACCCTGCTGGACAAGACCCATGACCTCACCTCTCCTGGCTCCAGGCAGCAGCCCCGCCCACTTCTGGAGAATTCCATGACTCAGGTAAGAGGGGTGGGGCCTTGTCAAAGTCTCAGAGCCAAGGTCACTCGGCCCTGCTGCCACCCTGTCTCTGCCGTTTCTGTAGAGGTGCACGGCCAGGACTGGAAGGCACTGTCATTCCTGCTCAGCCAAGGGACCAGCCTCCCCAGGGGGTAGTGAGGGGAGGCCTGTGGGGCCTGGAGGGGAGTCTTGATGATCTGGGGGGCCAGGGAGTTGCAAACTGCAAGCTCCTACCTGGCTAAGCCTGTTGGGTGGGGAGCCTAGGGAGCAGCTGTTGCAGGCAGGACTAGGGGCCTGGGGCCTGGGCCTGGGCCTGAAAGACGTTCCTTAGCAGATGAGAGGTTACACTCGGGCAGCCAAGTACGGTGGCATGGGCTGTGCACTGCTTAACCCTAGGAGGCGACCCCTCCACAGATTTTGGTGCGATGGCTGGTGGATGTGAGATGTGATGGCTCCATCCTCCTTCCTGCTCTCTTTCTCCCTCTCTCCCTCTCCCTCTCATACATACACACACAGGCGCACGCTTAGTTGAGTGATTTTTACATCAATGTCCTGATGTGTGCACATTTCTTCTGTCCTGTTTAAAGAAGCCACAAAGTAATGGGGATTGTGGCCTAGGGTTCCAGGAACAAGAGGAACGGGTTTAGAATGGAAAATCTGAATTGCCTTTCTTCTAAAACCCCTTTCCTAAGCCTGCTCCATGTTCCTCAAAGTCAGAATTACCATCAAGACCCTAACTCGGACCCCATGGGGACCAGGCCTTGGTGGAGAGGAGTCACTTTCCCCTTCTCAGGACCCGCCTCTTGCTCTCGTGTGGGCTGGGCCCTTCCTCATGTTGTCCCCCATGCAGACTTTGAGGCCCAGCTGAAATGTGACCTTGTCCTGGAGGCTCCCCTGAGCCCTGAAAGCCCTCACGCCAGCCCTCCCGCTTCTGAGGCTCCCATCTCTCTCTTTGCTGACTCCTTCCCCTCAGCCTAAAACAGACCCGTGTCTTTGTCCACTGAAACCCCCTGCTACACAATTTCCGCCTCCTCTATTCCCTGCTCAGCTCACTGACACAGAAGGCTATATCCTCAAAGATGCTGGCCACGGCCTTTCTGATCCCATATCCCCTTCCACCCCATGATCATGACGCTGTTCAATCCAGGTGGGCCCGTGACCAGTAGAATGGGGTCAGAGTGAGGCTGTGTGACCTTAGGCCTGAATAGGTGATGCTCTTCTTCTTTCTTTGCTGGAAGCCTACTTGGCACCCTGACCGCCATGTCCAAGCTCAGCTCCCTAAGGCTGCCATGCTGTGAGGAAGTCCAGGCCACAGGATGGCCATGGGCAGATTTTCTAGTTGCCAGCTCCAGCTGAGGTCCTGGCCAAGAGTCGGCACTGGCTACCAGCGTGAATGAAGATGCCGTGAGGTCACTTTGGCCCCCAGCTGCTGAGTGTCCTCCAGCTGTAGAATCTTACCAGCTGAGCTTCAGACATCACAGGGTAGAAACAAGCTGTCTCCTCTGTGCTCTGTCCAAACTGCTGACCCACAGAAGCTGTGAGCATGATGACACAGTTGTGACGCCAAGCGGGGCCCAGGGGGTTCCTGAGCACAAGGCCTTTCTGTGTCTCCCATTTCTTTTTTCTTAAAATTAATTAATTATATATTTTTTGGTTGTGCCCGGTCTTCGTTGCTACGAGGGCTTTTTCTCAAGTTGCGGAGAGAGGGGGTGCTCTCTCGTTGCCGTGTGAGGGCTTCTCACTGTGGGGGCTGCTCTCTCGTTGCCGTGTGAGGGCTTCTCACTGTGGGGGCTTCTCTTGTTGCAGAGCAGGGCTCTGGAGTGTGGACTCAGTGACGGCGGTGCCAGGGCTTAGTTGATCCACGGCACATGGGATCTTCCCAGACCAGGGATCAAAACTATGTCCTCTCCACTGGCTGGTGGATTTCTATCCACTGTACCACCAGGGAAGTACCCCCTGCACCCCCTTTTCTTTGATTATAGGAAACAGCTTGCATTCATCCTCCCTGACCTCCCCTGGGTTCCAGTGGGCAGATTCCAGCAGTTGTTAATAAGCACTGGAGGGAACGGAAGACCAAGGAGAAACAGTCAAGAGCAGCCGTGGGCAAGGTCCTGTTTCCCCATCACAAGATACATACAATATCTTTGAGCTATTTTAGAGATACTGAAACCCCCTCCAGGTAGGAGAAGTTAACAATTAATCATGGTATGCTGCCCACAAGCATGTAGACCCTAGACCAGGGGGACCTGAAGGTCGATGATGCCGACTCCCATTTACCTCACCACCAAACAATCAGAAGAATGTCCATGAGCTGATCACTCTCTTTGGACAATTAATACAAAATTTCTCACTATCTTTCCCAAATAGGGGACAGACACATGGATTTGAGAGCATTAGCCGGCTGTGTCCCTGTTTGCCTGGCTCAGCAGTAAGGTAAGGTGAAGTCGCTCAGTTGTGTCCAACTCTTTGTGACCCCATGGACTGTAGCCTACCAGGCTCCTCCATCCATGGGATTTTCCAGGCAAGAGTACTAGAATGGGTTGCCATTTCCTTCTCCAGAGGATCTCCCCCACCCAGGGTTCGAACCCAGGTCTCCCGCATTGTAGGCAGACGCTTTACTGTCTAAGTCACCGGGGAAGTTCATGCTTTTCTACTTCACCCAAAACTCTTGTCTCCGAGATTTGATTTGGCATCATCCACACACAGAGAGGCTGAGTTTCCGGCATCAGTTGCTTTTAGCTACTAAATTTGGGGTTATTTGTTCCACAGCAGTAGATAATTGAGACAGCTGCTGTCTGCTTCCCGCTCCCACGCTTGCACGGAAACCCCTGTCACCACCCCAGAATCTCTCGGTGGCTAAAGTTAATGGGCTGGTTTCTGCCTGACCTTTCTTCACCTCTCGGCCACCATTTCAGCTTCTAGGAAACACCCTGACCCTTGGCTTGTGATGCCCCCCTCCTTCCCGGTTTCCTCCTTTTCTCCTGTTGCTGGGGCTCCCCTCATGGGGTTCCCTCCGTCAGTCACCCCTTGAATGTGGGTGTTCTCAGGAATCCGCCTGAGTTTCCTGCTTCTCTCCTGGCACACAGGACTCCAAATCCACGCCTTGGG
>NW_011494725.1:2225484-2226119 GCF_000754665.1 Bison bison bison
CCCATCCCACCCATCCCGGTCCCTGTGGTGGTTCTCCAGGTGTGGTCTGAGCAGCGTGGTTCACAGGTGTGGAGCCAACATTTGGGATGGCAGCAGTGAGGGAAATGGTGCCCGTCGGGCTGGGGACAGAGGTGATGGGAAGGTATTCAGATTTGACCCACTGGGGGGCCGTGTCAGCGTTCCCCAGTAACCAACTCATGGCTTTCGGGAGAATTAGAGCACAACTGCAGTTTTACCTCTGATGCCCACCAGCCTAGTTAAGGACGCACAGCCCAGATGGATGTTCTTTGCTCACCATCCTCAAATCGGTTCACCCCAGCCTGCTGCTTCCAGTTATTCCCTCTGCCCTCTCCCATATCAGCTCTGATTCGGCCCGAGCGTGCGGACAGTGGGGTGGAGCTGAAACTGTCCCTGAGCACAGGTCTGAGGGCTGTGCTGCCCTCCCCGAGTGCCCCCGTGGATGGGCAGACAGGCCAAGGCCAGCAGCCAGTGAACCAGCTGCACACAGGGTGCGGGAAGCCACCGTATAAGCAGGGAGGATGAGGGTCATGCAGTGGAGGCTGAGCTGGAGGGCCCCGAGGGCGGGTGGGCGTGGATTCCTCTGAGGCTGCGGATTTGTCGGAAGACCCATCAGG
>NW_011494725.1:2226219-2234453 GCF_000754665.1 Bison bison bison
ATCAGGAGAGACCCTCGGGGGACTTGGTGTGACTTGGTGGGCAGTGGCCTTGGCAGGTGGAAGAAGCGTGGGGAGGCCAGTGTGGCTGAGGGTGGTTTCAGCCAGAGGCGGGTCCAGCTTTCCAAGCCAGAGAGAGAGCATGGTGAGGCCCTGCCCTGTGCGTGTGTTATGGGTGCGAAGTGGGGAGAGGCAACTGTCCTGCGTGCCCAGTCGAAGAAGGAAGCAAGAAGCGGGATTGAAAACGGAGGGCTGCTGGTGGGAGCAAACTTAGGGATGGCGTCTGGGGTTATGGGCTGGATTGCACACCCCCGCTCCCCTCCTCCAACGCCGCACCTTCCCAATTCATATGCCGAAGCCCTGAATCTTAGAATGTGGCTGTGTTTGGAGATAAGATCTTTAAAGGGGTGGTTAAGGGCACGGCAACCCACTCCAGTATTCTTGCCCTTAGAGCCCCATGGATAGAGGAACCTGGCGGGCTACAGTCCATGGAGTCTCGACGAGTCGAACATGACTGAGCGACTAAGAGTTGAGGCAAAAGGAGGTCATGAGTCTGGGCCCTCATCCAATATGACTGGGGTCCTAAAAGGAAGAGATTAAGCCACAGACACACCGAGGGAAGACGGTGAGAGGACACGGCGGGGAGGCCGCATCCCCAGGTCGGGGAGGGGCCTCAGGAGGACCCAACCCCAGCAACACCCCCATCCTGCTCGTCCAGCCTCCAAAATTGGGAGAAATAAATGCCTGTGCTTTAAGCCCCCCGTCCAGGGAACTTATTAAGCAGCCCGACAGCAGACAGACATCTAGGTTCCAGCTGAGACAGGAGAAGGGTGCATGAGTGTTGGGGGGCACAGCAGTGATTTCAGATGAGGCTGTGCTTCTCCGCCCCCACCCTACACAGGAGGCCTCCGGGGCTCCCTCACACCCATCTTTTGGCTCTGAGGCACCGTCCTTCTCTCCCCACTTCTTTTTTTTTTGCTGCAAAAAGCTTTATGGTTTCCATTTGGTTAAAGGCTTGGGAGAGGCTCCAGGGTGTTAAAAGTCTGCCTAGTGGCTGCAGAGAGGGGCTTCTGGCAGAGGCGGTGGGGGCGGTTTCCTCAAAGGCTGCTGGGCTTCAGAGGCTCCTAGTCATGCTTGAGGGTGAGTCTTTGGAGGAGATAAGGGACCAGCCAGCCTGTGGAGGTTGGTCAGGTGGTCCCCATCTTCTAGGACGTGTCCCTCCAGGAAGTCAAAGAGGTGGGGCTCTGTGCAAGCAGAACCCAGGCCATGCAGATCCAAAAGGGCTGGTTCTGGTGCTTCTCCATGAAAAGGGCGGCTTCCAGAGCGTCCGGGGTTTTACCCGACTCGTCTTGAGACGCTTCTGCGCCTCCTGGAAGAGGGAGCGGCCGCAGCGCTGGTTTTGCATTTTCAAGAGATGCTGGGTGTCCTTGCACTTCTCCTTAACCCATTCATAGAAAAAGTGGCCCATGCCCTCCAGAGCCACGTCGTTGTGGTCAGAAGAGAAGCCCAGAGAGAGGTCGGTGTAGAAGGCCGGCAGAGGTGTGTTGACCGGGTGGTTGACAGTGGCCTCCACCTCAGTGGAACAATTCTGACGAATCTGGGAACTCGTGGTTGATTGGTAATGGGCATGTGTACATGCTAAGTTGCTGCAGTCGTGTCTGACTCTTTGTGACCCCATGGACCGTAGCCAACCAGGCTCCTCTGTCCATGGGATTTCCCAGGCAAGAGTACTGGAGTGGGTTTCCATGCCCTCCTCCAGGGGATCTTCCCGATCCAGGGATCGAACCTGCATCTCTTATGTCTCCTGCGTTGGCAGGCGGGTTCTTCACCACTAGAGCCACCTGGGAAGCCCTGGTAATAGGGTGGTGGTTGTCGTTCAGTCGTTCGGTGGTGTCTGACTCTTTGCAACCCCATGGACTGCAGTACGCCAGGCTTCTCTCCTTCACCATCTCCTGGAGCTTGCTCAAACTCACGTCCATTGAGTTGGTGATAGGAGTTAAGCTCAAAAAATGGTGTTGGCTGGCCCTGGTGATGGTGGAAAACTGAGCGGCTGATTCTGAAGCTTGCGTCTGCAAAGAAGGATGGAGGGTGATTAGAGCCTGCAGCGAGGGGCGTCCCCGGATCTGCTCCGTCTGAGCACCTCTGAAGCAAGAGACAGATCCTCGGGGCCGCTGAGCACGCTGCCTCTCTCAGTTCTCAAAGACTCAGCTCCTACGAAACACAGTGAGTGTGGATGTGAACCTGGAGGTCCTTTAGGAAACACCCACCCCGCGCATCTCCCAGGATGCTGCAGCCGCAGTCGCCTCCAAAGGTGCCCAGACATGTGTGCACGACACACACACACACACACACACGCGTGCCCATGTGCTTACACTCATGCCAATATGTCATCTATTAAAATTCCAGTTTTACAGACTTGCTTTAAAATTGCCCAAAGGACATGGAAAATAGCCCTGCTTTGAAGATGTGTGTATGTTGGAAGGGCGGTCTCAGCCCACATCTGGTTTTCGGGTCTCTGGACTGAGCGGGGGTGGGGGGGCTGACTCTGGGCTTCCTACGCTCTGGTTGGGGGGCGGTGGGCTGGTTTCGGGGTGTGTTCATCGCCTGGACACCCCCTCCTCTGCCAGTACGTGCCATGGGTGGGGCTTGCTCTGGCCTGGGGCTGGCAGGGGCAGCAGGTACTGAGGCTCAGGCCTGAGAGGGAGGGGCCTGGGAGGGGCCCTTGGGGGCAGGCGGACGGGGCAGCCAGGGGCAGGATGAAGTGTCCCCCGCACAGGACTCTCCTTCTCTGGGCGTCCCTGTTCCACACACTCGGGAGCCCTGCCGGTTGGCCTGCCTTGGCAGACAAACACTTTACCCCTAGAGAGCAGCCCCTTTGGCCTCCTCCAGCCCTGCCCAGCCTCTGAGGCCAGTTCTCCCCATGATTCATTGGGCAGACGAGGGGCAGGGAATGGACACGGAAGCGCAGTCCTGGACAAGGGAACGGGGGTTCGGCTTGTTCCCTGTGCCCCAGCCTCTCTCTGTCTACTGAGGACAAGCTCAGGAGGGATGCTCTGAGGAGGGACCAGGGGGCTACCGGGGGGCCCACCAAGGCTGCGGGGAAGCTGCCACCTGGCAGGGGCACTGCGCCACCCCCCGCCCCACCTTGAACACCTCCCAGAGTGGCAGGCCTGCAGTTGAGCTATGGGACCCCGGGCAGGGCAGACACACGTTGGGCTAGTCCGCAGTGGCTTCCTGGAGGAGGCTGGATTGAAACTGGACCAATAGGAAGAGCCACAGGCTGAGGGGGCTTCCCCCAGTGGCTCAGCAGGCAAAGAATCCGCTTGCCATGCAGTAAACATAGGAGACGCGGGTTTGATCCCTGAGTTGGGAAGATCCCCTGGAGAAGGAAATGGCAGTCACTCCAGGATTCTTGCCTGGAGAATCCCATGGACAGAGGAGCCTGGCGGGCTCCAGCGCATGGGGTTGCAAAGAATCAGACGCGACTAAGGACTAAGCACATACACACAGCAGGGTGAGGCCTCCTCAGAGGCAGCCAGGACATGCGCTCTGCCCTGGCCTGGGCAGGGCTCCTTCTGCCCCTCCACCACCCCAGCCCCGCTCCCCCCGAGGCCCGCTGTCTCGCAGCTTTCTATGGCCAAAGCACTGGTCCCTCTGCACCCCATCTCTTCCTCCTCCTCTGAGGCTGTCACCCAGGTGACTTCAGTTCAGAACCAACACTGTTGGCAGCCTGCCCGTGGCAGCTGCCACTGAGAAGCCCCCTGCCACCCGCTGAGCCCCCGCTGCCCAGGCTTCGCATCTCTAGCGTTCCTGCAGCCCCACCCGTGACACGCTTGTCATCCATGTGGCAGACAGGACGACCCAGCTGCACAGACGCCCACCGAGTAGCCGGGCCAGCTGCTCTGAAGCCGGGTTCCTTCTGGTGGGGCCAGGAGAACCGCATGGATGCCCCGGGCAGGGCTGTATGTGCAGGAGTCAGCTTCGCGTTTGGGAGCTGGTGGGCCCCACCCCTGCAGTGCCCCCTTACGTCCCAGGTGCGTTTCATCACTTCTCCTGCCCCAGATCTGCCTCACAGATGCCAGTAGGGTGATGGGCGTGCCAACGCTGCTGCCGTGAAGAGTTTCACAGTAAAGGGCCCCGACAGGGACTCCTGGGCAAGGGGCATGGGTTCGTCCAACCAGTCTGGGCTGGGCTGCCTGGCAAAGACAACTCTGAGCCTGGTCTTAAAGGGGGGACAGAGAGACAAGGAGAGAAAGGGGGATCCAGGGAGAGCCTGGGCCGAGGCAATGGGGTTGATGTTAGAACCTCTCCTGTCCAGTCCTGGTCCCCAGGGTTCACAAGATAAAGCCAGGTTTCCTCTGGGACCACCAGCCCTAACCCCACCCCACGGCTTTAGGGATTTAGGGGTGGGGCTTTGGGGTGGGGCAGCCTGGAGGTCAGCATGAGGAGGCTGGGAACCGGTAAGGCTCAGGGGTTCAGGTTGGGTGCCCGGGGACCCTCCCAGGCTGGGGGCTCCTCTATGTTAATCTCCAGAAGGTTCTTGAGTTCCCCAGCCTGGCCGGGTGGGCCCCTTCAGGAGCCAGGCTGGGCTGGGTGGGAGGTGTTGTGCTACGGCGAGGACAGATGTTTCCAGTTTGAGGGCTCGGTTGTCATAAATTGTTTGTTCCCCACCAAACCCTGTTTTCTATTAAGCTGACTCTGGGAGATGAAGGAGCCGCCATTTGCCCATGTAGGTTGTATGTAGGAGCCCTGGTGAGGAAGTGGCTGTGGGTCCATCCACCTCGCACACATCCTGACCTTGAACAGGCCCTTGTCCTGAGAACGGTCCCCTGGCTCCCTGGCAATTTCATTCAAATGAAAGGTTTGAGAGCTGGGACTCAGGAGACCTCTGGATGGGGGTTCTGTCTTTCCTCTCTGTCCCTGATCATAGTCTACTGTTGGGTACCCTTCCACCCCCGGCTCCTATTTCCTTCTTCCTAAAAGAGACTGATTTACATTCCGGTATTCACTCCCCCTTATACAGCTGATCCATCCAGGTTCCAGATCCTGATTAGTTTGATATGATGGTGGAAACCTCTCCTTGCCAATGATGCTATAGGAAAAGGCGTGGGAAGGAGGCCTGGGCTGGAAATGTGAGGGGACCTCTGGAAGAGAAGACCCAAGCTGTGTCCTAGATGAGATCATGCCTTGATGCAACATCAGGAACTGTGGCAGCCCTCTTGTGACTATGAGGTAAACCAGGCAGAGGGTGTCAAAGGTACAGATGGGCAGAGTCTGGGTCCTTTAGATGGCATTGGGCTGCTGCATGAGCCCTCTCTGAGACTTCTTATCATGTGAAATAATACTAGCTATTATTTATTGAGTGCTTATAATGTTCTAGAAGCTGTGCTAAATGCTGGCATATTTGACAAGTGTTTCTTGAGGTCAGGTTCTTGTTAAAGGTATGGGATACAGACATGCAGAAATCAGACATAAATCCCTGACTCAGAGAATTTAGATTCTCTATGCTTTAAGTATTATCTCACTTAAGATTCAAACACCTGCATGAGGTAAAGTGACAGATGCCACAGTTTGGTTCAAGCACACGCCCACCTCTGTGGACTGGGCTTTCCTGACAGGGGCTGGAGAGCAAGGGGCTTCATTTTCTAGGCTCCCCTGCAGCCAGGGTTCTGCAAGCACCTGGCTTTCCCCAAGTGCGCTGGCTGAGACGTGGGTGGGAGAGAGCATGGGGAGGTGGCAGGTACAGGCATTCGGGCAAGGTGGTGGCACGGGTTCCTCTGGGGCAGCTGTGGGAAGAGTTTAGTGACTGGTCTCTAAGCTGCGTGGAGGGGTGCTGAGTGCTGGGTGGGGTAGCAGTCAGGCTGCCTCTCAATCCTGGGGAGCAACTGGCTATTTCTCCTGGCTGTGTACGTTAGTTCCCCAGCCCAATACCCAGAAATAAATCCTTTTCTGCCTAAATTAGTTTGGGTATGCTACATAATGGCTGTAAATGACATCACCTAAAATGTACCTTTGAGCTTGAGGAGGTGGTTGGGTGGTAGATGATAAGAATACACTCACAGAGGGTGAGAAACCAGAGTCTCTTGTTGGGCAGTGGGAAAGTACTAGATCAAGCGGCTTCCTCCAGGACTTAGGAAGGAAGGAAAGCCATGGCCAGACATTCATTGGGCTGTGCGCAGGGGCCGGCTGGATGTGGGCTTGTTTTCTTTGAGGGGTGTGTATGATGCTCTTTGCAGGGAAACAAGACTGTTCTTGGGTGATGGAGACCTGCAGGAGAATCCTCCTTCACTCCCTTTGCAGCTGCAATAGCAATGGTGAGCCTTCTAGCTCACGGATCTAATATGCCTCCACTTACCTAGGGTTTTAATTTCACTCATTTTTAAGATTGATCTCTGGGTACTTAATGGGGTTTTAAAAGGCTACTGTAAATGGTACACTTAAAAATGTTCGTTTTCTCATTGTTCTTGGTGTATAGAAACATGAAGGGTTTTTGCACATGACCTGGCACCCAGAAGCATTGCTTGTTCTGCCCATTTATTGGCAGATTCTTTTATTTACAATAATCATGTCATCTGCACAAGATGCTAGTTTCTTGCCATCTGATCCGATCTTTAAAAAAAATATTGCACTGGGCTAAGACTTCAGGTACTACTGGCCCCTAGTACACAGTGAAATTTTTTTAAAATAAATTACAAAAAATTTAATCCTTTAATTAACTAAATTAAATTTATTTATTTTGGGCTGCACTGTGTCTTTGTTGCTATGCACGGGCTTTCTCTAGTGGCATCGAGCAGAGGCTACTCTTTAGCTATGGTGCATGGGCTTCTCAGTGTAGCGGCTTCTCTTGTGGCGGAGCACGGGCTCTCGGATGTGTGGGCTTCAGCAGTTGCAGTGCACGGGCTTCGTTGCCCCATGGCATGTGAGATCTTCCCAGACCAGGGATTGAACTCGTGTCCCCTGCACCGGCAGGCGGATTCTCAACCACTGGACCACCAGGGAAGTCCCACAGGGAAACTGAAAGAAGGTTACAGTGGACACTGTACACCCACCACCTAGATCCTACCGTTCTAGATTTCACCAAGGTTACCGTACTAGCTTTACTACACATCTTTCATCCTTCTATTCTTCCACGAATCCATTCTTTTTTCCTTTGGGGGATGCATTTCAAAGTAGCAGCACAAACCAGTATAATTTCCCCATGTACTGTGGCGTGCATATCAGCATCTAGTATCTTTTGAATGATACTATAATTTGAATGATATCTAGTATCATTTTGAATGGAAGTGTTAAATGGAACATAGTTTTCTAGCTCCCGATCTTAGAAGGAAAATTTTGATACTTTAAGTATAATGTGTTTGCTGTAGGGTTTTTGTAGATAACTTTATCAGATGGACATTTCCTTATTTTTCTAGCTTGCTAAACATATCACTCAATGATTGTTGAATTTTATCAAAAAAATGTTGTCCACATCTGTTATTATTTACTTTTCTTTTTATTCTGTTAATGTGAATGACTTTGGTTTTTGAATGACAAGCCCAACTTAATCATGATGTATTTAAAAATATTTTCTGTTATTTATTTTGGCTGTGCTGGGTCTTTGCTGCAATGCACAGGCTTAGTTGTGGTATGTGGGATCTCAGTTCCCTGACCAGGGATTGAACCTGGGCCTCCTGTATTGGGAGGAGGACCAGGTGGTCTTATCCACTGGACCACCAAGTAAGTCCCAATCGTGATGCATTTTTATATAGTGCTGGTTTCTATTTGCTAATGAATAGACCTTTTTTAGCTATGATGATGAGAAAGATTGACCTATAATTTTAGTTTCTTATACTGTTAATCATATTTTTGATATCTAAGGTTACGCTTAGATAAACATTTTGGCATAATGTTTTCAACATTCAGAAAATGAAGATCATAGCATCTGGTCCCATCACTTCATGGGAAATGGGGAAACAGCAGAAACAGTGTCAGACTTAATTTTTGGGGGCTCCAAAATCACTGTAGATGGTGACTGCAGCCATGAAATTAAAAGACGCTTACTCCTTGGAAGGAAAGTTATGACCAACCTAGATAGCATATTCAATAGCAGAGACATTACTTTGCCAACAAAGGTTCATCTAGTCAAGGCTATGGTTTTCCCAGTGGTCATGTATGGATGTGAGAGTTGCACTATAAAGAAAGCTGAGCGCAGAAGAATTGATGCTTTTGAACTGTGGTGTTGGAGGAGACTTTTGAGA
>NW_011494725.1:2234553-2243398 GCF_000754665.1 Bison bison bison
TGGACTGTGAAGAAGGCTGAGCGCTGAAAAATTGATGCTTTTGAACTGTGGTGTTGGAGAAGACTCTTGAGAATCCCTTGGACTGCAAGGAGATCCAACCAGTCCATTCTGAAGGAGATCAGCCCTGGGATTTCTTTGGAAGGAATGATGCTGAAGCTGAAACTCCAGTACTTTGGCCACCTCATGTGAAGAGTTGACTCATTGGAAAAGACTCTGATGCTGGGAAGGATTGGGGGCAGGAGGAGAAGGGGACGACAGAGGATGAGATGGCTGGATGGCATCACTGACTCGATGGACGTGAGTCTGAGTGAACTCCGGGAGTTGGTGATGGACAGGGAGGCCTGGCGTGCTGCGATTCATGGGGTCGCAAAGAGTCGGACACGACTGAGCGACTGAACTGAACTGAACTGAACTGAACTGAACTGAAGGTTATGCTTGTCTCATAAAATCAATTTGGAGGTTTTCTATTTTCTGGAAGAGTTTGTGCAAGATTGGCATTTATTTCTCTCTTAGATGTTTAATTGAATTCACTAGTGAAGCCATCTGGACCTGCAGATTTCCTTGTGAAGCGATTTTAAATTATGGTTTCAATTTAGGCAAGAGATAAAGGATGATTCCAGTTTTCAAGATCTTCTGATGTCAGTTTTATCTTTTTTAAAATAAATTTTTATTAGAGTATAGTTGCTCTACAGTGTTTCTACTGTACAGCACAGGAAATCAGCCATATGTATCCATATACCTCCTTTTTCTTAGACTTCCTTCCCATTTAGGTCACCACAGAGCACTGAATAGAATTCCCTGTGTTACTCAGTAGGTTTTCATTAATTATCTATTCTATGCATATTATCAATTGTGTATATACGTTAACCCAGTCTTCCAATTCATCCCACACTGATGTCAGTTTTAGAGAGCTTTTTTTTTTCTTTTCAAAAAAAGAAATTTGTTCATTTAATCCAAAGTTTAAAAACAGCTTTATTGAGGCATAATTGACATACAAAAACTGCACGTGTTAAATGCATGATTTGATTAGTTTTCATATACATATGCATATTAAAAAGCAGAGACATTACTTTGTCAACAAAGGTCCGTCCAGTCAAGGCTATGGTTTTTCCAGTGGTCATGTACGGATGTGAGAGTTGCACTATAAAGAAAGCTGAGCGCAGAAGAATTGATGCTTTTGAACTGTGGTGTTGGAGGAGACTTTTGAGAGTCCCTTGGACTGCAAGGAGATCCAACCAGTCCATCATAAAGGAGGTCAGTCCTGGGTGTTCATTGGAAGGACTGATGTTGAAGCTGAAACTCCAGTACTTTGGCCACCTGATGCGAAGAGCTGACTCATTTGAAAAGACCCTGATGCTGGGAAAGATTGAGGGCAGGAGGAGAAGGGGATGACAGAGGATGAGATGGTTGGATGGCATGACCGACTCAATGGACATGAGTGTGAGTAAACTTCGAGAGTTGGTGATGGACAGGGAGGCCTGGCGTCCTGCAGTCCATGGGGTGGCAAAGAGTCGGACACGACTGAGCAACTGAACTGAATTGAACTGAATGCAGTCCTGAAACATCACTCCATCTATATTTAAAATTGATGAGTATCTATAATATCCTCTTACATGTTTTTATGTGTGCCTAAGCTGAACGAATTCACCCGTTTTTCACTTCTGAGACTATTTTCCCGTCCCTCCCCCACCCTTCCACCTGTTCTCCTTCCTTCCTCATCAATCTTGTTACAGGGTTGTCAATCCTTTTAAAGACCGAACTTTTCACTTTCTTGATTCCCTTTATCATTTATTTGTGTTCTACATTTTGGCTTTTATTTCTGGGTTTCATTAGCTTTATAAAAAAATTTCTAGGTGGTTGCTTCAGCTCAGTTCAGTTCAGTCACTCAGTCGTGTCCAACTCTTTGCCACCCCATGGACTGCAGGATGTCAGGACTCCCTGTCCATCACCAACTCCCGGAGCTTACTCAGACTCATGTCCATCAAGTCGGTGATGCCATCCAAACACCTCATCCTCTGTTGTCCCCTTCTCCTGCCTTCAATCTTCCCCAGCATCAGGTGGTTGCTTAGATAATTGATTTTCAGCCTTTCTTCTATTTTGTGTGTATGTGTTAGTCACTCAGTCATGTCTGACTCTTTGCAACCCCATGACTCCACCAGGCTCCCCTGTCCATGGAATTTTCCAGGCAAGAATACTGGAGTGGGTTGCCATTTCCTTCTTCAGGGGATCCTCCCAACCCAAGGACTGAACCCAGGTCTCCAGTATTGCAGGTAGATTCTTTACCATCTGAGCCACCAGGGAAGTCTTCTATTCAACATATACAATTAAAGATATAAATTTATAAGCATAGTTTTAGTTGCAACTCACAAGTTTTCTTAAGTTTGAATATGTAGTATTTTCATTATTTGGTTTGAAATATTTCAAATTACCTTTATGATTTATTCTTTGACAGATGGGTTATTTAGAAATGCGTTTAACTGTTTAACTTCCAAATTTGTTGTTGTTTAGTCGTTAAGTCCTGTCCAACTCTTTGCCAACTCCATGAACTGCAGCACACCAGGCTTCCCTGTCCTTCACTATCTCCCAGAGTTTGTTCAAACTCATGTCCATTGAGTCAGTGATACCATCCAACCATCTCATCCTCTGTCACCATCTTCTCCTCCTGCCTTCAGTCTTTCCCAGCATCGGAGTCTTTTCCAATGAGTTGGCTCTTCACATCAGGTAGTCAAAGTGTTGGAACTTCAGCTTCAGCATCAGTCCTTCTAATGAATATTCAGGGTTGATTTCCTTTAGGATGGACTGATTTGATCTCCTTGCAGTCCAAGATGCTGTCCTCTCCAGCACCACAGTTCGAAAGCATCAATTCTTCGGTGCTCAGCCTTCTTTATGGTCCAACCCTCACATCCATACATGACTACTGGAAAAAACGTAGCTTTGACTAACTTCCAAATAAATGAGGATTATTACATTATCTTTTTGTAATTGATTTCCAGCTTAATTGCATTGTGGTCAGAGAACATATTTCATTGGCGTTAACTCCCTTAAAGTTTGTTCAGACTTGTTTTTATAGCTCAGCACACAAATTTTGGCATGTGTGCTGTTTGTGTTTGAAAAGGAAGCTGTTGAACGTAGTGTTCTACATGCATTTATTTGGCCAAGTTTTCTAATTGCATTGTTTACATTTTCTGTAACTTGATTTTTGTATGCTTTATACTGAAATAGATGTTAAAATCTCACTATACTCGCGTATTTGCCAAAATTTCCTATTCTATCAACTTTTTAAGATTGTATCATGAAGTGCAAAAAATTTAGAATTACTACCTCCTTCTGGGAATTGAAATGACTGCTTTTATTTCTAATAATGTTTTTACCTTAAAGTTTGCTGTAATGTTAATGTATCTACAATAGTTTCCTGGGTTGCTGTTTGCTGAGTATATATTTCTCTATCCTTTCCTTCAAAATTCACGTTTTAAAAGTGTTTCTTGTAAATAGCATATAATTGTTTTTGTTTCTAACTGTTAAATTCTTTCGGTTTTATTGAGATGCAGTTGACATACAGCATTTTGGAAGTTTAAGGTGTATGGCATAATGATTTGACTTTAATATATTATGAAATGATTACGACAGTAAGTTTAGTGAATAGTCATCTTCTCATATAAAAAATTAAGTAGAAAAAAGTTTTCCCTTGTGATGAGAACTCTTACGAAGTATTCTTTTAATAATGTTCATATATAACTTACAGCAGTGTTAAATTATATTTATCATGTTTTACTTCATATCCCTGGAGCATATAACTGGAAGCTTGAATGTACTATGGTGTGTGTGTTAGTCGCTCAGTCATGTCTGAATCTTTGTGACCCCATGGACTGTAGCCCACCAGGATCCTCTGTCCATGGGATTCTCCAGGCAAGAATGCGGGAGTAGGTTGCCATTCTCTTCTCCAGTTGTACTATGGTAGTTCTTTTAAAATCAAGCCTGACAGTCTCTGTTGGTCCATTTACATTTAATGTACTAATGGATTTATCGTGTATATCTTACAACCTGCTTTCTATTTGACTCACCTATTCTTTTTTTCTACCCTCCTTGTGAAGCTCTTAATCCTGTCCAGGAATTATTCCCTCTTCTGTCATTAGTTTTGAGAAGGCAATGACAACCCACTCCAGTACTCTTGCCTGGAAAATCCCATGGACGGAGGAGCCTGGTGGGCTGCAGTCCATGGGGTCGCTAAGAGTCGGACGCGACTGAGCACTTCACTTTCACTTTTCACTTTCATGCATTGGAGAAGGAAATGGCAACCCACTCCAGTGTTCTTGCCTGGAGAATCCCAGGGACGGCGGAGCCTGGTGGGCTGCCGTCTATGGGGTCACACAGAGTCGGACACGACTGAAGCGACTTAGCAGCAGCAGCAGCAGCTGTCATTAGTTTGAAAGTTGTACAGTCTTACTAACATTAATCACAATATACACCCTAGACTTACCAAAAATCTAATAGTAAATGAGATTTAAAAAACTTTCTTCCAGTATGATGCACGGAGCCTAGAACACTTAAACCCTATTTAAGCCCTCCCCATCTATATGCCTTTAACACATATATAAACTTCATAAGACACAATTATTGTTTTATGTAGTATTTATGCTGACCTGTGTATTTCTCATTTTCATTGCTATTCAGTTTTTCCTAAAGCTCTTTCCTTGTATTTGGGATTATTTTCCTTCTGCCTTTAGGATACTTTTAATTTTCCTTTAGGGTATGTGTGCTAATGAATTCTCCCAGCTATTTGGATATAAATGTCTATTTTTCATTCTTGCAGGATATTTTCCCCAGTTAGAAATTTTGAGGTGGGGTGTCATTTTCTTTCAGCACTTCAAAGTCACTGTATTTCACCATGCCTGCTGAGAAGGTAGTTGTCAGTTTAATTGTTGCTCCTTTGATGGTAATCCGTCTCTTACCCATGCCCCACCCCCCAGTAGCTTTACCATCTTTTCTTTGGTTTTCTACATTTTTACTATGATGTGTCTAGCTGTGGACTTTTTATTTATCCCATTTGAGATTTGGGGCTTACTGAATCTTTGGTTTGATATCTTTCTTGAGTTTTGTCAAAGTTCTCAGCCAATATTTCTTTTGCTCTCCTACTTTTTTGAGATCTGAACTATACTGAGGTCAGATCTCACTGCATCCTTTGTCTCTTACCCTCGATTCGCTTTCTGACTCTGCTTTTGCTCTGAATTTTTCACCTTACTCATTCTTTTCTCAGTTGTGACTAATCTGCTCTTAAACCCATCAACAAATTATTAATTCTTGCTATAATATTTTTCAGTTCTAGAATTTCCATTTGGTCCCTTTTGTTTCTAATTCTCTGAAATTCTTGGGAACACCATTTGCTTTTAAACATAGAAAGCATAGGTGGTTCGAATTCTGTGACTGAGACACCTGGAGAGACTGTGAGCATCTTTTCCCTCTGATTTTTAGAAATGTTTTAAAAATAAAAAAAATGTTTACTTTTGGCGGCACTAGGTCTTGTTGCTTTGAGGGCTTTTTTGAGCTGTGGCAAGGCGGGGGCTACTCCTTATTTGCAGTACGCAGGCTCCTCATCGCAGTGGCTTCTCTGTGCGGGGCTTTCTCTAGCTGTGGCAAGGCAGGGGCTACTCCTTATTTGCAGTACGCAGGCTCCTCATAGCAGTGGCTTCTCTGTGCGGGGCTTTCTCTAGCTGCGGCAAGGCGGGGGCTACTCCTTATTTGCAGTACGCAGGCTCCTCATCGCAGTGGCTTCTCTGTGCGGGGCTTTCTCTAGTTGTGGCAAGGTGGGGGCTACTCCTTATTTGCAGTACACAGGCTCATCTCAGTGGCTTCTCTGTGCGGGGCTTTCTCTAGCTGTGGCAAGGTGGGGGCTACTCTTTATTTGCAGTACGCAGGCTTCTAATCACAGTGGCTTCTCTGTGCGGGGCACAGGCTCCAGGGCATGTGGACTTCAGGAGTTGTGGCTCAAGGACTCGAGAGTGCAGACTCAGGAGTTGTGGTGCACAGGGCCCCGTGGCACGTGGGATCCCCCTGACTAGGGATGGAGCCTGCATCCCCTGCATTGCAAGGCAGACCCTTAACCACTGGACCACCAGGGAAGCCCCCTCTGATGGTTTTAATTCATATAACATATTATTTGGCCTTCTCATATACCTGGATATTTCTGATTGTAACAGATAATTTGAGGCCTTGGGTTATGCTCCTATATTAGGTCAGTTTGGGCTATTCTAACAAAATACCATAGACTGGGTGGCTTAAATAAGAGACATTGATTTCTCATTTCTGAAAAGTCCAAGATTAAGGTGCTGAATGATTCCATTCCCGGTGAGGGCTTTCTTCCTGGCTTACAAACAGTGGTCTCTTTGCTGTGTCCCCTTTGATGGCGAGAGATCTCTCATCTTCCTTCTTGTAAGGGCACTAATCTCATCATGGGGCTCCACCATCGTGACCTCATCTAAACCTAATTACTCCCTTAAAGCCCAGCCCACTAATACCATCACCCTGGGATTAGGGCACAGTATGTGCAGCTGAGGTCAGAGGATACGTTCAGTCGTAACAGTTCACGTTCTCCGGGGGGAAGGCACACTCGCTAAGCACTGGGGCCACCAGCAGTTCCACCTCAATCCACTTTCAGGGACTGAATGAAGTGATTGAGAAGCTGGATCACAGTATCCACAAAGGATAGTTTACTGATAGTAATGGAGTGCCAGGTAACCTAAACCAATGCTCTAATGGTGGCTTGGAAACCTGCCAAAATACTGTAAAACTTTGTTGGAGTCATCCCAGAGCCAACAAAATGATGAAGCACTACCTGGTTAAAGTCACGTGGGCTGGCTTTCCTCTTTCCAGAGGCTGTGTCTGAGTAGCTGGCACTTTTGATAGCCTGGTGAAGTCAGAAGGGTAGGGGTTGCCATACATGAGCTGACCAAGGGGGTGGGAAGTTCCTGATGAATCTTATTTTGGGTGAGAGATCCCTAATGAGATTAAATTTTATGCTTTTGAATTCTTAAAAATAAAAATGCATTATTTGCTGTGGATTGTGTTATTGTGTGAATTCACTCCTCAGCTGTGTCATAAGAAGCTTGGCTCGTCAGAGACGAGAAGCCCTGAACCTCTTGACTCCTGGAGGTGATGTTAAGACACTGGAATAGCCCTGAATTTGGTGTCAGAAAGCCTGGGGATCAGTCTCTAATATCAAGTGGCAGCTACTGAAATTACACGCACCGTGCTTAGGAGGAAATTAAGAGACCAAAGGGTTGACCTTGCAAACTCAGTCTATTAAGTATCAGCAAGTACCACAGCTCTAATTTATGGCTCTTGGAAAGCAGTGACTCAGTTATGTAGAGAACCGAAATGCCTGAGGCAAGACCCCAGCTGCACAGAACCTAAAGGACAGTATGTTGCCTATAAGAATGATATATTAAGAAACTTAGGGCCTAAAAGCACCCCCTGCCACATTCCTCTTGCGGCTGGGGGGGGGGGGCGGGGGGGATGTTCTAACAAACTGGAGGAACACTCACAGCTGAGTGCTCCCACTGACGCTGGTCCTGTCTGTCCTCTCCAGCTCCTGTCATTTCCTTCCGAAGGAGAGGACTGTGTGTACCGTGTACTTTCTGTGCTTCAGGGACCTTCTTTCCTTTCTCTTTGTCCTTGAGCTCCTCCACAGCCCCGCTTCCATCTGCACTGCTGAACGGTGGCCATTCTGTGATGCCGACCTTGCAAGGCTGTTGTGCACAGATCCTGCGACACCAGCCTCAATGGGCGATGGGACCAGAGCTACAGTTCTGAAGCTTGTTTGCACAGTGCCTTGAACTCTTAAGGAAAGACGCTACTGCGAGGAGCACATTCTTTTAAAAACAAACAACATGATAGATGACACACTGCAAAAACAGCTCTGTATCCTGGGCAAAATCAGATGTGAGTTTACATGCAAACACACAGTGAATGATCCTGTGTTGCCTCATTCTACATGTTTTTACTTTGTGGAAAATCGAAAAAATTTCTAAAGCAAATTAATGCAAGCGTAATTCAAGTTTATCATTTTAAATTTATTGTCATGTAATAAATCTTTCACAAAAATAAAGAAAAGCCTCTGGAGGGTTTGCAGAGCTGAGGCAGTGATGCGGTGGTGTCTGGAGCGTGTGCTTGCATGCTGCCTCTGGGGCCGCAGCCCCAGCTGAACTTTTAGGCCCGTGAGGACCTCTACTGTGTGGTTGATTAAGAGCTGGGGGCGGGGGAGGACACTGTTGGAGAGCGGAGCTGTGGGGGCGCCCGGGGAAGAGACTGCGCCGCTCCCCTGTCAAGGCTCTCTTGGGTTTGCCCTGTGGCCGAGTGCTGGGGACTCCAGGCCTCCTGTGGGCAGAACTGACAGGCCTGCAGCCCAGTGACTGTCCCACGCCACTGCACGCTCCTCAGCCTCTTAGGACAGTGCTGGGGTCCTACCAGGGGCTCCTCTGTGCCACGTGACCCTTTCAAATAGCTGTGTTTTGGTTTAAAGGAAAGGAAGCAGATCAGAACGCTTGGGAAACAAATTAAAGCTATGTATCACGCTTCCATAGAGGAAATATAAATAACTGCGGCCTGAAATGGGCATCCAGTATTTTCCCCTTTTTGATTGGAGGACTCCGCCTTCCACCTTCACACTGCCTCCCCGACAGGCCAGATTAAGCAGAAGCCCTTCACAGGCCTCACCTGCTGGTCTGAGGCCCTGTCCGTGACCTTCAGGGAAACCCCAGGGTCCCAGCCACTGGTGGAGACTCTCAGGGGCCTGAGGCTGAGGAGGCAGCAGCCAGACCGCACATCCATCCAGCGCCTCAGCCAGCCAGCC
>NW_011494725.1:2243498-2253015 GCF_000754665.1 Bison bison bison
GGATACTGCCGAGAGGACGGGCAGCCGGGCTTCTCGGGGGAACCACACAAAGGCGCACTGGTGCCTCACGTTTCACCTTCCCAGGGCTCCGCGTGAGAGAAGATGGTCAAAGGGACTCTGGTCGCCAGCCCGGGGACAGGAGAGAAGCTGCTTCCGATACAGATTAGGCAACAGCAGGTTGGAATGGGCGCCTCCCATGCAGAAAAGCACGCAACTTTTGTGTCTTTGAGACTGAAACCAGGCCCAAAGGGGTGGCTGGGGGCCCAGAGCGGGGCCCTAAAGGCCCATCCCTTCTGTCCTCGGTGCCCGTGGCTCTGCTCGGGGCAACCCTGGCGGCCTCGTCCTTCAGAGGAGCTCAGGGAGCCAGCTGTGGCTCAGGCTCACACAGGCCCCAGAAGAGTTTAAACAAAGTCAGAGACGGACAGGAAAACATGTCTTTCATCTCGTGTGGAACACTGTATTAATCAAATTGGTCTCCTTTTTCTACTGGTCTGGTTGAAGAAAAAAAGACTGCTTTCAAAATGAAGCTTTTCTTTTCCTAATGATTAATACAGAGAAGATTAACTTAATTTGTGCTAGACTCCAATTTAATTCAGCTATAGCTCAGAGGCCAAATCCACAGAAAAGCTAATCCAGGCTTCATGAGGAGGAGCCATTTCTTTCTTTGAGGAAAAGATGTGGAGGATCTAGAGGCTTGTATCCAACTGCCCAGGCTTCCATCGCGGGTCCTCTGAAAGGCCACAACACACATACACGGCTTCATTTCCTTATTAATTCCTGTCCTGTCATCTTTTCAGATTGATATTTCTCAATGTTGAAACACAAACACACCACACACACACACTCTCAGAACAAAAATCCTGAGCATGCAAAAAAGAAAAGAAAAAGAAGTATGCACTGGTAAAGTGTTGTGTGCCTAAGGCATCAGGTTTCCTGGAAAAGCTGTAGATTTTTGGTTTAGAAATAAGATTGCATGTGAAATAGCTGGTTTTTACATTTATTACGGTTGCGTACCCCCTCCCACTTTTTGCACTATAATCTAAACCGAGTGATCTACTGCCAACTGGCACCGATTCTCCAAACCCACGTGCGCAAGGGAAGCACGCCTGTGTGATCCTCTTTAATAGAAGACGCACCAGGGAATCTGTCTACCTCCGTTCCCCAGAAAGAACATAAGCAGAAGGGCTGCGGCTGGAGGCGGGTGGAGGCCGGGTTGGGTAGGGGGCGGGGAACGGGCCGCTCTCAGTCGGAATCCATCGTGAACAGCTGGATGTCCTGTGGGTTCCAGTAGACGCCTACTGCCGAGTTGTACACCAGGGACCAGACGTAGGGGATAAAAAACTCCTCGGGCTGCTCCTCTTCCACATATTTGAATTTCAGTTCTGGAAATTTCTGCAACAAAAACAAGATGAGGCGATCAATCTCAGAGGCCTGTGTGAGAGCAGCAGGAGTTTGTACACGGTGTGTGGGGGGCGCAGGGGGCCCATCTCCCCTGACAGGGCAGGGGGCCTGGGAGCCCTGGGCCACAGAACCAGCCTCCCGATGATCCCCTGGAGGCCGGGTGAATCCCCCGCGGGAAGGGCACACAAGTCCACCGGCCCTGGTTAGGGACATCAGTGTGCTGAGAGCAGCAGGGCCCGGACAGGTCACGAGGCGAAGTGAGAGACATCAGGCGGGAAAGCAGGCCCTGCCCAAGGCAGACAGTGTTCAAGCAGAGACTGTTGCGTGGCTGGAGTCCCGTTGGCTGCGTCTCCTTGAGACGCCTCCCCTCTCAGGGCTGAGTCACCTTGGAGGCAAGGACGTCCCCCCCCACAGCTCCTTGGCCTTGACTATGCGGGCTGGCGGCGCCCTGGACCCGGGCGGACGTGGCGGGTGGGGGCACTCCAGCCCTGCGGAGCGGGCAGCAGAGGGGAGCCTGGCTCTGCCATGCTTCCGGGCGGCCTGGCTGCACTCTGCAGTCCCGGGTGAGAAGGAAGAACACGTGCAGATTCCTGGAAGTGGCACTTTCACCGCAGTGTTTCACCAGGATTGGGCTTCTCATTTTCTAATCTTACTCCTGGTCTATTATTCTAGCCAGGGCAGGGGAAGTGATGTCCTCCCACCTCTCTGGCAGCCAAGGAGCCTGGGGTCCCCAAAGGTCCCTGGTGGGGCTGCTTCCCAGGCCAAGGTGGTATCAGCAGGAGTGGCTGCAGTTTGGTGACTGTGTCCCAGGTGGGGCGGGGACAAGGGGCAAGTGTCCCAGAAGGTCGAGGGGAGGGCTGAGAGAGAGAAGAAGGGAGATGCACACACAGAACGCATGGCCCACGAGAGCAGGGATTCGAAATTCACCGTGTTTGTGGCTGTGTCCCCTTAGAGAGTGGTCAGACACTTAACAAATGATTTGATGTATGACTCAAAGAAGCAATCAACCACATAAGGACCAGTTACGTCCCAGACACAATGGTGAATGCTTCACGTGTATTATGGTGGTCAATCTCCCTTAGTGAGTCACTCATTCATTACGCTATTGCTTGAATGTCTGCTCCTCTGCACACCAGGCAGTGTGTGCATCAGGGCCTCAGGATGCACAGTCCCTGTCCTCACAGAAGGGTCCTTCTCATGGAGCAGAGGGACAAAGAAGCGGCAGCCACAGAACAATGATAACAGAGTACAGTAAGTCCCCTACATATGAATGAGCTCTGTTTCGAGAACACGTTTGTAAGTCCAACCAAGTTAGCCTAGGTACACACCTGCCACAACTGGCTACCTAGTGCTGTGATGTAATAGATTCATGATACTTCTCAGACAAACGATATAGGACATACCCCCAACACAAAGGAAAGAGTTTTAATCTTACAGTTCAGTGCTTTGAAAGACACAGTCGTATAGCGCAGCTGGCACACAGGGGCTGGCACCGAGTGACCAGCAAGAATTACTGGCTGCAGGAGGGAGAGGAGGTGGGAGATGGCCGAGCTGAAGGATCGTCAGCAACAGGAGATGGAGGGCGAGCTGCAATTTCACTTCTGCCTGATGCTGATCGAATGCATCTCTGAAAGTTTGAAACTTGAAGGTTTGTATGTAGGGAACTTACTGTCGTAAGAAGGGAGTTCCACTACGGAAGGACTAGTGGCTACAGAGGCCTTCGGGAGGTGGAGCGGCAGCCAGGTGAAGAGGGAAGCGAGCGCCTGCTGAGGGACAGCAGGCAAGGAAGGCATGAGGCGCTTTTTGCTGGAAGCAAGAAGAGGGACAGTGGGGGAGCCAGCCCTGGGGAGCAGGCCCAGAGGGGAGGATGGAGTCGCATGAAGAGTCCTGGCCTCCACTCAAAGGTCCTTCAAAACCTTTGAAGGGTCTCAGAAGGGGGCTTGATGGGAGAGACTTTGTGCAGGGACCACTTGATCACAGAGTGGAGAACTAGAGGGCACTGGAGGGGACAAGGCCTGGTCCAGGTGAAGGGCAAATGAGCCTGAACTAAAATGAGTTAAAAATTTGTAAACAAAAAGTGAGGGTGTCGGGGGAGGGGTGGTGGTGGTAGGTGGTGGGTTAGGGGCTAAGAGGGGGGAGGGAGTAAGGGAGTGACACACACGGAGTTCCCTGGTGGCTCAGACAGCAAAGAATCTGCCTGCAATGTTGGAGACTTGGGTTTGATCCCTGGGTTGGGAAAAGCCCCTGATGGCTACCCACTCCAGTATTCTTGCCTGGAGAACCCCAAGGACAGAGGAGCCTGTTGGGCTAAAGTCCATGGGGTCACAAAGAATTGGACACGACTGAACGACTAACATTTTCACTTTTTCACTTTCACACAGAGTTAGAGATTTTTCAGATAACCTGTGCAGTGATTAAGACTAAACATCTAAATACTGGATCCTCAGAGTTCCAGAATGATGACTGTGGTGGGGGGGCGGTTAAGCAGGAAATGCTTTGTGGCAAGTAGAGTTTTGAGTTAAATTTTAGTAAAATGTATAGGAAATCATGGAAACGAGGGTCCTCTGGTCATGGCTGTTACCTCAGCATACCACGATGGCACAGTCCCCATCTGTTATAGCTTTAATGGAAACCAACTTTATTCTACGGCTCCCAGGGCATCAGTAAATACAGTCTATACACAAATGGGATTTATAAGCGGCCCAGACTTCAGCCCTACCTACCGCTATATCCGCCCTCATACATTTTATCCCATACTGTGCAAAATGATTCAGGTTTAATGCAAACCCAGGCCTTTCAGGGCACCACTGTTTCAGAATCAGTTCTCTCCTCTCCTCAGTGCAGGCTAACGGTCTCGGTGTGCGCTGAGGGCCGTGTTGGTTCTGGTGCACGGGGACAACTTCTTCCGCTGGGCTCCGGGGGCCAGTCTGGTAGACAAAGCACGAGCAGCAGGGGACGCGGCACTACTTCTGGCACTAACTGGTCTGACTGGAATTCAGTCAGTCCCCCGGCTTTCCATCCTGCGGGATTCCTCCCACCCTGGGCCCACAGTCTCTGGGCGTGCCACAGATGCTCAGCAGCTGGGTGGTCTCTGGGGAGCGGGCATCCTCGATGAGCCTCCTCACGTGCTCTGCGTCGCTTCTGGCCTGGCACGGAGTTCTCAGGTATGGGGACAGGGTTCGTGGAGGTGGCAAAAGGTCTTTGTCATGGAACCGGGTGTTTTATAGGTAGCAGCACAATGATCTTCTTTTCCATGAAAAACCTGCATCTGTAGCAACAGGGTGCACTGAGCGGCTGCCACCAACCGAGCACTCCCTGAGCACCAGGCTGGTCTAGAAGCTCCCCTGACATGTCGTGGTCAGTCACCACGGTGTCCTGGCGAGGCCCACGTGGCCAACTCCACAGACGAAAGGTGAGGTGGGGCCTGGAGCAGCTGATTGGCCCGTTTCAGGTTACACAGCATGTGGGGAGGAGTCAGGACTGGAGTCTGGGTCTGACTTGGTGGGAAAGTCTGACAAGAGATCCCACAGTCAGCCAACTGCTCTGTCCCAGATCCAGTTCTCCAAGGCTCCAGGGGCCCTTTCACTGTATGGATAGAGCCTAGCATACACACTGCTGGTCCTGAAAGACATGACCAACCCCACAGTGATGTCAGGCATCAAAAAAGTGGGGCTTCCCTGGTGGTCCAGTGGTTAAGAATCCACCTTGCAATGCAGGGGACACTGGTTCAGTCCCTGGTCCGGGAAGCTCCCCATGCCTCGGAGCACGTAAGTTCGAGAGCTACAACTACTGAGTCCAAGTGCAGCCCCCACTGCAGCCTGCACACCTAGAGAAGCCGCCGCGATGAGAGGCCCACAGGCCTCAACAGGAAGACAGCTCCCACTCTCTGAAACTAGAGAAAGCCCCCACACAGCAGTGAAGACCTAGCACAGCCAAAAAAAAAAAAAAAAAGAACCAAGAAA
The DNA here is from genome assembly GCF_000754665.1 of Bison bison bison. Classification (NCBI taxonomy): domain Eukaryota; kingdom Metazoa; phylum Chordata; class Mammalia; order Artiodactyla; family Bovidae; genus Bison; species Bison bison. The sequence goes on from NW_011494725.1 coordinate 2,248,862, forward strand.
GTATGGTGGACTGTGTGTGTGAAGAAGAAATAAGCTTCACCCTCTAATAATGAGGATGCAAGTCCTAGCTCTCGGAGTGGCCTCAGCTCTAGAAAACCTTTAACACTGTCTTGGAGGGGAGGGAGTGGGCCGGGGGCTCAGAGGTGGCGGCTTGAAACCTGCCCCCCAACACAGCAATGTCTCTTTCAGCTGGAATAATAGCATCCCACATTTTCAAGTGGGAATGTCACCAATACGACGCATTTCTGGTTGTTAGTGACAAAAATGACTAAAAGACGTGAAGCCTTTTCTCCATCAAGTGACTATTCAGGGGTTTTCCTATGAAGGCAGGCCTCAGGAAAGGACATGAGGCAGCTTACCCGAGACCGCTTTCTGTCCCTCCAGGGAGGGTGGGATGGAAATAAAATGAGCAAACTGCTTTCTCAAGAATTCCCTCCAATTAAATAAAAGAAACTTAGGCAAGAGCTGCTCAGTGGGATGGCACTGCATTCATGCGCTGGCACCAAGTCTACTTGCCCTCATGGTTTTGGGGAAACTCTGACGACTCTTGCGTTAGGACGAGTCATGAGTCAAACGTTGCCTTTAGGTCACACGCAGCTGGGCCAGATCCAGGAAAAGGCCATCAGGAGAAGCGCCTGGCACCCCCCACAGCTTCCCTTTCTAACACCTGGTAGAAACGAAGCTGAAAATGCCTTGCTTTTATTTTTGCGCGAGTTTACTTCAAAATAATCCATCTCACTCTGGAGAGAGTAGTATACAAAACCTGCATGTAGGATAATACCCAGGTGAATATCCATAGATAATAGTACATAAAAGTAATATGAAATACTATAAAGCTTACTTGACAATAGCAGACATGTATTTCATTACAAAGTTTTTCAAGCTGATCAATGATTATACAAGTTCTCCATCAAAGCTTAATCAATTCTGAGATTATGGATAACATTTATAGCTACCGTAACTGATTACCTATTACATGGCAGGCATGTTCAAACACATGACATATAGTTACTCATTTAATCTTTGAAGTAACTAGAAAAAGCATCTGAAAAACAGGCACATGATCTGAGTTCTAGCCCCAGCTTTTCCCATCCATCCATCCATCCATCCATTTATTCAGCAAAACTTCCTGAGAGCCTACTGTGTAGCAAGCACAGTACTAATAACATAGCTGTAAATAAGATGTGCATAATTTCAGCATTTAAGAGCTAAGAGTCCACTCATGATTAGCCAGGTGACTTGGGAAAAGTCTTGTATCCTCATTCCGACTTAGGCTCTTAAAAGATAAGAGTTTACTCTACTCTGAGATTTTGAATTTAACCATTCTGTTTACTTCACATAAATGAGATTAAGTGCCTAATACAGATGAAGCACTCAATAAATGTTGGCTATTATTACTGACATTAAAGTGACATGCAAATGTAAGGTATTTAAAATGCTCTTATTTTAGAACTTTTAGTAAGAAAATTCAAAGTCTAGAAATACCACCTTTGGCCTTGTCCTAAGCCCATTTCTCATATTTTACCCACGTGGACATTTCTAGCCTGGCAACCCCATTTCCTGACTGTTAATACTAATAGAAACGTAAAGAACCTGAGCCTTCCCACATAAAAACCTGGGAAATGCACTGACAAATGGCTTAAAAGCGACAGACTTCTCTTCATTAACGTTTTTAAAGAACAAAGTTTGGTCACAGCAAAGGTAGGTTCTGAAGAATGGCCTTCTGTCTGTCTGGATCCTCACTTGTTGAATCGAGAGCTGTATAAACAAATGCATGCCTTCCTGTCTGTGCATGTCCCTGTGCTGCAGCTAGTTAGCCGGAAGGGAGGTGGGGCTTGGCTCTGAGGGGAGTTTAGAGCCATCCTGATGAGAAGAGAGGGGTCACCTTGAAGCTATATTTGACATCAGTCTCCCTGGATAATTCTGTGGCAAACGCAACAACCTCCAACAGGGGTGTGGCGTCTAGCTCCGAGAGGACATGGCTGGAGAAGCTGCGGTGGCCAGGAGTGGGGACGCCAGGCCTCCTGTTAGCTCACAGAGCCCACCCAGCAGGGGCGCTCTGAGGAAGGGACACACCGAGGGTGCCCAGGGCCCAGGGTCGTGGGTCACTTCACCCATGACTACCCACTAACCAGCAGCACCTCTCAGCTCGTTGGCTGGTCTCCTTCACAGCCATCGGGGTTGAGCTTGCATATGTGTTCGTTCACTTGGGTGCCATCTGTTCCCCTCCAGAACGCAGGCCGCAGGGAGGCAGGGCCCTCCCTAAGACGACAGCATCTAGCACGCCACTGACAACGAGGACACGTTTGCTGAACAACGAATTAAATGAACGGGTGCATGCCTTCAACTCTACACATAACCCTGTGACATACGACTATTAACTATGTTGAATGGATAAGACAACCAAGGCTCAAAAGGACAAATAAGATGCCAAAGAGGACAGAGCTAGGAAGTGGAGGAGCTGGAGGCCAAACAAAACTACACCTCTCCCCTGAGCGCCCCTCAGAGTCGATAGGGACCCAGCTGTGCGTTTGTTTAAAATGTCTACATCCCACACGGACGGGGCGTTTTCACGTCTCTCTAGTAATGATAAAGAACCTCAAGCATTTCTTCCGCATTCCCAGCCGCTAAGTCACTAGCCCTCTGTGCTTGAGCATCCTCACGGGAGTGGACGGGACTGCTCCCCAGCTCTGGAGCCCAGGTGGCCCGGGGCTGGGGGTCAGGAGGCGTCGGCCCTCTCCTGGCTCGGCCACTGGCAGGCTGAGCCGCATGGGGCAAGTCACAGCGTTTCTGCAGGACTCAGTTCTCTCGCCTTGTAGAAAATGAAGGGCCCTGGGCTTCTTCTGAGTCTCCTGGGTGTGACTGTATGAGATGACCCCAGTAAGGGCTCCACTTTGGGATTCTCTGCATGCCCCCCAGGCTCTGCTGGGTCCACCTGGAGAAAAGGGCTGGATGAGTTGGGTTGAGGGACAGCCCTCAAGTCAAGCACTTGCAGGCTGCCACTCAGCCAGGCATCACCTGGGGGCAGTCTCAGCGGAGAGGGTCAATATCTGAAGGTTCCTGAGCTGTCCTGGGGGCTGACAACAGTTGGGTTTTAAAGGCTAAGACTCCCCAAATGCTTAACAATCAAGACACACATGAGGCTGTGGTTGGCCTGCTGAGGTCTGAGAGCTCGTGGCTAAGTGGGCTGAGGTCCCAGGCGTGGCTGCTTCCATGGAGTGTGTGCCACTGGACACAGGGCAACCTAGAGAGCAAGCAGAGACAGAGGGGCACGGACACATTTCTGTTACTAGCAAAACCCAAACACTGCAGACAGTACACATTCACGGCCCTCGAGTTCTAGTACCAGCTCTTCCCTCCTCAAGGGAACAAGTGGGCTGAGGGTTATTTGCTTGAAATTTTTCACCAGCACTTAAAAGGTTCAGAAAGGGGGGATAAAGCATAAACAGTAAGAAAAACAGAGCATTTTCTCCAGGATTGGCTATAACAAAACAAACGTAACAAAGCACAAGGTAAAAAGCTTTCTCTTTCCTGCAATGAGTTGTTTTTAAGACAGTGTACTGGGAAGATTTTAAAAGGGCGAATAATAGGCATAAATCATAAGAGTTTGGAAAACACCATTCAGTCAGTCTGACTGAATGGGAGCACAGCCTCTGCATAACGAACCCTGTCCAAGGAGCACCGAATTTGACACCCTTCCCAACGTCTCCCTGTCTATTGAGTCGGAGAGCGAGCCCACCTGGGTTGAGACTGAAACAGACATTCTTAAAAAAATGTGCTCCTCTAAAAGAGATCTGTAGATGGTGATTGCAGCCATGAAATCAAAAGACGCTTACTCCTTGGAAGGAAAGTTATGACCAACCTAGATAGCATATTCAAAAGCAGAGACATTACTTTGCCAACAAAGGTCCGTCTAGTCAAGGCTATGGTTTTTCCAGTGGTCATGTATGGATGTGAGAGTTGGACTGTGAAGAAGGCTGAGTGCCGAAGAATTGATGCTTTTGAATTGTGGTATTGGAGAAGACTCTTGAGAGTCCCTTGGACTGCAAGGAGATCCAACCAGTCCATTCTGAAGGAGATCAGCCCTGGGTGTTCTTTGGAAGGACTGATGCTAAAGCTGAAACTCCAGTACTTTGGCCACCTGATGCAAAGAG
>NW_011494725.1:2253115-2263164 GCF_000754665.1 Bison bison bison
AAGCTGAAACTCCAGTACTTTGGCCACCTGATGCAAAGAGTTGACTCATTGGAAAAGACTCTGATGCTGGGAGGGATTGAGGGCAGGAGGAGAAGGGGACGAAAGAGGATGAGATGGCTGGATGGCATCACTGACTCGATGGACACGAGTTTGAGTGAACTCCAGGAGTTGGTGATGGACAGGAAGGCTTGACATGCTGCAATTCATGGGGTCGCAAAGAGTCGGACACGACTGAGCAACTGAACTGAACTAAAAGAGATGCTGGGAAAGATTAAAGGCAATAGGAGAAGAGGGTACAGAGAATGAGACAGTTGGATGGCATCACTGACTCAACGGACATGAGTTTGAGCAAATTCCGGGAGAAACAGTGAAGGACAGGGAAGCCTGGTGTGCTGCATGCAGTCCACGGGATCGCAAAAAGTCAGATACGACTTCACAGTTGAACAGCAACAACAACAATACTCTTAGAACTCTGAGAGCTAAGGAAAAGAAAGACAAAAAGCTCTATTCACACTAAAGACACTGGGGACACATTTTGTTAAGATTCAGCCCAAGAAATGTCATAGTCTGAATGTCAGATCAACAACCTAGAAAAAGTCACTTTTCCCTCTGCTCTTTTCTCGCCTGTGAAGAACGCTAATGCCATCCTGCTCGGGCTCAGGGAGGCCCAGGTTCCTCACTTGAGAGCATCTTCACTCCTGACCCGGTCAGCAGGGCCCAGGCCACCGGGCTCTTCCCTACTCTGAAGCTGTCCTCCCCCTGTCTACCTCATCTCCTTTTTTGCCTTCTAAGGCCCCTCTTTGGGCCTCAGTGAGGGACTCCTGGGTAGATGGGCTTGAGAACCCACTGAAGATCCGGGAAAGCAGAGGAGGGGGCTCTGGGGGGGATGGGGGCTTTGGTGTGACAGTTATGGCAAGAAGGGGTGAGGAGAGGGCGGGGAGCTGGTCACCGCAGGCCCAGGCGTTCACCCATCTCCTTCTGAGACAGTTGTGACTCAGCTCAACAAGGAGGGAAAACCCATCTCTCAAGCTCAGGGCTTGGTCTCAATCCAAAGCTACTTACAACAATCTTGTTGTTTTGACTTTTGGAGCCAGAGGTAATGCTAGACTCTCTCGAGTTTGGCCGGAATGTTTTTTATCAGCTCCAGTGAATCAACCCACCGCAGTGGGACATCCGGACGCCCAGCCCAGAGACAAAGCAAAGGTCTGATTTGGTGGTTGAGACTCGGGTATAATAAGCAGACCAAACGCTTTAAAGACTGTCTCTGCTGTCAGCCATGTGATCTGGTGGAAACCCACAGGAAGTTCAGTGAACAGATGTAGGGCTCAACTGCAATAATTTTATTACCGCAAAAGTTCAATGGAGTTTTCCCCCTTCCACCATTTATATAGATAGCATCAGAAACTCTAGCAAGTCCCTGGCGTGGCTCCAGAAAGTTTAGTGCGATTTAAAATCAAACAGCTAGACAGCACATTACAAAAAATTCTTTCAAAGAAGGTATCAAGCCTCTGAATAGACAAGTGATGGGTGATGGCTGGCAACAAGGCAGCCCGTCACTACTGGGAGATGGTGTGGCACGGGGTGGGAGAGGCGAGTCGCTGCCAGTGGCATGCCCCGGGGCGGTGGTGGTCAGGTTCTGTGCACATGGAAAGCAAACTGATTTCAAGATCCCTGTCATAAGATATCCCGGTAGGCATTTACACACAATTATTTCATCGAGGGTGAACTGGGGATGAAGAACCAGTTTCCCTACTATGCCTTCCCTGATTTAATCTCACTGTCTAATGTTGGGTCCCTCAGGAATGGGTCCTTAAACTAAACACAGGAGGTGAGCGCCAACTCTATATAAAGCATTACACTTGGAGGAAAGGAGGAAAGGAAAAGGAATAATTGCTGCTCCTCTAACAGGGGGATAAGTTAGCAGGAGGAATAAGAATGGTGGGAGCATGACACAAGATGCAAGGGACGTGCCCCAGGCAGACTGGCTAACACTGGGGTCAGACGACCGTGGGTGGGCTTGAATGGCAAGCTCTACGAGAAGCATCCATATGATCAATTCAGCTAAATTACAATCTGAACAACCTGAACTGCAGGCTCTTCTTTGTGTGATGGAATCCACTGTAAATGGATCAAATATTATTGTTAACTGACATAAAGGAGATAAGCACTGGCCTGTGAAAAACAGCAACACTGGATGTGGAGCAGTCCTATTTTATGCAAATTAGTTTCAAAGTGAATGAAAAACTAAATTCAAAGTATAGAAAATTAGAAGGGGTCATGGGTTTTTACTTTAATCTAATTTTATTTTTTGGGGCTTCCCCGATAGCTCAGTTGGTAAAGAATCCATCTGCAACGCAAGACCGGGGTTCAATTCCTGGGTTGGGAAGTTCCGCTGGAGAAGGGATAGGCGACCCTCTTCAGTATTCCTGGGCTTCCCTGGTGGCTCAGGTGGTAAAGAACCCACTTGCAATGAAGGAGACCTGGGTTGGATCCCTGGGTTTGGAAGATTCCCTGGAGAAGGGAAAGGCTACCCACTCCCATATTCTGGCCTGGAGAATTCCATGGACTGTATAGTCCACAGGGTCACAGAGAGTCAGACACGACTGAGTGACTTTCACTTCCGCCTGCACCGTGTGGGGTGCAGGATCGAATCCACATTCCCTGTAGTGCAAGCGTGAAGTCCTACCACTGGACTGCCAGGGAATTCCCTAAAGGGCCATTTATTAAAAATTATAAATTAAGAGGTACAAAGCTGACATGTCTGTCATGAGGTGGCTCAGAATACAGTCATGATACCTTGCATGTCTAAGCGCACGATGGCTGGCTAGGCAGCGGGCACTTTTGGGATCTCCCTGGGAAGAAGAGAGCTACAAGGTGAGCAGGCATGTTAAGTCGCTCAGTGTCTGACTCTGCAACTCCATGGACTGTAGCCTGCCAGGCTCCTCTGTCCATGGCATTCTCTAGGCAAGAATACTGGAGTGGGTTGCTGTTTCCTCCTCCAGCTGATCTTCGCAACCCAGGGATCAAACCTGCATCTGTCTCCTGCATTGGCAGGCAGGTTCTTTACCACTAGTGCCACCTGGGAGACCCAGGGTGAGTGGACACCTATGAATATTTTGAAAGCTCTGGCCAGAAGACCACCTCTGAGATTACAAGGGACATTAATGGCTCTGTGACTGGTGGCAAAACAAAACAAAACAAAACAAACTCTTAGGAAAAACAGAAAGATACAATATAAGATTGAGCCTATACTTGCGATGAATTCTCCACCATCGCACCATCAGCCAGAATCTGAAGCCTGCTGGAGTCTGAAGTCAGACTCTCTCTCACAGGTCCAGGTTAAAGGGGGTCATGAAATGGGGATGTCCTCCGTTTGAAATTTCTCTCTTTTTTCGGGAGAAGGGGCACTGGTAGGGCAGCCTGCAGGAGCAGGAAGGAAGAACAGGCTCTCCTGCTACAGGGAGAGTTTGAGACAGGCCTTGACAAGTGGGTACTGACCTGTAGGGGCTGGGGGGGGCGGGGCAGGGAGGAAGCTGGCATTGCTCGTGGCGAGACGTTGTGAGCAAACACTGAGGCTGACGACACACTTGCAGGCCTGGCAAGTTGTAGGGCCTGGACACAGGCTCCAAGGCCAGCAGCTGGGGATGCTGCTGGAAAGGAGGGATGAAGACAAGAGGGGCCTCGAGGGCTGGGACAACACATCGATTCATTCAGTGCGCCTAGAATTGAGAGAAGAGGCACGCTGGCGATAGATATTTCTAATTTAAACATCATTAGCTCTGAGATGGCAGCTGAAGTTGCCAAGTGTGTAAACTCAAGAAGACTGAGCTGCAGTACTGAGTACTGACTGAGTATTGATTGAGTATTGTAGTATTCAAAACCCTGTTCTAAAGGCAAATCAATTTGAATACAGAAGACTGGGAGGAGAAGAATGTTTCGATTCCATGGTAGGAGATGAAGGGTAAAAGTTAAGAATTCACTGGGAGAACTTCTTGGCTGAAAGCCAGCCCAGAGGGGAGCCACAGATGACTGGAAAAGTGTATTCTTCCTGCAGTGGGCTCCTTATTTTGGACAGGACTCAGATACCTAGGGCTTCCCTCATAGCTCAGTTGGTAAAGAATCTGCCTGCAATACAGGAAACCCTGGTTTGATTCCTGGGTTGGGAAAATCCACTGGAGAAGGGATAGGCTACCCACTCCAGTATTCTTGGGCTTCCCCTGTGGCTCAGCTGGAAAAAATCCATCTGCAATGAGGAAGACCTGGGTTCAATCCCTGGGTTGGGAAGATCCCCTGGAGAAGGGAACGGCTACCCACCCCAGTATTCTGGCCTGGAGAATTCCATGGATTGTAATAGTCCATGGGGGTCACAAAGAGTCAGACACAACTGAGTGACTTTCACTTTCAGATACCTGGTTAAGAGAGTGAGACCCCAGGGGAAAAAAAATGCATTACTAGGAAATAAAAGTCCAAGTAGAATAAAAGCTCCATGAGGGCAGGGATTTTTTTTTCCCCTACTGATGCATCCACCAGTGTGAAGATTGCCACGGACTTGAGAGATATTTGCGTAGTGAATGAATAAACGAATGAATGAACGAATGAATGAAGAGGTAAAAATTGCTGTTTGTAAAAAACTCAGAGTTATTGGCAGGGTGGGGGTGGGGTGAGGTGGGTGGGTGGCAGATTCCCCTGGTAGCTCATCTGGGAAAGGATCCACCTGCCATGCAGAAGAACCTGGTTTGATCCCTGGGTTGGGAAGTTCCCCTGGAGAAGGGATAGGCTACCGATTCCAGTATTCTTGGGCTTCCCTGTTGGCTCAGATGGTAAAGAATTCACCTGCAATATAAGAGACATGAGTTCGATCCCTGGGTTCAGAAGATCCCCTGGAGGAGGGCATGGCAACCCACTCCAGTATCCTTGGCTGGAGAATTCCCATGGACAGAGGAGCCTGGTGGGCTGCAGTCCGTGAGATTGCCAAGAGTCCGATATGACAAAGCGGCTAAGCATTTTGGGGAGGTGGGGGACAAGAGGGAAAAATTGAGTCCTGTACACTGGATGAGTCATAGGAATAACTGCTCAATTTATTTGGGACAAAATGAGCCAAATTAATTTGAGATGCAAATGAACTGACTTACTGGGATTTGGGGGCAATACTTAACAAACTCAATAGATTAACTTACTTCTCAAACTACCTGTTCTCCTTGCTCACCACCATCCTACCACCGTCATAATCTGGCTTACCTAGGAAACTGGATCCTGGATAACGGATGACATTAATATAGATAGTCACGGTCATATTTTATATTTCAATATATACCTAATTATGGAAAATAAATGAGTTCATAAACATGCGCTAGTCATGAACCGACACATAATATGTGACTGGAAAAAAGTTCATTTTTAATGAGTCCTTTACTTTTTCCTCTTGTCAACACTATAGTATGGTTTTTAAAACGGGGGAGGATAAGGCCTTAAAATGTAAACAGTAAGTCCTAGTTAGTGTGTCTGTGATAATATTTCTTTATACTGTTTTTTTTTTTTTTCAGATTAATATGTGAATTAAGAGGGAGTGGGAGATAGAGATTTTGGAGAAAGATTCTGAATCCTGTTTAGACAAATTCTGGCAAAGCAACGATCTTTGCCATGTCTGAAATGTCACATGTGGGTGACACGTGGTGGCTGTGGGGACAAAGACACAGAAGAGGCTTTGCTGGCATTCCCCAGACAGACTGAGGTGCCTCTGAGTGAGAGAGAGTCTCTGTGATTATATTAGGCGAGAAGACACTCTTTACCACAGTATGTCAGAGAGATCTGGAAAGAGAATTCCAACTAAGATGAACGCAGAGGTAAGAAGTTGTCTTTAATTTCTTAAGAGTTATCTCCTTTGAACATTCTTAGGATTTAAGTTATAAGCAAATGTGACAGTTTTTCAAAGCCTTCTTAAAAAGTCTTGCCTGAATTATTTCTTAGCAGGAAGTTAAAACAAGTCTCTGATAATCAATATCCCTATGTATCCACTATATAGGAGAATTTTTCCCCTCTGCTTATGGAAAGAATAATCTATTCCCAGTGTTCTATGAAAAGCCTGTGGTTGCTAAACCAATTATGCTTTCTTCAATCTACTTGGAGAAAATTCCACTTAAATCCCATGATTCTAAAGGCCAGCATTTCACAACCTAAAGTTCAGTCTCAGTGCTTCCCATTGCTATCTTTCCCAGTGACGCAAGTATGATCCATCAATGGATGAACCACATCTGTGACTTCCTGTCAGATGCTAAGTCCTGGACCTGTGGTTACTCCAACATTCGTGATCAATGAATTAAAAGCACAAAATGAGGTTCGTTTCCTTCTCCACAATCATGAGGACTAATAAAGGGAATGAGGAAACTGAGAGGAAAGGGAACAGAAGCAGAATGCTCCAGAAAATTCCTAATAATCCTGTTTGTTGTTAGGAAGTGAGTCTGCCTTAGATTCCACTCAGTGACGGTTATGCCACTGTGAGACAGAGCTATCTAGAAAATGGGCACTCCCAGCTTCAATTAGACAGGCCTAGGTCACCTAGAAAAATCTGTATTACTTTCCTGGACCTCATTGACACTATGGGATCCTAGAATCACACAATGTTAGCACTAGAAGAGACTCTCAATTTTAAAAAGAAGGTACAAAATCCCCACAAAAATCCTTAACAGTTATAAGGTCCACCAAGTTAACTGAAATTCATATTAAATGACTATACATTGATTTCCTCAAGAAACTGTGCTAATATAGGGAACATATTCATCATCTTAGTCCAAAACTCCCTTAGACTTGGGCTTGTTCCCTTTGGGGAAGCCATTGACACTGCCTCAAAATTAAAAAAAAATGCTATTGATAAAATAGTTGTGTTTTTATCCCCCTGAAGCCAGTAAACATATTATCAAATGATTGAAAAGTTTGATTTGGTATGATGCATCACATTGTAAGGGGTTTCCCTGGTGGCTCAGATAGTAAAGAATCTGCCTGCAACATAGGAGATGCAGGTTCAATCTCTGAGTTGGGAAGATCCCCTGGAGACGGGAATGGCAACCCTCTTCAGTATCCTTGCCTGGAGAATCGCACGGTCAGACAAGTCTGGCAGGCTACAGTCCACGGGGTCGCAAAGAGTCAGACACGACTGAGCAACTAAGGACACACAAACCACACTTAAGATACAGTCTCACTACGTAAAACAGCTATTAGTTGTGAGACACGCAATTCGTTGAAAACCCCAAGACAGGAGATAAGCAATGAATGCATCAGAATGAACTAACCGAAGCAGTTTGCTTAATTTTTCCCAAGGAAAACATGAACAGGAAGAAGCAAAGACAGAGCGAAGTGGGTGGTGGGGTATGTCTGTGCAGGGTGGTGCGTGGTGGTGGTGGAATGAGAGAAACACACAGGAGAGCTATGTGATTTGACCACTAGGACCAAAAACAAGACGGGGAACCTGTCCTACTGTACATTAAACTATAAAGCTGAAATAACTGACTGGCGTACTATCCTCCCTCTAATTTGGACCACCACAGATGTATATGATTTAGCATTTATACCTGCTATGTTATAATTACAGAAGAATTAACCAAAAAGCTGTATAAAATGGGTATTTTATGTATCTAGGGAATACATCCCTACGCATCTAGGGAATACAGGCTACATTTCATTTTACAGTGAAAAAAATGTGCTTGAGATTTAAATTTCCGAAAGTTTTGCAAGTTAAAGATGTATATACTTCAAAATGCGCACAACTCCACGAAAGGACCAGAGGCCCCTAACTTACCAGCCTTGTTCCTCTTCTCTTTCCATCCTGATCAACTGATCAATCTGTCAGGTGGAAAACTTTATGGAGTATGGCAAGTATAAAGCAAAGTTCAGATGCTCACAGAGCTGAAAATCTAGTACGGAGACAAACTGTAAATGCACAAACTAAACATGTAAATATCCATCTCATTGTTAAATACCAAGAGTAGTGATACATCTGTGTCTGGGACAGTCCCCGTGGAGGCAGGGGGGACCTGGGCTGTTAAGGTAGACAAGAGGTGAGGAGACCACCACTTCAGGCAGGGACAGGCAAGGCAGCAATGAAGAGTGGGCTCAGGGGCTGGTGGGCAGAGAACATGGGGCCTGGGCTCAGAGTCTGAATGGTTCTCATTTTTCCTGGACTCTTCAGGCATCAGGGAGAGGGCTATAAAGCAGGTGAGGGGTGAAGTTTATTCAGACGACTGGGTGCTACAGATGGTGGTGCTAACAGCGACACTTACATGTGTGTGACTGTGTGTGTGTGTGTGAGTGAGAGACGTTTCCCCCAACAAACTACATCCATTTCTTCTCCCCACCCAAGTTAGAGAAATGAGATCTACTGACCAGCAGCATTGGTATCACCTCTTAGAAAATCAAATTCTTGGGTCCCAGATATTCTGTGATTCAGGAAGGCAGAAGGGAAAGAATGACCTGAGAGAGAAAGAATTTCCATTCTGGAGGAGCCATATGAAGGAGCATAGGTTCTCAAGAATCAGGAAGAAGGATAGTGCAGAATGGCAAAGGGCACCCTCCCACAGGGGAGTTAGAAGGACAACCATGTATGGCTCCCTCAACTGGCACATGGGGATACCGAGGCCTTTAATAACAACCATTTATTTCATTATACAACAAAAGTCCACACGGTGGAAGCTATGGTTTTTCCAGTAGTCATGTAAAGATGTGACAGTTGGACCATAAAGAAGGCTGAGCACCAAAGAACTGATGCTTTCAAATTGTGGTGCTAGAGATGACTTTTGAGAGTCCCTTGAACAGCAAGGAGATCAAACCAGTCACTCCTAAAGGAAATTAATCCTGAATTGGAAGGACTAATGCTGAAGTTGAAGCTCCAATACTTTGGCCACCTGATGTGAAGAGCCGACTCACTGGAACAGACCCTGATGCTGGGAATGATTGAGGGCAAGAGGACAAGGGGACAACAGAGGATGAGATGACTGGATGGCGTCATAAACCTACTGGACATGAATATGAACAAACTTCGGGAGATAGTGAAGGACAGGGAAGCCTGGCATATTGCAGTCCATGGGGTCACAAAGAGTTGGACATGACTTAGCGACTGAACAACAACAATTTCAGATGGCAAGGCTACAATGTGGCAGAGACAACAAGAAATAAGCATTTGGGGTCACCGGGTAGGCTGGCCCTAAGACACAGACAGAAGCTGGGAACCATCTCTGTGGAGTCTGAAAACAAAGTGAAGGTAATAAGAGAGAAAAAAAGGGAAAGGATGGAAAAAAAAATTGTGCTTCAAGATGATCTAATCTTCCATTGACAAAAGCCTGTTCTTTGCCATTCATGGAGCCTGCTTTTACCCTTTCCTATACCAAAAAACCTAAGTTTAAGTTTCTTGTCTTAGTGTGTTAGAAGTTTAAAAACTGGCCCTCCATATTTAAAATGGAGTGTGGTGCAGGCTTCAGGGCAGGCTGGAAATTTAACTGCACTGTATACCAGCTAAGTTCACATGAGTTTAATTTTTTCCCATAATTTTCTTAAGAAAGGAATGTTTTACCATTTTATGAATAAGCAATACCACTGCAGGCACATTTTGTAAAACATATGCTCAGAGGTGGCAAAGCGGTGGTACTAGCCAACTGGACTAGGAGGCCCAGAAAAGAGTGACTCTACATGCTCTGAAGAGGGCTCATCACGGAGCCCAGGCCTGGCACTGACCCAGCTCACATCCTGGGTCAAAGCCTCATACCTACCCTACTACCTTCGTACGATCTTAAAAAGGGGTATTTCATAAACTGGAAACATCACATAAAAAGGACTGCCCTTGGACTTCCCTGGCGGTATGGTGGATAAGAATCCATCTGCCCATGCAGGAGACACGGGTTTGATCCCTGATCCAGAAAGATTCCACACGCTGTGGAGCAACTAAGCCTGTGGGCCACCACTACTGAGCCTGTGCTCTGGAGCCCGTGTGCCACAACGACTGAAGCTGGAGTGCCCCAGAGCCCGCACTCGGCAACAGGAGAGGTCACCGCAATGAGAAGCCC
>NW_011494725.1:2263264-2270198 GCF_000754665.1 Bison bison bison
AAAAAAAAAAAGGACTGTCCTTTGTACACGGAGTTAGGAATCCCAGCCCCTCAGACTCATTAATGCAGATCCTTTTATATGTGCGTTCTTCTCTGATTCGGCCACAAACTTGCACCTGACTGATTCCTCTCAGGGACGTGGGTGTAGGATTCGAAAGGGACAGGCTTTGAATTCTTACTGGCTTGTGGCTCCAGAACAGCGAGGTAGACCAGGTGGTGATTAGTAACCCTCGTGAAACATTCTAACCCACAGCTTTATCAGCAATCAACACCAGATCCTTTCCTGCACACTTCAAAGAAGCTGGAACTTCTGCCCTTGCCTGGGCATTCACACTTCTGTTCACCACTGAATGACACTTTTTTTTTTTTTTTTTTAACCTCATAAGGATGCAGCCTTTTCTGGAACACCTCTGATTTCCAAGTCTCACTCTCAAGTTCTTGAGACTGAGGGCAGTTCCTGAGAGGCAGGTATTCCTGAAACTCAGGACAAAAGACAAATCATAAATCACTTATTAGTCCAAAACTTTGCTAAAGATGCTGCAGCCCTATTTTAAGCCCCATTAGGTACAAAGCGGTGGGGACAGGCTGGGGTGGGACAAATTCAAGTATCAACTGAGGGGCTGGAGCCGTAGTCTGTTGGGGCCGTAGAGCCCCAGCATCCTCCTTGCATTGCATGATGGGGTTTGCAGTGCGACGTGCGTTGCAGGGGGTGGGGGGCTAAGTTTTCTCTCCTGCTTTTTTCCTGAGTGCCTCTTTTTCTCAACCTCCAGAACCATGTTTTTGAGAAGCTTAGTAATTATGACGGCCTTACAATAGTGGAATTCCACTGTTTCCTTGCAGTCCTGGATTGGGATTCTAGCCACTGTTGCCGAGAACTGTGTAGCGACCATCCCGAGCACACAATTCGATGTCTCAGGACTGCTTGCCTGAGGGTCTTAACTTGAAGTTTGAGCACCCCACTCCAGTACTCTTGCCTGGAAAATCCCATGGACGGAGGAGCCTGATGGGTTACAGTCCACGGTGTCGCTAAGAGTCAGACACGACTGAGCGACTTCACTTTCACTTTTCACTTTCATGCATTAGAGAAGGAAATGGCAACCCACTTCAGTGTTCTTGCCTGGAGAATCCCAGGGACGGGGGAGCCTGGTGGGCTGCCGTCTATGGGGCTGCACAGCATCGGACATGACTGAAGCGACTTAGTAGTAGTAGTAATAGGTACAAAGCAACCCGAATAAAAGATTCGAATGTGCTCAGCTGAATGGAAATTCTAAAATTGAGGAGAAAAACAGCTAAATGATCTGCAAGTCTTAAATAGGAGGATATACACCCAGAGGGCCACAGACCTGGGGAACAGTGGTCATAAAGAGCAAAGCAAGGAGGCTGGAAGGTGCTGGTGCCTGTGTTCTGGGCAGCAGTGACTCCATGTGTGGTGGGGACGGGCTGGGGTGGGACAAATGCAAGTATCAACTGAAGGGCTGGAGCCCTGTGCCCTCTGTCATTCACAGCCTGGAAGCCGAGGCTGGACCAGGCAGGGCACTGGACTCCTGTCCCTTTTAATTCCCCAGCTTAGACAGGCTGGAGGTTGTAAAAGGCAGGCAGTTGGTACTTTTATGCTCCTCATGGCAATGGTCATATGTACCAATTACGTGAGACTGAAATAAACACCATGATAAGGAGGCATAAACTTTGAAGACTAATATGTATCTCTCCCATCTAGGCTCTGAATGGCATAATAGAGTGAAAATTCAGGATATCTGAATTTTAGACTTGGTTCTGACACTAATAAACTTGGACAAATAACGTCACCCCTTTGACACTTAGTGACCTCATCTGTAAACCATTACTGCTGATGAGGCCCGCTCTGCCAGCGGTGAGGGGCCGACGCGGAAGGCTGGCTGTGAGGTTTAAGTGACTCATGCAGGGCCGGGGGCACAGTGAGGGCTGGGCAGGGCTGCTGGCCGACCCCGGCCTTGTCCACGGAAGCAGTGCCCCAGAAGGGCCCTAAATGAGCCCATCTCCTGCCCTGGGACAGGTACAGTCAAAGGAAAACTGGGAATAGCGGGACCCCTGCCTTCTCTGTTTTGGTTGGTTGGTCTATTTATTTATTTTTCAAAGCAATGCCACAGGAGGCAAGTAAAACATTTGCAGGTGAAGTATTTGAAGATCTATGGTCATTTCCAAAGCCCGACAGTAGTTTAACAGGAAGCAGTCTTATGTTTTACAATACAGGCTCTGATTCATCCAAATTTACCTATTTCAATAAAGGAACATGCATTGCTTATCTCTGAATTTACTTTCAGGGACTAACCACTGATAACTCAGTTTGCTATACACCGCAAGCATGTTAACTAACATTGGAATTTACCTTGAAAGTATTCAGAAACGTTTTGAAGGATATTTTCTAAGAGAAATTCTAAATTTAAACAATCAACATATTATATTTTATAGGAATACTTAAATGATAAAATACTTTTTTATACTTAGAGAAAAGAACATAGTTTATTTACAGAAAAGACTATTGAACATTTGCTTCATTTTTAAAAAAATAAAAATTTGGGAAAATAAGTTGAAACTATAAATTTCCCCTAAAGAGAACTACTGTATATTTAGCATGAAAGGGATGACATCTGAGTTCTGGGGCTTTTAAAATACTGCTTTACTTTCTTAAGGAAGAGAGAATGTTGCGCTTGCTGCAAGAGTAATTTACACTGTTGATACATCTTCCACAGTTTCTCAATCCTAGTGAACATACAAAACACTTTCTGATGAAGAAGGATGTTAAGATAAAACTTCTGATTAAATCCCTCTTGTAAGGTGACCTGTTAACCCATGCATCCTTCCTTCCTTTGTATTAATATTTACATTTTAATTATAACCACCGATGATTTAACAAATACGGTATTTTAACACAATGGCAGATACGACAATAATGGTCTCCTCTGCCATCTGGCTGATGGGTCTTCATCGTTTGTTGTGACTATACCAAGAGCCCAACCAACTGGCTGACTCCTGGCTGTTTTTCTGGCTGTTCTAGTGGTCAGGGTTGCAGCAGTGCAAAGCGAGGCACAGACGGCGGCCCCAGAGCTGCTGTGAGGGCCGGGCCAGCAGCTCAAGCTGAAGGCTTACTCGGTACCATCGAAGGCCCAACATCTCCCCCAGCATTTTATTAGGCATGCCCACATGCAGCCATGAAATTAAAAGATGCCTGCTCCTTGGAAGAAAAGCTATGACAAACCTAGACAGTGTATTTAAAAGCAAAGATATCACTTTGCTGACAAAGGTCCATCTTGTCAAAGCTATGGTTTTTCCAGTAGTCATGGACAGGTGCGAGAGTTGGACCATAAAGAAGGCTGAGCATAGAAGAACAGATACTTTCAAAATGTGGTGCTGGAGAAGACTCTTGAGAGTCCCTTCGACTGCAGAGAGATCAAATCAGTCAATCCTAAAGGAAGTCAACCCTGAAAGTTCATTGGAAGGGCCAGTGCTCAAGCTGAAACTTCAATACTTTGGCCACCTGATGCGAAGAGCCAACTCATTGGAAAAGACCCTGATGCTGTCAAAGACTGAGGGTAGGAGTAGAAGGGGGTGACAGAGGATGAGATGGTTGGATCGCATCACCAACTCAATGGACATGAGTTTGAGCAAACTTCAGGAGACAGCGGAGGATAAAGAAGCTGGCCAGTCCATGGGGTCTCGGAGAACTGGGCATGACTTAGCAGTGAACAATGAACAACAATATGCACAAAAGTGGAGAGAAGAGAATGCCCTTCGACCATGGGCATCATGGTCAACTGATGGTCATTTTTGTTTCAGCTATTTCTAACTTCCTCTGAATTACTTTGGCATCAATCCTACAATTTTATCCCCAAATATTAACCTATATATTATCAAACAGGTAAAAATTTCTTGCTTTACTTTTAAGATAACTCATTAAAATTAAGTTACAGAGTGATCCTTTGTACCATAAAAGTATTTGACAAAAAATATGTCATATGGCCTCTAAGTAATCTTAACAGTTACTTGGAGAGTTAAGATGAGTGCAAATGAAAAAAAAAAAAAAGGAGTCATCAAAAAGCAATTCTCCAGTGTAATCTATTGTTTAGAAGAAGCAATGTACTAATTACCAGTCCTGATTTAGATGGATTCTAGGATGTGTGCGAACAATCCAAGTGACCTCCTAGCTCCGTCTGCTTCCTCTCCTTTATACAAACCATCAGCCTCTGCCAAAACGAACTCTCTGAGGTCCTCTGCAAACCCCAGGCGATTCCCTGCTCCTTGCTGCTCTGTTTCTGAGACTGCTCTTCAGAGCTTAGATGTCCTGCCCACCACATTATCGCTTCCAACACGGCAGGCTCAAATGCTTCCCACCCTCCTGAACGTCCTTCAAGGCCCCTCCAGTGCTGGGTGCCTGCTGGCCCACCCACAGGCATCCGTCTGTACACTTCCCACAAGACGCCTGGACTGGACACAGGTTTGCATATGGCTTATGTTTTGAATGCAGACTTTGCTGAGTGAGGAACATGCCCTCCCGTCAGGAGCTACGGTGGCTTAGGAAAGATGCAGACCCTGCAGATGAGAGCAGGCGGGGAGGTTGGGATGTGATGGTGGACCTGAGTGGTCCTGAAGGAGGCGGCGAGGAGGGGCAGCATTTCAACACAGGGAATTATTCGGAGGCCTGGCCAAACAAGAAAAAGGTCTCAGCCCTCTGAAGAGCTCCTGGATGCATAAGCGGGCCACAGGAGCAAGGGTGAGTTCTGATCAAGGGGGACGTCCTTGGCAGTCCAGTAGTTAGGACCCGTCATGTCCACTGCAGGGGGTGTGAGTTTGAACCCTGGTCGGCGAACTAGGATCCTGCAAACCTTGTGCCCATCTCTCCCCCACCCCCAAAACTGGTCCTGGTTCTCTGTGGTTTAAAGAAAAAACCTTTGATGACTTACCAGTGAGAACTACTGTCATAGA
Source organism: Bison bison bison (assembly GCF_000754665.1). Classification (NCBI taxonomy): domain Eukaryota; kingdom Metazoa; phylum Chordata; class Mammalia; order Artiodactyla; family Bovidae; genus Bison; species Bison bison. The sequence goes on from NW_011494725.1 coordinate 2,268,223, forward strand.
AAACACCAAAAAGAAAAGACAGAGCCTGCACCAAGGTGTTTACAACCTACATCTGCAGATAAAACATTTATAAAAATAAGTATAAGACAAGGCAGAAGTGATAAGTATCGTGTAGGTGTACAAACAAGCATAACGTAAGGAAGTTCACGGAAGGGAGGCATCACTTTAAATTGAGGCATCAAAGAACGCTTCAAGGAGGAGGTGGCAATTGAGTGGTCTGTAAACGATGGGTAGAAGTCGGGCATGTGAAGATAGGAAGAAAGGCATTATGGACAGAGGGGGAGACATAAGAAAAGACACGGAGGCAGAAAAGCACAAGGGTGCCCAAGGACCAGCCCAAGTTCAAGTTGTTGAGAAAATGGGGACTAAAAGGGGGAGTGATGTGAAACAGAGCTGAAGGGCTGGTTTACAGATCCTACTGAGCCTGACTCTAGACTCTGGTCTGTGCAAAAGCCACTACGTGTATGTGAGCAGAGCAGTGGTCAGACTGGAATGCTGCTATGAAGGATTACTTAGGAAGCAATGGGATCCATTTGATTGAGGGCGGGAAGAAAGCCCCAGAAGAGAAGGAGCTGGGTGACTAGAGCAGGGGTCCAGGTGAAAGGGCGAGGGCCTGAACCTGAGATGATGGTGGAACAGCAGAGGGGTGAACAGAAGAGAGGGTGAGAGCCACCCGGGCGAGGGAGGGAGCGGGGGGACACGGAGGGAGAGAGGCTTGGCTGCTTTTCACTGCTGCCCCTCCCCAAAAGGGAGATGAGGGCTCAGAAGAGACAGATCCAGAAATAAACCCAAGAGTCTCCTCTGCTGATGGTCATATGTTGAGTCCAATGACCTTTGTTACTTTTGTTTTTCACTAGAAACAAAGGAGCAGACAAAAAAATCCAGTTCCATCCTCCGTGTGGCTCCATTCTAATGAGTCTTTATCTTTGTGATATGGTTTCCTTGAGCCCGTTTGCCTCTGGGAAGGGGTCTCAGTGCGGCTGACGTCACACAGCCTGTATATTTAGGTCAGTGGTAGCTGCTGACAACAGCTCGCAGTTCCGCCAGTCTCACAGACTGAGTGTGCTGTCTGGAAGGGTTTACCACAGTGCCGGTTCTCTGGTCTCTATCTTCGAAAGCTGGAAATGGGAAACAGAGCCTGGAAGGAAGTCCTAATACCTATTTCTAAAGGGAGATGCTTTCCTTAATTTTGCCAATTTCAGCTTTTGATCATCAGCCTGTGGATATAGAGAGCAGTAATGATAGCGTAGGAACAAGGAGAGGCTGTCAATGACTAAGTTTCTGATTCCAGTCCAGGAAATGTACCCACATCTAGTTCAGGTTCAGGACCTGCTGACCAGTGCCCTGGTCAGTCCCCGGGCCTTGACTCTAGTATCTCCAGGGCCTGCAGATGCACACTGACTAATGGACAGTCCTCCTGCCAGAAGTCTGAGCCAGGAAAGTACTCTCACATGTTCAGGGGACAACAGCAAGCCCTAAGGTTCCTGGGACAAGAGTTAAACTGGACTGAACTCAAGCTTCTTCACAGGACCCTGTTTCCCAGGCCTGGAATGCATGTGGTTCCCAGGTCATACTGCTTGCCGTGTGTCCCCCGCCCCCACCTCCCAACCTTGCCCTTTGAATTATTTGGGAAGAAAACAGTAGTCCTTAGGACACATTAGGGTTAAGGGTTCCAGCTTAACAAAACTGACTCCAATAAGGGAGTTCAGTTCAGTTCAGTCACTCAGTTGCATCTGACTCTTTGTGACCCCACGAATCGCAGCATGCCAGGCCTCCCTGTCCATCACCAACTCCCGGAGTTCACTGAGACTCAAGTCCATCGAGTCAGTGATGCCATCCAGCCATCTCATCCTCTGCCATCCCCTTCTCCTCCTGCCCTCAATCCCTCCCAGCATCAGAGTCTTTTCCAATGAGTCAACTCTTCACATGAGGTGGCCAAAGTACTGGAGTTTCAGCTTTAGCATCATTCCTTCCAA
>NW_011494725.1:2270298-2280912 GCF_000754665.1 Bison bison bison
CCCCTTCTCCTCCTGCCCTCAATCCCTCCCAGCATCAGAGTCTTTTCCAATGAGTCAACTCTTCACATGAGGTGGCCAAAGTACTGGAGTTTCAGCTTTAGCATCATTCCTTCCAAAGAAATCCCAGGGCTGATCTCCTTCAGAATGGACTGGTTGGATCTCCTTGCAGTCCAAGGGACTCTCAAGAGTCTTCTCCAACACCACAGTTCAAAAGCATCAATTCTTTGGCGCTCAGCCTTCTTCACAGTCCAACTCTCACATCCATACATGACCACTGGAAAAACCATAGCCTTGACTAGACGGACCTTTGTTGGCAAAGTCATGTCTCTGCTTTTGAATATGCTATCTAGGTTGATCATAACTTTTCTTCCAAGGACTAAGCGTCTTTTAATCTCATGGCTGCAATCACCATCTGCAGCGATTTTGAAGCCCCCCCAAATAAAGTCTGACACTGTTTCCCCATCTATTTGCCATGAAGTGATGGGACCAGATGCCATGATCTTCGCTTTTTGAATGTTGAGCTTTAAGCCAACTTTTTCACTCTTCTCTTTCACTTTCATCAAGAGGCTTTTTAGTTCCTCTTCACTTTCTGCCATAAGGGTGGTGTCATCTGCATATCTGAGGTTATTGATTTTTCTCCCGGCAATCTTGATTCCAGCTTGTGCTTCTTCCAGCCCAGTGTTTCTCATGATGTATTCTACATAGGAACCTGGAATGTTAGGTCCATGAATCAAGGCAAATTGGAAGTGGTCAAACAAGAGATGGCAAGAGTGAATGTCGACATTCTAGGAATCAGCGAACTGAAATGGACTGGAATGGGTGAATTTAACTCAGATGACCATTATATCTACTACTGTGGGCAGGAATCCCTCAGAAGAAATGGAGTGGCCATCATGGTCAACAAAAGAGTCCGAAATGCAGTACTTGGATACAATCTAAAAAATGACAGAATGATCTCTGTTTGTTTCCAAGGCAAACCATTTAACATCACAGTAATCCAAGACTATGCCCCAACCAGTAACGCTGAAGAAGCTGAAGTTGAACAGTTCTATGAAGACCTACAAGACCTTTTAGAACTAACACCCCAAAAAGATGTCCTTTTCATTATAGGGGACTGGAATGCAAAAGTAGGAAGTCAAGAAAACCTGGAGTAACAGGCAAATTTGGCCTTGGAATATGGAATGTAGCAGGGCAAAGACTAATAGAATTTTGCCAAGAGAATGCACTGGTCATAGCAAACACCCTCTTCCAACAACACAAGAGAAGACTCTACTCAGATGTCTACACATGGACATCACCAGATGGTCAACACTGAAATCAGACTGATTATATTCTTTGCAGCCAAAGATGGGGAAGCTCTATACAGTCAGCAAAAACAAGACCAGGAGCTGACTGTGGCTCAGATCATGAGCTCCTTATTGCCAAATTCAGACTTAAACTGAAGAAAGTAGGGAAAACCACTAGACCATTCAGGTATGACCTAAATCAAATCCCTTATGATTATACAGTGGAAGTGAGAAATAGATTTAAGGGCCTAGATCTGATAGATAGAGTGCCTGATGAACTATGGACGGAGGTTCCTCCCCATGGAAAAGAAGAGGGAGTTCAGGCTCTATACAAAGTTGAGGCAATATGCTCCCACTCAGAAATGTGCAAGCAAATTTCATTCCTGGGGTTCTGTCCCATGGCATTTCCTTCTCACTTCTGGCAATCAAAAATGGGAATGGAGTGGGTGACAGAAAGGAGGCGATTAGGATAAACTTGGAAAGCCACTAAGGCAACCTGACTTCATCTAAGGGTAAGAGGCAACCAAATTCTCACACTGGCGCTTTCTGCATCTGGAATATTCTGTCACCATTAATTGTTACTCAACTCTCACTTTCCCTTTCTCCAGTTAGAAACTAGACCCCTACTAACTGGAACTTTCATGAAAACACAATTATTTTCAGGACAAAGACACAGGAGAACAAGCACATATTCAATATAATATACCTCCAAGGGCCCCTCCCACTAAGATAATGACCTACTCTGCACAGTTGCTCACACTTTACACACGCCTGTACATGGAAAGCTCACATTAGAAAGCGGATGGAAACACAGTCAGATTCTGGATTATTCATGAGATAAAAAGCAACATGTTTCTCATCTATGCCTAAAGAATTTCCCTCTGAACTATAAAAAGCTTTAGGGTGTAAGTTGTACTGAAGGTGTAGTTTATAAATAAATGAATATATAGACAGAACTAAAGAAATATTAATTTGTTATACTGAATGATACTGTATCACAGAGTCAAGAAGCTGAGTGTGGTTTAGGACAGTCCCTGACCCAGAGGAACTTCCTGTTTAGGGGACAGCCGTGTGTGTGTGCTCAGCTGTGCCTGACTCTTTGCGACCCTATGGGCTGCAGCCCGGCAGCTTCCCTGGGAAGGACTCTAAAGGCTACACCAGCAGAGTGGTGGGGCAAGGCTTTGCTGAGGAGGAGGTAATTTCTAAATCTAGAGAGAAAGGGGTGAGTTCTGACATGGAAGAAGCACTTAGAACACTGGGAAAAAAACGTGAATAGGGTCATGTATGCAAAAACTTTAAGGAGATAGTAAAACTGGTCACTTCCCAAAGAATGAGGTTTTTAAAAAAAAATTTGGTTTTATACATTTTTTTTGGTCACAGAGGATCTTAGTTCCCCAACCAGGGATTGAACCTGAGCCTCCTGTAGTGAAAGAGCAGAGGAAATGCTGGACCGCCAGGGAAGTCCCATGCTTTCTACTTCATATAAATTGATAGTTTATAATTTATAAACTTTCTATAGATTCTTTATCATAAAACTGCATACATTACAAAAATTTTTATCAGAACAACTGTAATGCCTAGCAAAGCAACCTTTTAAGGCAGATTCTAGCTTGGAAATACATACATTCTTTGATTTCAAAATGGGATGTCTCACAAACTTAGTCACTGGTTAATAAAAATGAACTTCTGAGATTTCAGTGATCTTAAACTACTCTTTTTATCTACTCTCCAAAAAGTCATCTATCATTTACAAAGAAAATGTCTTTGAAATAAATATGCAAAAACTTATATCAAACACAGTATTTTGAAAACAGATTAGTTTCTGTTTAGTCTTTCATAATGAGCTCTATGATTTCACATTCCCTAAAGAAACTGTTAACAGAACTTTTACATTCAGTTTTTGAGGTCCACTCTGAATTTTCAGCTCTGATATATTTGATTAAATCTTACTTGAAAGTTAAAAATAATAAAAACAACTACAATAAACTGATGCAAGGGAATTTTTAAGCTTTGTACTCATATGCAGAGAGGCTAACGTGTATTTGAGATGTCCGGCAAGAGTATATTAAATTCTCTTAATAAAGCTTCTGGGATACCATGTTCCAAAGATACATTTTTCCTTTTTAGACATCTAGATCTCCAATTGAAATAGATTTTAATTTTTTTCCATGTTCAAAACTGTAGTTTTGCTTTACTTAAAAAAAAACACAAAATTTTTATTATGGAAAATTTCACACACTGAGACACACAAAAGTAGAGGGTATAGCATAAGAAACCCAATGTACCTACTGGCTAGCTTCAAAATTATCCAGTCTGCCCAAATTCTTATCCACTGTATTTAAAAAATATAATCCACAGTAACATATCAGAGTTGAAACAGTTAAAATAATTACTATTATATATACTTAGTGAACTCCAGGAGTTGGTGATGGACAGGGAGGCCTGGCATGCTGTGATTCATGGGGTCGCAAAGAGTTGGACACAACTGAGAGACTGAACTGAACTGAATACTTATCAGTGTATATAGTTTCCCAAATGTCAGAAAGGCCTGTCTGCAGTTGGCTTAAGAGCCAAACAATGTCTATACATTAATTTTTTTTCTTTTTCACGCCTCCAAGTATTTATTAACCACCTGATAAAATCGTTCCAATTCCAAAGAGGGGCAATGCCAAAGAATGTTCAAGCTACTGTACAACTGCACTCATCTCACATGCTAGTAAAGTTTTGTTCAAAAATCTTCAAGCTAGGCTTTAGCAGTATGTGAACCGAGAACTTCCAGATGTACAAGTTGGGTTTAGAAAAGGCAGAGGAAACAGAGATAAAATTGCCAATAGCCACTGTATCATAGAGAAAGCGAAGGAATGCCAGGAAAATATCTACTTCTGCTTCACTGATTATGCCTAAAGCCTTTGACTCTGTGGATCACAACAAACTGTGAAAATCCTTGAAGAGATGGGAATACCAGACCACCTTACTTGTCTCCTGAGACACCTGTATATGGGTCAAGAAGCAACACTTAGAACTGGTCATGGAACAACTGACTGGTTCAAGATTGGGAAAGGAGTACGACAAGACTGTATATTGTCCACCTGTTTATTTAATGTATATGCAGAGTACATCATGTGAAATGCCAGGCTGCATGAATCACAAGCTAGAATCAGATTGCTGGGAGAAATATCAACATCAGATATGCAGATGGTACTACACTAGTGGCAGGAAGTGAAGAGGAACTAAAGAGCCTCTTGATGCGGGTGAGAGGGGAGTGAAAACGCTGGCTTAAAGCTCAACATTCAAAAGACTAAGATCATGGTGCCTGGTCCCATCACTTCATGGCAAATAGGAGGGGAAAAAGTGGAAGTAGTGGCAGATTTTATTTTCTTGGGTTTCAAAATCACTGTTGACAGTGACTGTAGCTATGAAATTAAAGTTATTAGTTTAAATCAGCCAGATCCAAGAGAATAACTCAGAAACACAAATTGTCTAAAAAGTGCTTACAGGCCAATCACAAGCTTTGGCTTGGGCTTCTATGCACATCACATCACATCACATCACTGAAATACCCACAGAAGATGTGGCCTTTGTTTTAGAGAAAGCAGGGATATAATCTGTTTTCTTATTCCCTTAACTCCCAAGTCCATATATTCATCATAATAACTCCTCTAATTCATACTGACAAGGCTATCTTCTTTTTTTGTGGTAAACAACATAAAATTTACCATGTTAACCAATTTTAAGTGTACAATATTGTTATGTATATACACACTGTTGTGAAAAAGATCTCAAAAAATTTTTCACTGTGCAAAACTGAAACTCCAGACCATTAAACAACTTTTTCTCTTCCCTTATGGCAATTGCCATTCTCTGTTTCTATGAGTCTATCTTACCTACTTCATATAAATGGAATCATTTGTCTTTCTGTGACTGGTTTATTTCAATTAGAATAATGACTTCAAGGTTCATCCGTATTGTAGCATGTGACAGGATTTCCCTCCTTTTAAAGGCGGAATAGTATTCTACTGTATGTACAGACCAGATTTTGTTTATTCATTTGTCCACCTTTTGGCTATGATGAAACAGTGAGTGCTGCTGGGAACAAGGAGCAGGAACCACTGAGACCCTACCTTCAGTTCTCTGGGATACATACCCAGGAGTGGGTTTGCTGGGCCACTGGTAGCTCTATTTTCAATTTTCTGAGGAACCTCCAAACTGTTTTTCATAGTGCTTGCACCATTTTACAGTCCTACCAATAGTGCACAAAGGTTCCAATTTCTCCATATCCCCCTCACCAACGTTTGCTATTTTTCAAAATAATGGCAATCAGAATGAATGTGTTTTTTAATTGAAATTTTAACAAAATGTCTACCTCATGTCTCATAGTAAAATACATTATTCACTTAAGAAAAATTTTAAAACAAGGATTTAAAAAATTATCATCAGCTCCACAGTCCAAATACAACAACTATTAAACATTTCGATACATATTCCTCTGAGCCCGTGTGCATGCTCAGTTGTGTCCGACTCTGTGCGACCCCGTGGACTGTAGCCCACCAGGCTTGTTGTCCATAGGATTTTCCAGGCAAGAATACTGGAGTGGGTTGCTATGCCCTCCTCCAAGGGATCTTTCCCACCCAGGGATTGAACCTGAGCCTTTTGCATTGGCAGGCAGATTCTTTACCACTGAGCCACCAGGGAAGCCAGATTATATTTTAGGAGAGATAAATAATTTGATTTCTAAATGCAAACAAAAACAGGGAGAAGAATCTTACATACTGATAAAAATATTTTTGCCTTCACTGAAATCTCCTTGTTTAACATTTCAATGACTTACTATATTTAACTCATTTTTGAAATAAAGGAGTCTTCAAGGACTGCCTCACCGTTTGTAGCCTTTTCTGTTATGAAATATAACACACAGACACAGAAGTCCACAAACAACAAGTACAGGACAACTAAGCTGGTACAAGGCAAGCACTCCTGTTACCACCGCTTGGGTTGGACAAAGAATACTCCCACAGCATTCCTCATTACCACCGTCTTGACCTTGACGGCATCACTTTCTTATTCTATCTTGTACCTCTACCACCTACATTTGCATTCTTTAGCACCATCTTTGAGGCCTGCCTCTCCTTGAACTTCATATTAATGAAATCACACAGCATATATACCCTTTCATTGGAGTGTTTCATTAAGCGTTACACATGTGAGGTTCACACACAGCGGGCTTGCTATGGTTCACTCGTTTGCACTGCTATCCAGTACTCTATTGTTTAAACACACCTCACAGTTTTTAAATTAATTCTACTACTAATGGACACTGGGTTGTGTCTAGGTTTGACTACTATGAACCATGATGGTATAGCTATTCTCATACGTGTCTCCTGGCACGCAAGGGCATGAATTCATGTTAGGAGTACACCAAGGAGTGTACATTTGTTCAACTTTAGCACACAGGCCAAACTTTTATTGAAAGTACAACTGAAAGTGTTAGTCAGTCATGTCCAACTCTTTGCGACCCCATGGACTGTAGCCCACCAGGCTCCTCTGCCCATGGAATCCTCCTGGCAAGAATACTGGAGTGGGTTGCCATGACCTCCTCCAGGGGATCTTCCTGACCCAGGGACTGAACCGTGTCTCCTGCATTGGCAGGCAGGTTCTTTATCATGAGCCACCAGGGAACTCGAAAAGCTTTGCACTGCCCTCTCTGAGGTTTGAATTTAGGCCCTTCAGATTATGAGACTGACCCATTGTCTACTGTGCTCATGTACATTCAAATACAACCCCGAAATGCAGCTCTAAAAACACGGTACTAGAACACGGAGCCCCTGAGGCCTAGCCTGAGAATGTCCAGACCTGCGATGTTACTGGGACAGGCCATGCAATGCTCCAAAAGTGGTCCTTTAGGGTTGGTTATAAAGAAGACAGGTCAGGGAAAGAGTACTGGAATGAACACAAACACGTCATCAACAGCAAGCACAAACTCATGGTATCATTTTTCTATATAAAGAACAGCCAAGAGCCAATTACTAGTAATAGTTGGACTTTCAAAAATTTTGAGGCTGCTTTGATGGATGATTTAGCCTGACATTAGGAGGTCCAGTACGCCTTGAATGTTGAGAAGTGTCACACAGTACAAATGGATCAGGAAACCTGGCTCTGGGGATGTATCTGCCCCTGCAGTCTGTGACCTTGGGCCATGAGTCGATTCTCTTCATTTCTCTATTCATGAAATAAAGGGGTTGAAACAGGGTTTCTAAATTATCTCTTATCTCCCTGTTATAACAATGAATGCTGACGGAAGGCATATTTTTGTCCACTTCCTTAAGAGTGAGAAAAACCCTGTCTGGCTCCTCTGTATCTTTCCCACAAACCCTGAGGCTTATAGGAGCGAACGGGTACACTCCGATGCTGTTCCTGAGAAACGAAGGGAACTGCAGAGAATACGGTTTCTTAAATTATTTGAAGAGTTTTTTGTTAGTCTGGGCTGCTGGAAGTGAGAAGTGTAAGACAAATCAAAACAGTCTTATGGACTCTATGGGAGAGGGAGAGGGTGGGAAGATATGGGAGAATGGCATTGAAACATGTAAAATACCATGTATGAAACGAGATGCCAGTCCAGGTTCGATGCACGATACTGGATGCTTGGGGCTAGTGCACTGAAACGACCCAGAGGGATGGTATGGGGAGGGAGGAGGGAGGAGGGTTCAGGATGGGGAACACATGTATACCTGTGGCGGATTCATTTTGATATTTGGCAAAGCTAATACAATTATGTAAAGTTTAAAAATAAAATAAAATTAAAAAAAAAAAAAAAAACCCGCAAAGTGAACCCTGGCACTTGGCTGCTTTTGTTACAACTTCAATACCATGTGCAGCTCTCATATGCTGAGGATAAGAGTGGACATTTAAAACAAGGACATGGCTTCTCCTATTTTTTCTTCAGGAGTGACTACATTCCAAACTGCCTGTTTCTTCAACTGGAGAGTGGTACAGTTGTGAGATACAGGCAGAGCCAACTCTAACAGTAAATGTGAATTGTAAATGTGAACTGTAAACAGTAAACATGGAATTGACAGTTCTTTTCATAAATACATACACTAAAGTGTCTTTTTTTTTTTTTGGTCATGCCATGCAGCATAAAGAATCTTAGTTCCCAGACTAGGGATCAAACCAGCACCCCCTGTAGTGAAATGCAGTCTTAACCAATGGAACACCAGTAAAGTCCCTAAAGTGTCTTTTAAAAACACTGGAATCAGGATAAAAATCTGTAATACCAAGTTTTTAGTTTTTCTTTTAATATTGAGAATAGCATGTATACTGAGGAAGCATGAACAAAACAAAAGCAGTAGCACAATAGGCTGGTTACAGACAGAGCAGAGCTTCAGTGTCAGATCCGCTGGCTCAGCCTCACTTCACAACATGGAACTTTCTAGATGGAGTGATGTGTGAGTTAAATGAGACAACCGAGTCCTGACAGAGCTACTGATGTGATCATGAAAAACGGTGCCTAACCTGTGTGTATGAAGTTGCTCAGTTGTGTCCGACTCTTTGCGACCCCATGGACTGTAGCCTACGAGGCTTCTCCGTCCATGGGATTCTCCAGGCAAGAATACTGGAGTGGGTAAATTACTATAAATCAAACCAGTTGCTACTTAAAAAGAATTTTAAAGTTACTGTTTATGAGGATCTGACTATGATCCCTTTCAAACTGAAATATCAGACCCACCAACCAGTTAAATAAAATCATGCAGCATCACTGACTCAACGGACATGAATCTGAGCAAACTCCAGGAGACAGCAAAGGACGGGAAAGCCTGGTGTGCTGCTGTCCCTGGGCTGCAGAGAGTCCGACACTCCTTAGCAACTGAGCAACAACAACAGGAACTTCTCTGTTTTGAGCATTCAGATTAGTGCTTTGAGCCTTCTTTGGGCTTGGGTCAGTGATGTGCTGTTCTGAAAGATGAGGCCTTATGTTTCTCTAAGACAGAGATGACCTCAACTGGAGATCCTATAATTGCCCCACCCTTTCCCCAGGGTCAAAGCCTCTATAGACCTGCAACTTCTCTTGATGAATTATGTGCAAAAGTTCCTAGAAGATAACGTAAAGTAAGATTCACATGTGTTGGTTTTACATTCTTTCCCTTGTTATACCAGGACAAGTGGCCCTTGATTTTCACTACTGTTGACCTACTATGTGGAAGTTCTTTTAAGTTGTGGCTTCTAATCTCTTATAGTCTTGAGAACCAGATGGCCAAGCTTGTTAAGATCATATATCAGGCTGTAAACAAAGGGCTCATAGCCCTCTTCCAGGAATCAAGTGTGCAGAATTTGATTGTTTAGAACTTACAGCTTTTGTTCTTGGTTTTGCTGCTGAAGAGTGAGGTTGGCAGATAATGGGAAAATGACGTTGGCTAACAATTACTGAGGGCTTACTCTGTGCCAGGAACTTTGCATTATTGGTTCTTACATTTCCCCAGCCACCTCAGGAGGGAAGCAAAGCTATGAGACAGATCTGCCCTGGAGGTGAGAAACTGACGTGCAGTGAGGGTTAAGTAACTTGCCCCAAACTCCACAGCAGTGGACACACGATTCACTCTTAAGACTGACAGCATCCTGCCTGCCTCTCCATTTGCACGCTTCGGGGCACTGGGGTGGGGTCCATGTTCTATCCATTGTCACTTATTTCTAGTCAGAGAAATCAAGGCCCCTCAAAGACCTGCAGGGTTGGAGCGGTCTCTTTCCTTTGTCATCTGCATCCCCTAATCTAACTTAAGAGTCCTCATTTGAAACAGAGGGGTCTTGGACTGCGGTTCTGTGAGCTGTGCCCTCCTTTGCCATCTGCATCCCCTAATCTAACTTGAGTTCTCATTTGAAAAAGAGTCTTGGACTGCGGCTCTGTGAGCTGCGCCCTCCTAACGAGAAGGCTCTTTCAGGGACAACCTCTAGCAGAGTGCTTTGCAGACCGAAGCTGCTGCTCAATCAATGCTAGTTGAACAAATAAATGAAAAGCAAGCAAATCCTAATTGCAATTAATAGTTTTGTAATAGGAATGGTAGTCACCGGATGTTGGAGATATTTATTCAAGGACTCAGAGGTCTGAGGATTTGTGGGAACAACATAAATAAATGTAATGACCCAGAGCCCACACGGTTCCTTGTACCCCATTATATTCTGATCTGAAAACCCCTCAATACGGCTCGGTGTTTTTCTTTAACAGGGACTGTTAATGACAAGAAGCTCTGTGAGAGAATATGGAGAACAAGTACAAAGGACTAAAATACTCCCTGATTTTTCATTTTCAGATCCTGCAGTTTAGGGCGGAGATAAAGAT
>NW_011494725.1:2281012-2308983 GCF_000754665.1 Bison bison bison
GAGATAAAGATGGTCAGAGAGGAAGGCAAATCTTTTATAGCACCTTACTTGCTATTATTTCTCATCTCTGTATCAACAGGAAGAAGGCTGAATGCACAAATTTAATAAGACTGCTACTTATTTAATGGCAGAGGTTGTGAGAAACAAGAAAAAGAGCTAGACATATTATCTGACTACTTTCCTTGTGAAATTCCTCTAACATACATTTTAAAAGAAAGGCTGTGCTTTCAATGCCCCAAATATGGTCTTTTGCTACAAACATACTGAAACTGAATAGAGAAAACTAAGATCCCTCTTGACTACAACGAACCACCCACTTCAGTCTGTGTAACACTCCGGGATACAAAGGAAACCATGGACACAATGCTCTACGTGCAATTCAAGTTCACAAAAGCTTAGCTCTAGTGATGAAGAGAGAAAATGATTCATTCATTGACCTTTTATGCAACCAGTGTGTCTCTTTGGGGTTCAGATTATGAGCAAAGTCACTGGCCTGCATGGGCTAAGGGTTGGTTTTGTGACTTTATATATTTTTAGCAAACAGGAGCTATGCCAGTCAAGGGAACTAGTGTTTACTGACAGTAATTCTTTACTAACTTGGGGGCCTAAAATAATCAGGGCTAAAAGTTGAAAGAAAAGTCTCTCCAAAGAGGGGGAAAAGAAAGAATCTAAAGAATTCACTCCTAAATATTACCAAGTGCATACATTAAATATTAGATGCTTAATGTCAGAGAAAGGACAATAATGGTAAGACAAAGGTTCTCATTTATAGCATCTTTTCATAGGAACTATTGAAAATTAAATAAGGCTGTTCCTAGCTGCTACTGCTATCAATTAGCTAGCAGCCACTTCCACAGCCGTAATAACTGCCACATGCCTGCTGCGTATTACCTCTGGGCCTGCTAATTCCAAACACAGGAGGTCGAGACTGTAGACTGCACTCCACAGACCAGCACACAGCCAAATGCCCTGCTAGTCAGATTCTGTTTTACAAAATGAAATGATTCAGTACGTCAGAATATTTTAGATAATTTAGCCTAGTTCCGCTCCTTAAACATATGAACTAGATTATATACTTTGTAATAATTTAACCTTCACTTACCCAAACATTCTCTATGCCGTACAGCTCTGTGCACAACTCCGAGAGTCTATTTTTATTCCTTGCAGTTTCACAAAATTTAAACAATGATCTTTGGTCTAAGTTACAAGGATATGCTGCCAATAAGGTGGTTCGTGTCATGTTTAAAGGCCTTTTTTTTTTTTTTTAATGAAAAAAAAATCAGTTCTATGAAACTGACACTTCACTTTGAAAGATGAAGGTATCAACACTGAAAAAGAAAAGAAACTGAAAGTGAAAGTTGCTCAGCTGTGTCTGACTCTGTGATCCCATGGACCGTAGTCCCTCAGGGTTCTTTGTCCATGGAATTCTTCAGGCAAGAATACTGGAGTGGGTAGCCATTCCCTTCTCCAGGGGATATTCCTGATCCAGGGATAGAACCTGGGTCTCCCACATTGCAGGCAGATTCTTTACCATCTGAGCCACTGGCAAAAGCCCCTTGAAAAAGAAAATCCTATCCCAAAGGGTCATCTTTTATACCTATGGAAGCAGCCCCCAGGCCCACTCCACGGCCTGCTCCTCACTCCAGCCCTTTCCGTGTGAGGTTCCTCAAATCCTAGTATGGACAGAGGTACCCGTCATCAAGGCATGAAATGCTGGGCAACAGTAAAGAGTTAAGGCTCCTCCTGAACTTTGGAAGAAACCAGATTTCGTCAGTGAGGTTTGGCAATGTGAGAAACCCTGTAACCAATTTCATTTCCTGATAAATAAATGGCCCACAGGGGAAAGTCAGCCAGTGAGTTTCAGAACTGTTGAGAGCTCTGACTTTACTGCGAGACTCCTTGAAGGAGCCAGCCTGTCTATTGCTTATCACTGCTGGGCCAGCCAGCCCCGAGCAAACAGGGCAGCTGCCAGACTCCATTCACAGCTCGCTCAAGTGCGACTACGAGGGCTTCACAAACATGTGGTATCCCTTTAACAAATGACACCCCCATGCTAGATTCCCTTCTATTTTACTGGGCCTTTTAACCTGCATGGCTACAAACATACGCCTATTAAAATTAGAACAGCAGATTCAATGGTCTTCATCATTTAAACTTATTCCCCCCGGCCGACCAAAACCAATGAGTTTAGCTTTAGAACTGGGGAAATGCAATACCTAAAACCAAAAAATACTCAGATAAATAAGAGAAAAATACAGGAAGTCAGTCTGAGGGGAGTTACATAGAAAGTACCTCAAAGTACGGAAACAACTTCACTGGAAAAGTAAATAGTGTAATTAATTGCAAGATCATTTACATTTTAAGCTTGAAAAGAAACAAATATCTATATGTTTAAGTAAATGAAAAAGCAATTCTCATAAATACAACCACAGATGCTGTATTTATGCTTAAAATGCAAAAAATAAATCTTATAGAATATTTTTTCACATTAATTCAGAATTGGTCAAAGCATATGCTTAAAAATGTGTGTGCTCACTTCAAGTAAATTTTCATCAAAGGTTAGCTTGACAGATTTAACATCTCTAATTTAGGCTTGCTTAGAAAACACACACAATTACCCTAACATAAAATAGTCAAGTGAACACTTGAAGGCGGGAGAAGAGAAAAAGTTCTAAATAATGGCTTCAGGCCCTTAATTATAAAAAATAAAGAAAACAAAATTGAAACTAGTGAGCGTTCAAGAGGCTCTCAGGCTTGAACTAGCAGTAAGGAACCTGGACCTGATTAGCCTCACTCTCGCAAAAGCACGTCACAGCAGCAGTGAGGACACGGTCGAGGCTTACGGAGAGGGAGAATGCTAATTTCATCCAGCAAGAATAACGCAGAAAACCCAGACAGAGGAAAAGCCAACGAGCCCTCTAGCTTCCTTAAGCATTCGATTCGTCTTTTTTTCTTTTCTTCATGGTTTTAGGACCACAAGATGTATTCTTTCTTGGACTCCACTCTTAGATTCTTGGTGACACTGAGGTGAGCTGTCTCCGGGACCAGACGAGCGGAAGAAGTCTATGCATTCACTTTCAGGGAGTCAGTAAAGGTTTATTTATACCAAAGGTCAAATCATTTGGTAACAGAAAGGAAAGACGTTTCCTAGGTTCTTTTAAAACCATCTGAGTTGTGACTCTGATCAGTCATGTGACAGTTTATAAATCAAGGGCAAAAATAAAATTTTCAATATTATGTTTATGAACCACGTCAAATGTCAATGATCTACATATATAGTAACGGTGCATGGTACTTTTAAATTGAGAAAACCAGCACAACTGAAAGGTTTAATTTAAAAATAGGGCTCATTACCTGTGGTAGGAGAATGAGCCTGGTTCCTAACATGAAAACTGAGTTATTTAAAGTGCTTTGTGGACAGAGCCACAAATGACTTGAGTTTAACGGCCAAAAAGCACATCTGAGGCCTTTAATTAATCTCAAGAACTGTTTCTTGTAAATATTCTGCAAAGCACATGAGTTTCTTATATGGTAAGTTCCAAGAGAACTGAAACATTTTTCCATTTTCTTCTGGATGTGGCTGCTTTCCGTCAGACTCAAGTTCAGGAGCTGGATGGCATGTAAGTCAGGGAGAGAGGAGCGGAAGTCTTAGAGAGCGATAACGTCAAAACTGCCGTGGAAAAGGCCTGACGTGACTAGACTCACAGAGTCCTGATAAGAGAGGTCGTCGATGAGCCGGGGGGAGGCGGGCAGGGCAGGGTTTCTCCAGATGAGCATCAACTCAGAGTCCAGGTCAGGGACCCAGCTTCAGCGCTGCCTCCGTGCTGGAGAAGGACGGATAGCACGGCCTTTACAGCCAGACAATGGATGAGGACTGGTGACCCCGGGGATGAGGTCCTTATTCTGAGAAGGAGCCAGGGAAACTCCCTGTTTCAGGATGCTTTTCCTTCCTTCAAGGTCCTTTTCTGTCAACATGAGTCACCATACTTTCCTGTCTGAGAGCTGAGTATGTGGCTCCTGAGGACGGAGGTCCTGCTGGCTGGGTGCAGGTCTGAATGGGGGGTGCTCCCCTATGCCCACTACTCCTCACACCTCTCCTTGAACTTCCCTCCAAGGATCGGTGTCACCAACAACAAACAGGACCAACACACAGCTGAGCAGATGTAGGTACCAGGAGGCTCAGTGAAGGATGAACAGGGAGGCAATGACAGGATCAAGAGAAAAACACACATTTCGGGATCCTTCCTTGGGAAACTGGCAACAGGCACAATAAGCTAAACTACAGACTCGCAATTTTATCCACATTTTGATGATGGGGGTAGTGGGAAAGGCTAGAAAATATCAGAATTTTTCCAACACCGAGAATTCAAAACATTTTCTGCTCTGAGTCTTGGAAACAAGGAATGGTAGTTTAAGTTTTGAGGTAGGGAAGCAGAGGGATCAAAAGAATGTTTACTCTGTTTACTAGAAAAAAAATGTTTTATGAAGTGCTCTTTCCAGTGGAAGACATAATTATTATTTTCTGCTGGGAAAGAGTCTGGCTAATTTACAGTAAGGATCTGATATAACATGGGAAGAGTTTAAACCCTACACACTTAAAAGCTTGCTAGCACATATTTTCCTGTAGAGGCTGCGGTCATGTTTATCCTCCATTTAGACAGAGCAATGTCAGAAATGTGTTAGCAGGAGCACCCTGTTACTGCAGCAGAACAACATTTAAGGGAATTTTCAGAAAGCAAAGCAAGCAAGCAACCAAACCAACCCAGCCCACTCTTAATCTTACTACTCAAAGTAAGTAAATACTTTCATTTTGGGGAATAATCTTTCTGTTTGTGTATGTGAGCCTACATTCGGATGGGTGATACACACACACACACACACACATACCAGCAGTAAGTGTGTATGTATAAATACAAACATGACCATAGCTGCAACCATATGAAAAGTATTATGATGTTTTGGGAGTCTGGGAGAAACATTAAGAAAAACTGCCAATGCCTGCCTACTTCTAGATGACCCTGTAAGTTATTTCATACTTGTCGCGTGCTCTCCATGCGACAGAGATTATGCCAGAAGTAAGCCACTGAAAGATGTTTCGGTAAAATGTACTATTGTAATTGTTCAAGTAATTCACAACTCCAATGTAATAGCAAGTGCTATGTTGTCTAGGTTTTGAGACTGCAGCCGCACAAAATGATTTTTCTGGTCATTTGACTCGTATATGAAGATTTACATGAAAATGAAATAACAATATAAAGTGCAGAATGTTCATTTCCTAAAGACACCTGGGAAGGAGTGAGTTGTTCACGTTGTTTTAAAAACCCCTTGGGGCAGGGGAGGCTTCCCTGGTGGCCGAGTGGTTAAGAATTCGTCTGCCAATGCAGGGAACACAGGTTCGATTCCTGGTCTGGGAAGATCCCACATGTTGTGGAGCAATTAAGCCCCTGTGCCACTGAGCCCGTGTGCCTACGCCACCTGCAGTACGAAAAGCCAAGGCAATGGGAAGCCTTTATGAGGTGAAAATGATCAAACTGACTGTTTGCTTCTTTTTTTGCTTTCTTTTTTTGCTTCTTTTTTTGCAAGTGGAGAGTAGCCCCCACTTGCCACAACTAGAGAAAGCCTGCACACAGCAACAAGCACCATACAATTAAAAGTCACTAATTTCAATGTTCAATTTGATGAATTTTGCTGTTTGTATATAATCATGCAACCATTACGATACAGGGGAGAGGCCCCTCCTGGCCCTTTGTACTTGATCCCGGCCCTGTCCCCCTTGGTTCAAGGCAGCCACGGATCTGTTTTTCGGTCACAATTTTGCCTTTTCTAGTGTTATACTGATTTCTAATTATCTAATTCAGCTTCAATGATTTAAAAATTATTGAGCCTTGCTCTATGGCTCAGTATTCTGGTCTATCTTGGTAAATGTGCCATATGCATTCAAAATGATGAATTTCCCATCACTGGGTAAGGTGGTCTATGAATATCAATCAAGTCAAAGTAATGTCCTATGCCTTTGCTGATTCTTTTTTTGTCTAGTTGTTCTACCAATTGCTGAGAGAAGGCTGTTAAAATTTTTAAAATAATGGTGGAATTGTCTATTTTTTTGCTTCATGATTTTGAAGCTCTGTCATTGGTGCATATAGATTTATAATTATTATGTTGTGTTCTGATGTTTTGATGATTTTGAAGTATCCCCTTCATCTTAGGTTTTATAATAGATGATGTTAGGGAGCTTCCCTGGTAGCTCAGCTGGTAAAGGATCTGCTTGCAATGCAGGAGACCCCAGTTCGATTCTTGGGTTGGGCAGATTCCCTGGAGAAGGGATAGGCTACACACTCCAGTATTCTTGGGCTTCGCTGGTGGCTCAGACAGTAAAGAATCCACTTGCAACGTGGGAGACCTGGGTTTGATCCCTGGGTTGGGAAGATCCCCTGGAGGAGGGCATGGCAACCAATTACAGTATTCTTGCCTGGAGAATCCCCATGGACAGAGGAGCCTGGAGGGCTATAGTCCATGGGGTTGCAAAGAGTTGGATATGACTGAGTGACTAAGCAGAGCACAGCTGACACTGATACAGCCATTTTAATCTTCTTATGCTTACTGTCTGTAAGCTACTTGATTTTCTTTCCATCATTTGCTTTCAACCCACCTATACTTTTATATTTAAAGCACATCCTTTGCAGACAGTGTATAGTTGGGTCTTATTTTATCCATTCTGATGATCCCTGTCTTTTAGTGAGTATTCAGTGCATTAACATTTAATTTAATTATTGATATGTTTAGCTTTATTTTTAAAAACTATTTATTTTTGGCTCTGCAGGGTCTTTGTTGCTGTGCACAGGCTTCCTCTTGCTGTGGCAAGTGGGGGCCACTTTCTAGCTGCGGCGTGTAAGCTTCTCATTGTGCGGTCTTAGTTCTTGGACCAGAGGTTGAACCTGTGTCCCCTGAACTGGCAGGAGTATTCTTAATCACTGGATCACCAGAGAAGTCTCTATCATCTTAGTTTTTGCTTCTGTGTGAATCCTGTCTTGTTCCTTTGTTCCACCCTTCCTACCCGGGAAGAGGGGCGGGTAATTATTTGAATATTTTTTAGATTTCTATTTTAATTCTTCTGTTAGATTTTTAGCTGTTGATTTTCTTATGTTGTTTTTTTTTTTTTTTTTTTTTTTTTTTTTTTTTTTGATTTTCTTATGTTTTAAAATTGTGGCTACCCTAGGGTTACAATGTATACCCTTAACCTTTCATAGTCAAATAACAGATAATAATCGATCACTTCAGGGAAAATGCAGGATGTCATACAGGACCACATCACACAGGATCACATTCATTGTCTCTTATCCTTTATGCTACAGCTCTGTGGGTGTGAGTGTATGTGTGTGTATCGTACATCTACATACATTATAAATCCGATAAGACAATGTGATAACTTTGGTTTTAAGATAACTAATGAGGACCTACTGTATAGCACAGGGAACTCTACTCAGAACTCTGTAATAACCTTTATGAGAAAACAATCTAAAAGTGAGTGGATATATGTATAACTGATTCACCTT
This sequence comes from Bison bison bison, assembly GCF_000754665.1. Lineage (NCBI taxonomy): Eukaryota > Metazoa > Chordata > Mammalia > Artiodactyla > Bovidae > Bison > Bison bison. Next base: position 2,288,566 of record NW_011494725.1, read on the forward strand.
GCTGTACAGCAGAAACACAATACTTCAAATCAACTATACTATCATACAGTAAAAATAACTATATAGCTTATTTAAAAATAAAGAGGAAAAAAAACTAAGCAAAAAAGGGGGAGTGAAAGGAAGAAAAATAGAGACAGAATAGATATGAATATTTTTCATTTATCTAGATATTTGCCACTTCTGGTAAACAGGCCTTCTTTCTGCATCTGAAAATCTGAGTTTCCATCTGATACCATTTTCATTCAGCTCAAAGGACTTTCTTAGCATTTTTTTATAATGCAAGTGTGCTGCCAACAAGGTTTCTTGATTTTCTTTTACTTGATGTCTTATTTTGGTTTCATTCATGAAAGGTCTTTTCACTGGATACAGAATTCTGGGTTGACTAATTGTTTTTCTTTTGCACTTTAAAGACTTTGTTCTATTCTCTTCAACACTCTAGAGTTTCTAATAAGAAGGGATGTTAATTGGATTGTTGTCCCCCCGGTATGTACCATGCCATTTTTTCTCTTGGTCTTTATTATTGGCTTTCAACAGTTTTGACAATAATGTGCCTTGATGTGGGATTATTTATATTTATTCTGTTTGGTGTTAGTATTTCATATCTGCAAACTACTGACTTTTTTATTGTCATTATTTCTCAGTTGAGCCTTCTCATGTCTCTGCTGAGATTTTCATGTGTTAAAAACATGTTTCATGCAACGAAAACATTGAGGAGAGTTACGGTAACTGCTTTTAAATCCTTGTCTGTTAGTTTCAACATCTGGTTCGTTTTCAGGTTGATCCCAATTGATTTTCTTTTGTGCAGAGAACATGTTCCATTTTCTTGGTTCCTTGGATGTTGGGAAACTTTGGATTGCATCCTGAATAACATAAAGTTGTGGAGATTCTTGTCTGCTTTTGAACTGCAAACTCTGTATCTCTGTTCAGATCTTCTGTTTTTAGCTAGGCTGCTTAAAGTCTACAGATGTGTAGTTCAATGTTTAGTTCAAGGTATAGCTAGACAGACTTTAGGGACCCTCTTCTCTGATTCCTCCTCTTCTGGGACACCTCCACTATTTTCAGAGTTCATGGATTCTCAGCTTCTTTTTTTGGTTCTTCAGGCCAGGAAGGCTACATCTTTCCCCATATGTCCCATCTCTGCTGTGTATGCCTAGGACTGAAATTGGCCTCAAGCTAAAAGATCTCAGAGACGGGAAATGTGCTATTTTCCATCCTCCAAGTGAAAGCGCACTCTCTACCAGTTTTCTTGCAGTTGTTTATGTTTCTGCATCTTTTGGTGGCAAGTCTGGTCTGAGTTCAGAATTTTGGTCACTGGCTGAGCTGCTCTGAGTCTGTTTCTCACATGCGGTTCAGGCATCACTCAGAGGTGTAGACAGATACAATCTGGGGGCTTCTCTTCTGGTTCTTCCCTTTCTGGGATTCTGTTACTCTCTTCAGCACTCACACTTTGCCAGCCTCACTTTTGAGGTTCTCCAGGTCTAAGAGTTTTTCCATGTGAGTCCCTTGCCACCACACAATAAACTCCATGGACTGTGCTTAGTCCCAGGCTAAAGTCATGCACATGGCTTTACTTATATAGCTTTCTGTTTCCCTCTTCTAAATGAGCATGAACTCCCCGCCAGAGTCTCTTTGCTTCTATTCACTCTTCAGTACCTATAGGTAGTTGTGTTTTGTACTATTTGTCTGAGTTTTACAGTTATTTTGTATTATCCGTCTGAGCTTTATAGTTGTTTTCTGCAGTGGGTACTATCTAGTAGGGTATCAGTCTGACTCATGTCAATGTATGGCAAAAACCACCACAATACTGTAAAGTAATTAGCCTCCCTCCAATTAAAATAAACAAATTTTAAAAAGTATTCTTAAGCTAATTTTCAACCATGCTTAATGAACTAACAAATTAATTCAATAATATTTAATAAGGAGGTATTCTGTGCAAGGCAGTGTATTATGTTAAACACTATGGAGGGAATATAAATATAGAAAATACACCAAGAAGCTTAAAATCAAATGAGATTAAAATATATACATACATACTGATATATAAGACAGCATGAGAACTTTTAGCAGCATAAAATTGGAAATAATCTAAATGTCTACTGTTAGTAAAATGCATAAATCATGGACTATTTACACAATGTGATACTAATACATCAGTGGAAAGGAGTAAACTTTGTGTAACAATATAAACATCTCCCATAAACTACATTAAGTGAACAAAGAGAGGTGTAAAAGAAAATAAACTGCATGATTCCTTTTACAAAATGTTTGAAAACAGGAAACCATACTGTTTGGCACTATACATACAGATGGTAAAGTTATAAAGAAAAAGAAGATAATCCTCTCCAAAGTCAAGACAGTGTGTATTCATAGAGGGACAGGGCACATACACTGGGACTTCTGGGCTGTTGGCAAAGTTCCATTTCTTATTCTGAATAGTGATTACATGGATATTCATTGTCTCACAATTTTAAAAATTAAAAAAAAAAGAGGGTGGATTATCAGTGGCCAGCACCTTGACTTCATTCTAGGTATGATGTACGACTATGAACAAGTTATTATTCTTGAGACTCAACCTACTTCTGAAAATGGGTATCAAATATATTTCTTCCAATCTCACTGAGCAAAAATTTGCGGTTTAACTTAGCTAGTACCAGAGAAAAGTTGACTAAGTGCTTTAAAAAAAACTCTTTCCTATTTAAATGTAACAGAATCAGTTTCATTTGAAAGATCATGTGAGAAATCCCCTCAACTATTTGTCCAAATTTCATATTTTAAGCTATGCTTGGGTTAAAGACTTATCACTATTCCCAAGTTTCAAAATGGATTAGATTTCTAACAGTTGTGTTCAGTGTCTAAGGTATTTCTTACTGTTCTCAAACCTCCCAGGCAAGAATTCTATAAAGAACCTGGTGTGCTGAATTGACAAGAAAACAAAAACTGTTAATAAATGAATTGTCTCAGATTCACTGTTAAGTATCAGTTGTATTCACAGTCTTCATAGAACTGTGTTAGGGTTTTAGGTCCTCAAATCTTCTAAAACCAACAAATGCTGTATAAAAAACTAACTGTATGGCCAGATACTTAGCAGTTACCTCGGTGTAATTAGTTATATGCCAATCACTGCCCCTTCCAACTTGCCCCAGAAATGAAAGCCACCATAATGAAAGCAGTTTTGTTCCTTCAAAGGAACATTTTGCTACACATTTTGCTATGTGTAATGAATCATATTAGTGTTTAATAAGACAGTGGACTTTGGTTTCTTTAAAGTCTTATATCACCTTAAAAATTTTCAAACTAAAAAAAAAATTTTTTTTTCCAAACTTTTGGGCTACATGCTTAATTTAAGAACAGCCCTTCAAAAATCATAAGAACCAAATACAATTATTTAGTTTTCTTATTCTTTTACTTAAAAAAACCTATGCAGAAAAGCTGTATTGAGAATATTAAAAAAATATACAGAACTCAGAAAAGAAACTGTTATATATAATTTGTTAGTCACCCTTTTTATCAGAACTAATTCAATCTTCACTTATCATCCATTAAAAATATATAGTTCTGTAACTATCTGGGAGCCATTATTTCTTGGTTTTATTATTTCTTGGCATTATTCCATATATTAGATTACAAAATATTCTGCAAGGATTGTAATAAATGACTTGAGCAGTAACTGTAGAGGCAATGAAACAATATCAGTAACTTTCATATAGTCAACCTGATAGAAAAGTCAAGATTGGGACAAATAAAGAATGATAACTGGTTCTGTTTTTTAACCAACACAGTATATTCTCTTTTTAGGAAATTTTAGTTTATGAATCATAAATTTCTGATCATACCAAAGAAAATAAGTATATTAAAACTAATAGCAGAGATGTAAGGATAAAGTCGGAGAAGGCAATGGCACCCCACTCCAGTACTCTTGCCTGGAGAATCCCAGGGACGGCAGAGCCTGGTGGGCTGCCGTCTATGGGGTCGCACAGAGTTGGACACGACTGAAGCGACTTAGCAGCTTAGCAGCAAGGATAAAGTAACAAATTAATCTGATCCCCTTTTCAAAGGAAGGGGATCAACATTTTTTAGAGCTGCCCTTGCATAATGAACTGTGTCTCTTTGTCACTGGAAACTATGATTTGGAGAACCAGGCAAAGATCTCTTTTTGTATAGAAAAATCAGGTATCTATCATTTTTCAATTAAGACTTCTAGTTTTCATAACTATATGTAAGATGTAATGATAATAAAGACCAAATTTTTATAATCTTTGAGATCATAAAGTAAAAAAATAAAAATTAAGCTTAATTTTTATCCACTGAAAGGAAGACAAAATAGCCTATAAACTGCTTACAAATCTACGATGTTTAATTAAACAAAAATAACGTAAGACATTATAATAAATATGAGTCAGTTTGTTTATCAAGAATACCTATCTTAAAAGGAAATACAACATGAAGCGACTGCATGTGTAGTACAATTCCATCATTACATATGAGAAAACCTCAAGAGTGTTTTAATACTCCTTGAAGTAGCTATGGGTACAACTGTTCAAACATTCCAAAGATTACAACACTGTATATAGATACTGTCAAAACCAAGAACTTAATTATGTGTATTATGAATGTTTTAGGTTAAACAAATTGATCTAATAGGCAAATGGCTTTGTGAGTTAGGAGGAGACAAATTTTTATGATTTCAAAGAAGGAATAGCTTTTTTATGGCTCAAAGCTAAGATGGACTGAAACCATCTTGGACAAGCCATTCTCTTATCTCTAAAATCTCTTTTGCCTGTTTTCTCACTGGCAAAATGTAAATTTTCCTTACAGTTCAGATAGTCGTTGGGAAGACGAAATGAGAACACTTGTAAAAAAAGAAAACATTCCTACCAGAGGACTTGGCATGGAGCAAATGCTCAATAAACGTAACTCGATGATAAACAACAAAGAAAACGGAGCTGAGTCAAAAGAAGGATACGTAAATCAGACTAAAGAGCAGCTGCGCCATTTTAAAAGACCATAGCCTTTAATTTTTTTGCTACTATGTTTACTTTTGGCAATAAGGAGTTCATGGTCTGAGCCACAGTCAGCTCCTGGCCTTGTTTTTGCTGACTGTATAGAGCTTCTCCATCTTCGGCTGCAAAGAATATAATCAATCTGATTTCAGTGTTGACCATCTGGTGATGTCCATGTGTAGAGTCTTCTCTTGTGTTGTTGGAAGAGGGTGTTTGCTATGACCAGTGCATTATCTTGGCAAAACTCTATGAGCCTTTGCCCTGCTTCATTCCATGTTCCAAGGCCAAATTTGCCTGTTACTCCAGGTGTTTCTTGACTTCCTACTTTTGCATTCCAGTCCCCTATAATGAAAAGGACATCTTTTTTGGGTGTTAGTTCTAAAAGGTCTTGTAGGTCTTCATAGAACTGTTCAACTTCAGCTTCTTCAGCGTTACTGGTTTGGGCATAGACTTGGATTACTGTGATACTGAATGGTTTGCCTTGGAAACGAACAGAGATCATTCTGTCGTTTTTGAGATTGCATCCAAGTACTGCATTTCAGACTCTTTTGTTGACCATGATGGCCACTCCATTTCTTCTGAGGGATTCCTGCCCGCAGTAGTAGATATAATGGTCATCTGAGTTAAATTCACCCATTCCAGTCCATTTCAGTTCGCTGATTCCTAGAATGTCGACATTCACTCTTGCCATCCCTTGTTTGACCACTTTCAATTTGCCTTGATTCATGGACCTGACATTCCAGGTTCCTATGCAATATTGCTCTTTACAGCATCGGACCTTGCTTCTATCACCAGTCACATCCACAGCTGGGTATTGTTTTTGCTTTGGCTCCATCCCTTCATTCTTTCTGGAGTTATTTCTCCACTGATCTCCAGTAGCATATTGGGTACCTACTGACCTGGGGAGTTTCTCTTTCAGTATCCTATCATTTTGCCTTTTCATACTGTTCATGGGGTTCTCAAGGCAAGAATACTGAAGTGGTTTGCCATTCCCTTCTCCAGTGGACCACATTCTGTCAAATCTCTCTCAAACTCAGTTTGTGCACGTGTCTGACGGACTGATGATGAAGGAACACAGTGGGGTCACAAGGTTAACCTTATCCGTCCTTAGGCTCCAGGAAGCCTGGGGCTGTGTGCTCATGATAGTCAAGTAGTCAACATCTTCCATGCAGTGGGGGGTTTTCATATCTGCCACACAACTCAGGAAATGTGCATCAAATACTGTTATCTAGGTACTTCAGAGGAATTGATGCTTTTGAACTGTGGTGTTGGAGAAGACTCTTGAGAGTCCCTTGGACTGCAAGGAGATCCAACCAGTCCATTCTGAAGATCAGCCCTGGGATTTCTTTGGAAGGAATGATGCTAAAGCTGAAACTCCAGTCCTTTGGCCACCTCATGCGAAGAGTTGACTCATTGGAAAAGACTCTGATGCTGGGAGGGATTGGGGGCAGGAGGAGAAGGGGACGACAGAGGATGAGATGGCTGGATGGCATCACTGACTCGATGGACGTGAGTCTGAGTGAACTCCGGGAGTTGGTGATGGACAGGGAGGCCTGGCGTGCTGCGATTCATGGGGTCGCAAAGAGTCGGACACGACTGAGCGACTGATCTGATCTGATCTGATGTTTACTTTACAAAATAATTGTATTATTCTTATATCTGGGTTACATGTAAAAGAAATCTGTTTAAAAGAAATTAGAAGATTTCTATTTTAAGGTTCATGAAGTGAAAGTTCTCTGTCATTTGTAGGAAAGAAGATAAGATCATTCCAATCCTATCAAGACACTAGATTGGCCAGTTAATGCTGGCCATCATTTCTTTGGCTTTTACAAGGGCAAGGAACTGGAGAAAACTGGGCCATACAACAGTGGTTCTCCAATCTGGCAGATTATTGAGATTACTCAGAAAACTGTTTAAAAAGCCAGACTCTGAAGTTCATCATCAGACCACTCAATCAGAACCTGAGATGGGACCCAGAGACCTGCATCTGAGAACAATGCTCCAGGCAACTATGTTCATGCTTTTGGAATCCTCACCTTGATGGAAGGAGATTCAGTGTAAGCAGATTTGTTCTTACTTAAGACTATACAGAAGAAATTTTAATATCAACATTTAAAAATTTCTACTGTGCTTCCTTAGTCCTTGGATCTTTCCTCGTGGCTCAGACAGTAAAGACTCTGCCTGCAATGCAGGAGACCCAGGTTCAATCCCTGGGTCTGGAAGATTCCCTGCAGAAGGAAATGGCAATCCACTCCAGTATTCTTGACTGGCAAACCTCATGGACAGAGGAGCCTGGTGGACTACAGTCCATGGGGTCGCAAAAAGTCTGACACAACTGAGTGACTAACACTTTCTAAATTTCCTATAGTCCTTATCTTAAAAAAAGTGCCCTGAGGGATTCAACTGAGGGTCTGAATGTCCTTGGTTAGGCTTTACCATTTGCTTCCTTCATAACATATAAAATTGGTGACTTGGAAAGCTAGAATGGCATTCTGCATGTGTGGTGAGAGGTGTGCACATGAGCATCTGAGATCACATATTATACACGATACTCCTCACATGGGGACTGAATGGACCTAAAGCCAGCATTATCCCAGCAGTTTCTGAAACCATTTATGATCATGTTTACTGTTCTAAGAGAGGCAGAAGTAACTCATAAATAGGACTCGATCTCTGTCTTTACTGGACGAGAAACTCAAGGAGGGTTAAAATGGGAGGAAGAGCCACTCTGCTGGCTAACCTTCTGCAGAGATCCCTGGGGCTTGAAGGAAATGGCAGGAATGTAGCTTGTCTCCCCTTTGAAGGAGAGAAGCCCAGCACAGAGCTGTCCCTTTTACACTTAGTGCTTCTTAATCATCACCTGCAAGTAAAAGGTAATGAAGATAATATTTCAAAAAGAGAAAATGGTAAGGGAAAAAAGGTCCAAAATGATTTAAAAAAATACAGGAAACAAAAATGGCTTCAAATAAGCCTGATAGTTCCCACATGTTCTTCACCCTTCGAGAAAGACTTGGCAATAGAATAAGATCACCTAAGAAACTTTATTCTAATAACATAAATCAGAATATTTTACTCTGCTTGAACTATAATGAAATCACGGCAGGTCAGAGTCAAGAAGAGAACCCCTGAGAAACTATTAAAAATTTAGTGAGGCCAATTTACATAGTAATTAACTTACTGATGAGGAGTACTAAAGTGGAGATCTTCAGACCAGTGTGTTGCAGTTATAAGAATTTATAGAATGGGGCACAGTTATTACACACGTAAAAAATGTAACTATTTCAGCACAGTGACCAGGACCTCCACTGTGAACTTACTAGCTTCTCTATAATATTTGGGTGAGAAAGCTGACCTCGCAAAAGTCTATAAAGAGCTGTTCTCTAAAAAACAATCTTTATTTGAACTAGCATCTGGGACCATCACTCAGTGGTCAACAGTCCCCCTTCCTGTCTGTCTCTCTCTTTCATTCAGCAAATATTGATACTAAAGCACCCACTATGTGCCAGATACGACTGCAGATACATCAGTGAAAATGTGCAGATCTGTGCCTTCCTGGAGCTTTTGTTATTTGAAAGAAGAAGAAGAACAACACAGTATGAATAAGAAGTGATGAAACATTAGTCGCTCAGTTGTGTCCGATTCATTGTGACCCTGTGGACTGTAGCCTGCTAGTTTCCTCTGTTCATGGGCTTCTCCAGGCAAGAATACTGGAGTGGGAAGCCATTTCTTTCTCAAGGGGATCTTCCCAACCCAGGGACAGAACTCGGGTCTCCCGCATCACAGGCAGATTCTTTACTGTCTGAGCCACCAGGGAAATCCCCATATTGTTGTATGAAAGAGAAAGTTGCTCAGTCGTGTCCGACTCTTTGCAACCCCATGGACTAGTCCGTGGAATTCTCCAGGCCAGAATACTGGCCTGTAGTGGGTAGCTTTTTCCTTCTCCAGGGGATTTTCCAAACCCAGGGATCGAACCCAGGTCTCCTGCATTGCGGGTAGATTCTTTACCAGCTGAGCCACCAGGGAAGCCCATATCATAGTAGGCTAGGTAATAAATGCTGTGGAAAAGGAAGAACTATGGTGGAATTAGGGGGAGAGTGCTGAAATTTAAGCAGGGAGGTCAGAGCAGGCCTCCCTGAGCCAGAGGCTGCATTTGCTCATGTGAGTAAAGACCTGAAGGAGATGTAGGAGAGAGATGTGCAGGGACCTGGGGGAGAACAAGGGGGGCAAGAGGAAGCCCAAGCAGAGGCCCAAAGGCTGGCGTGTCTGGGGGATTATCTACTGCTGTGCTTCTTAAGCTCAAGAGTTAAAGACAACATCAGGAGTTACTCAGAGGGCCACTGCTGGGTCCCAGCCCCAGAGGAGGAGCCGGGCTGGTCGTATTCCCATGGGTGGAAACGTGAGAGAGCAGATGTGTAAGGATGCAGAAGATTGTGTCTGTGGATACAATGAGTGTTGGTTCCTGTGGACTTGGAGGTGGGGCATCCAGGAAGAAGTGGGCACGCCACAGTGACATTCAGTATTCGGCCCTGGAGACAGAATTGACAGGGAAACAAGAGAAGGGTGGGTACAGGGACAGACTCCTAATGGGAGGTGGGAAGATTTGAAGCCAGTCTCCTGCATTGCAGGCAGATTCTTTACCAGCTGAGCCACAAGGGAAGCCCAGTCAGTATTAAGATGCTCTGAAAAAACTAAAAATTTCAGTCAACTTTCTGTATGTCTTGAAACTAATAATAGTAGTGTAAGGATTCTAAGAGGTAGATATAAAACGAAGACTTTAAAATTCATTTACTGTCTGGCCACTCTTAATTTCTGTAATTTATCAGGTGTCTAAGGGAATGAAATGAAAAGTTCCCTTAGTGCTAGTAACTTCTACTCCTGCATAGTTTCCTACTTACCGTAAAAGAGGAGCTGTATTCTGGTTCATTCCCCCTGAAAAGCATGACCTAACTTTCAAACACTAGATATGGCAGAATTCTTAATCCTCAAATGACATGGGTAATTCACTAAACCGAAGCGAAGAGGGGACCGGGAAACTTTACATAATGAAGTATGAGGTGGTGTGGTGGTGGCTGAGAACCTGCACAGATCTGGATGAATTTTTAAAAAATTAATTAACTTGAGTGGCTGTGCTGGGTCTTCGTTGCTGTGCACAGGCTTCTCTAGTTGCGCAGCACAGGCCCCAGGCGTGTGAGTTTCAACAGCTGCAGCACGCAGGCTCAGCAGTTGTGGCGCGTGGGCTTAGTTGCTGTACAGCACGTGGCATCTTCCCGGACCGTGGATCAAACCGGTATCTCCCGCACGGGCAGGCGGATTCTTATGCATTGCAATGCCAGGGAAATCCCTGGATGAATTCTGACCGATCATCGTGACATCTCCAATGCTCACTAGTCGGTGAAATGGGAGCCGGCGGGCGGGCCCTGCTGTAGATGCAGACAGTGAGAAACTTTGAGCTGTGGCTTCTGACTGAGCTCCTTGAGGACACACTAGCTTTATTTATTTGCTTCCAAACTCGAAAGGAGAAATAAGCATCATAGGATTTCAGAGCCTGTTCTTTATGTCTCTGTTTATGCAGGAGGGTCCCAAAAAACTAATTACCTGGTATTGCCTTTCCCAGACTTCACGCAATACCAGTAAGAAGAGGATGTTTAGAATGATATTAATACTATTTACTCTGAACAGCCAAGTTGTTTAACTATATAGACAGATTTATCCAAAGAGTATATATTCCCACACAGGATATTATACAAATATTTTACAAGGCTATGTCAAATAACATTTGATTGAAAAATATTTTATTTGGTTGGAAGTCAATTACTATGCCATGGGCTTCCAGATCTTAATGTTTACTTGCCCAAAATTGGAAGAATAATTCTTCAACAAATTTGGCTTCAGTTCTGCAACGCAAGGAAAACTTCAAAAACTTTTGGCTCATCTTCTTCAGTTGACATTAGCTGGCTAATGTCTCATGAGTAAGAGGCACTGTGCTTCTCTTAACAACCCAAAAGGCGGTTCTAAATTATCTAAATGTTTAATTTATATTTTAAGAAAGAACAAATCAGTAAGTACATACTGTTGCGCACTTTCACAAAGAGCTCACTATAACAGCATTTCCAATGTGAAATAACCTCTTTTACATCAATCTCATGTACAAAGCTATTATTACATACCCAACAATTATTTTATCAGTATATATTAGTGAACCACCCAAAAGACTATAATGTGCTGTCATGTGGCATAGTACAAATATTATTCAACACACAGCTTGAATTTTCAATCAACTTTAGATACAGCACAATCCTGTGAATTAAACTCTAGAGGTTTTAAGTGATTCACTTTATTATAAACAACCCAAAAAGATGATTAAAATAATTGAGATAAGGCTTGATTATAAACAGTCTTTTTTTCTGGAAACATCTGTGGTAATAATGTGCTATCATTTAAACCAACTGAGGGTGACTCACCATCTGTGAGTAAATGTAATTTTGGTTTCTTTTCTAGTACTGGGAATGGATTTCTCTCTCTCTTTTTAAGCTGAATCATCCATCCTCCATCTATCTGTCCCTCTTGCAACCACAGAGTGAGATGGTAAGCTGCTGTCAAGAATACAGTTTTTGGCTATGTTCCAGAAAAAAATTAACCGTCCCGCTTAAGGAATTTATCCATGACCTTGGCTTCAATGGAATCTTCCTCTAAGTTAGAGTTAACTGGCCTGAGACCTTCCACAGATCAATAAATCTCTGTATTTATTCAGTCATAAATAAAAAAAAACAAGAGTTATATTTCTCACTTATATTTTACTGTCTCAAATATAAAGGATATTTCCTTTCTGAATATATAGTATAATAAATGAACAACAAAGTAACATTCAAACATATAGCCTCTACAGTGTAATTCATTTTGCTTTAAGGTAAGTATTACAGTGAACTATAAAATTAACTTTCAGTATCTGCGATGGCCCATGGAGGGGTTCTTGAGCCAGAGGTGTTCACTAAAGAAATTAGAAAATAAAATTTGCGATCAGAATAAGTAGAAAAAAATGGACTAAAAACAGAACTAGTGAGAGACAACCCAAAAGAGAGGAGCTGAGATTTATCATAGGGGAGGGACAGATACAAAAGAGTACCTGGGGATCATAGCAGAGTGAGGAAGTGCTAACTATCTGAAGAGAAAGGAGGTGGGAAAGGACAGGCGAGTGGAAGAGTACAGAAAGTTCTTAGAAGATGGCGGCTAGCGCCCAGGTCTTGTTTCCTAAATACCATTAAAAAAAAGGGGGGGGGGAATCAGGGTCATTGAAGAAGTGGTTGATTCCAGGGCTGGGGAGGATACAGGAGTTAATCTGGAGGAGCTCCCGCTGGCCAGAGCTGGAACAATTTGAGCATCAAAATAAATGACAGTATTGGATTATAATCTATAGGATAAAATACAAAATTATCGTTAGGTAAACACCACAGTAATAACTGTGTAGGGACGCTCCACTGATGAATGATAAAATCAAGGCAAAAGTGTCTGGAGAAACAGGATGTTAGCAAAGTCTCACTCCTAAGATAGTAATTGAAAACGAAGGCAGAAATAGTCACTTTTCACTGGAGCAATCTGGTAGACATCACAGTGACTGACTGATCAAGCGTAACATCAAGAGTAGTGAGATAGGCTGACACCAGGTATCTCCTGAGATAATGAACTGAGAGGGACACAATGGTACTTTCATGGTATTTTGGCCAAATGCTTATATAACTTCAATATAATCATGAGGAAACATAAGAAAAACCCAAGTTGAGTGACATCCTATAAAATAACTGACCAGCCAACATCCATAGCATCAAGGTCATGAACGATAAGGAAAGACTGAGGAACAGTCTCAGGTTAGAGGAGATTAAGGAGATTTAAGAACTAAATACAATGTGGGTCTTGAAAAAATTCTGAAACAAAATAAGAACACTGGGAGAAAAAAACAACTGGCATAATTCAAATGAGGTCTGTAATTTAGTTAACAGTATTGTACTTATGTTAATTTTCTGGTTTTGATAATTGTACTATAGTTATATGTGTTGTTAACATCAGAGGATCCTAGATGAAGGGTTTACATGAACTGTCTCTATTACTTTTGCAACTTATCTGTAAGTCTAAAATTATTTTACAATAAAATGTAAAGGACAATCAAATATCTTCTCTTCTCAATACCCTATCTATTACTACCTATTACTAAGACTGCTCTTTACTATCTATTAATAAGACTGCTCCCTCCCCAATATTGTCTACATTCCTCTAATTTTCTTATTTGTTGTTGTTTAGTTGCTAAGTCATGTCTGACTCTTTCTGTGACCTCATGAACTGTAGCCCGCCCACCAGGCTCCTCTGTCTATGGGATTTCCCAGGCAAGAATACTAGAATGGGTTGCCATTTCCTTCTTCAGGAGATAATCCCAACCTAGGGACTGAACCCATGTCTCCTATATTGGCAGTGGATTCTTTACTACTAAACCACCAGAGGAGCCCCCATTTTTCTTATTTACCACTACCTAAGATAGCAAACACTGGAAACTTTATTTTTTGGGGCTCCAAAATCACTGCAGATGGTGACTGCAGCCATAAAATTAAAAGACGCTTACTCCTTGGAAGGAAAGTTATGACCAACCTAGACAGCATATTAAAAAGCAGAGACATTACTTTGCCAACAAAGGTCCGTCTAATCAAGGCTATGGTTTTTCCAGTGGTCACGTATGGATATGAGAGTTGGATCATAAAGAAAGCTGAGCGCTGAAGAATTGATGCTTTTGAACTGTGGTGTTGGGGAAGACTCGAGAGTCCCTTGGACTGCAAGGAGATCTAACCGGTCCATCCTAAAGGAGATCAGTCCTGGGTCTTCATTGAAAGGACTGATGTTGAAGTGGAAACTCCAATACTTTGGCCACCTAATGAGAAGAGCTGACTCATTGGAAAAGACCCTGATGCTGGGAGATTGAAGGCGAGAGGAGAAGGGGACGACAGAGGATGAGATGGCTGGATGGCATCACTGACTCAATGGACATGAGTTTGAGTAAACTGTGGGAGTTGGTGATGGAGAAGGAGGCCTGGCGTGCTGCAGTCCATGGGGTTGCAAAGAGTCTGATATGACTGAGCGACTGAACTGAACCGAAGATAGCAAATACTACAAAGTAAGCTATAAGGATTTATTGTACAACACAGGGAATAGAGCCAATATTTCATAATAATTATAAATGGAATAAACTTTAAAAATGGTGAGTCACTATATTGCACACTTGTAAATTATTTATCTTACTATCTCCTTCACACACACACACACACACACAAATAAAGCTTTATGAGGCAGGGATTTTTGTCTATTTTGCCCACTGTTATGTCCAGAGTTTAGAACAGTGCCTGACACATATAGGGAGAGACAATTAAGTTAATTAAAATTGTAAAGAGGGTGGTAAATTAAAAATTAGAAAAGCAGGTCTGGAGATAGGATATTTCACTCCAGAACTCTTGAATTCTATAACAAATCCCCATTTCCTCTTTAGAATATATAAAATGAGCTTTTCATTTATCTAGTTACTACATTTACTAAGTAACTACTATGTACCAGACACTGAACTAGGTAGGTATCAAGAGGATGCAGGTGACTAAGACATGACCCGTATTCTCAAGGAAGTTATAGGTGAGTGGGAGAGAGAAAACATTTAAATAACTGCATAAAGGTAGAACAGGAGAGGAGTTCCCAAAAATGTACATATAAAATACAGTGGGTATTTAGAGGAGGAGGCACAGATAGGTTGAGAAATAAAAGGAAAGGCTTCATAAAGTTGTTAGATTTATCAAGGGCTTTGGTGAATGCTTAGAATTTGAATAAACAAAAAGCAAAGGTGGAGGGGATGGAGAATGGTATATTGGGAAAAGAAAGTTGTATGAGCGAATCCAAACATGCGGGAAGGAAGAAGGCACAGAGCTAGTTCTGCTTGGCTGGAGCACCGGGTGGGGCTGGGGTATGGTAATAGGGAGACAAAGGCGTGAAGGGCAGGCTGGGCTAGATGGTGGATGGTCTAGAAGTCCAGCCTAAGGATCCCAGACCTTATCAGGCTCAACAGAGCCTCACCTCTGAACAGCTGGAGGATGTTATTAGGGTGCTGCCCTACAAAAATTCTTCATGGAATTTTAGAAGACAGAATTCTAGACTCACAAGAATTATAAGAATTCTTACTCATAAGAATTGTTGGTTCAGAAGGTAAAGAATCTGCAGAGTCTGAGACCTAGGTTCAATCGCTGGGTTGGGAAGATCCCCTGGAGGAGGGCACAGCAACCCACTCCGGTATTCTTGCCTGGAGAATCCCCATGGACAGAGGACCCTGGCAGGCTACAGCCCATGGGGTTGCAGAGTCAGACACAACTGAGTGACTAAGCACAGAATACAGCACAAGAATTACAAGGACTTCCCTGGTGGTCCCGCGGCTAAGACTCCGTGCTCCCAATACAGGGGCCTGGGTTTGATTCTTGGTTAGGGAACTAGATTCCACATGCTGCCACTAAAGATCTTGCATGCCACAACTAAGACTTGGTTCAGCCAAATAAATAAGTATTAAAAAAAAAAAAGAACTGCCTGAAATCTTTGGGATCATCCTGTACAACTTTTTTATCAACAAGAACTCTTTCCATCTTTCCCCTGTCTTATAGATTTGAGCCCCTTTGTCATCTGGCTCAATTTTCACATTTATCATCCAGACTACTGTGAATACAACACTTCACTACTTCATGAAGCTCCATATGGACTACTAAAGAACCTGACCCATCAGAAAACATTTCCTTAGGTGGAACTAATACCTGTCTGTATTCAGTCACTACCCATTCATTGCCCTGTGGTATAAAATAAAAGGCTTAATTCCTCTTTTAGAGTATAATCCTTAAAGTAGTTGAACAGTTCTTATATTTTCCTTTTTTTTTCCAAGTCACATATTCTCTGCTCCTAACCTCATGTGACTTAACAGGGTCTTTACTGTAACGTCACCTGCTTGTGAACACAGTTTATTTTACTGATGAGTTGCTCAGGTGGAACCGAACCACCACAGTGTGGTCGCACCAGCAAGCAATAAGGTAGGTACAGGGCAGGGTGAATGAGACGGACTCCGGAAAAAGACGCCTCGGCTTGAACCTCAGTTTTGCCGACAGTAACCTCTCTGAGGCTTAGCTGCCTTGCCTAGAATCAGGACAAAAGCACTAACTCATGGTGCTATAAAGTGCTTAGAAGAGTGTCTTATAGCACTATTAGTATTAATGTGGAGACTGAGTTCTCAAATTTTGCACACAGGCTGTATCTGCCAGCATTGTGAGAAACTGTGTATCTGAGGCTTAAGATGAAAGAAGGCTGGCAGCTCTTGTACCATTCTTATACTTACCTTGGGGTTTGATTTTGCTTAAAAGATACATTCTTTTCCAGTTTGAGATTATTCTCAAATGAAGGAGATAAACGAGCATTTGAAAATGGGAGAATGCATCAATCAATTATGTCATTTTCTCCACTGTTCCTATGCTGAAGGCCCACGACTTATTCTGTTGCTTTCTTCTCTCAGAGGGTCAAAGTCCCCTTCCAATTCGAGTCTTCTGACAACATTTATTTAAGCTCATGCCACTCCATTACATTTGTTCTCTATACATAACATTCTTTCCATCTTCTGTACACATCCTTTAAAAACTCCGCGCTCATCAAGAAGCTTATTTTGCTTCTTGTTTCTTTCGGTGGTATGCCACACTGTTGGTGACTCAAGCACCTTACTTCCCCTTTCATGGTGAAAGCCTGGAAACTACGCCCCCAGCATCTCCCCAGAAGGGCTTTGGGTTAGACTGTAGCGATGAGACGAACTTGTATTTCAGAAGGCAGAAGAGACACAGAGGCCACTGGTGCTCTGGTAACAGCGGTGGGCAGGCTGTGAGCTTCAGCAAGCGTTTTGCCAGTGGTTTCCAGCAATCTCCCTGCAGACCCCCATAAAGATGCTGCAGGCAGGCCAGACCATTGGTGATGACACTCTTACCACTTCTGATTTCCTGAAAGCCAGCACTGGCTTTCGCTGAAGTTGGCTTCCCTGGTCCTTTCAATGACTGCTAAATTTCCTATATTAAATGGCTTTCTGTTTGCAATCAGGGGTTTTATTTCTCTGACAGGTTTGGTAGGGAGAACAGAAGCTACTCTCTATAACTTAAGTATAAAGGATTTTGTAGGGAAAACAAATTTATGCAACTGTTAGAAAGGCAAAATCAGAGAAGCTGTGACAGAAGACTGTCCACAGCACTGGGGCGGGTGGTTCTCAAGAGCTCACAGCAAGCAGCTGCAGCAAACCTCAGTATTGTGGGAGCCATCAATGACCCTTACTGCCTACACAGCATGAAGCCAAGCAGGAGCTGCCTCTGGAGAATAATGGCTCCTTCTCATCTGCCTGATGAAGAGATGATGCGGAGGGAAACTGAAAGCAAATGGAGAAGAGGGCAGCAGAGGATGAGATGGTTGGATGGTGTCACTGATTCAATGGACATCAACTTGGGCGAACTTTGGGAGATGGTGAGGGACAGGGAGGCCTGGCGTGATGCAGTCTGTGGGGGCGCAGAGAGTTGGACACAACTGAACGACTGAACAACAATAACTCTTCTGCTTTCCGTTTATGCAAGTGTGCCTCTCCTTGGCGACTTCAACTCAGAACTACAAGAAGGGAGGATTCTGGGAAATGCATCCTGGCGCTTTTCTGTGATGCGGAGGAGACTGGAGAAGGCAGTGACTGCGAGGCAGAGTTGAAAACATACTTCAGTCTAAACGCAGTTCTCATGTTCGTTTGCACAGGACAATCGGTGATTGTACAGTTAATATTTTTTTATTTTGTTTTCCATCCCTCTTGTACTATATGTTTTCTTGTTATGAGCCATATTCAACTTTTAGCAATTTCTGTACTTCTGGCATACAAATGGGACTACTTCTTCCTTTGCTATGATGAACTGAAATGTGAGCTCTTTGTCATTTAAAAAAACAAAGCCCCAGATTAATAATATAGCCTTACTGTTTCTTGCATCATCTGAGAGTAAAACTGTTATCAAAAATGTATGCAATTTCCTGCTTTGAGGAGAATGATAATGTTGGTATCAGATCAGTCGCTCAGTCGTGTCCGACTCTTTGCAACTCCATGAATCACAGCACGCCAGGCCTCCCTGTCCATCACCAGCTCCCGGAGTTCACTGAGACTCACATCCATTGAGTCAGTGATGCCATCCAGCCATCTCATCCTCTGTCGTCCCCTTCTCCTCTTGCCCCCAATCCCTCCCAGCATCAGAGTCTTTTCCAATGAGTCAAATGTTGGTATACACAGACAACATAATACTCTTAGGGATGGAAGGTTCTTAAGAGTCACGTGGTTGGATTTGCCAACCAATATTTGAGTCCTTCCAGTTGGAACAGCAAATAATTGCACATGTACACCTTACTGTCTGTTCCTGCTGCCAATGGCAGGCTCTGGGAATGGATCTCAGCACTCTCTCTGCTGGACCTGCACACAGCCTGAGACTCCTCCCTTCTCTGTGCTGGCCAGCTCATGCCAACAGATAAGAGCCTCACCCAGCATGGAACCTGTCTGCCTCCCTGTCAAGTGGCCATCATTCTCCGATGCTACCATCTCCTGTGAGAGTGACTGCATCACTGCCCAGAAGTTGCCTATTCCGTCTCTAAGTCTAGTTGACTCTTCTTTTTTTTTTCTCTAGTTGACTCTTGAACAATAAGGATTTAAACTGCATGGATCCACTTAACGCATAGATTTTTTTTTCCTAACAGTAAATACTGCAGTACTGCACCCTCCACGGTGGGTTGAACCCATGAGTTCAGAAGAACTATGAACACAGAAAAGAAAGAAAGAAAAGAAAGATAACACTAAGTCATGTCCAACTCTTGCGTTTCCATGAACCATAGCTCGCCAGGCTCCTCTGTCCATGGGATTCTCCAGGCAAGAATACTGGAGTGGGTTGCCATTCCCTTCTCCAGGGGAACTTCCCGACCCAGGAACTGAACCCAGGTCTCCCGCATTGCAGGCAGATACTTTACCAACTGAGCTACATGGGAATACAGAAGGCAGCTAAATTCCATCTGGGTTTTTGACTGTGTGAAGGGTCTGTGCCCTTAATCCCTGCATTGTTCAAGGGTCAACTGTAATTCCATTTCGCAGAAAACTCTTCCTTAAATGGGACTGAAATACAACTTTTCTGTATAACGCGTCTACCCCCTTGTTCCTGTTCCTGAGATCAACATAGTAAGGCCAACTCTGCTTTAGTAAACAATTCTTCCAGTCCTTGAAGACAGTAAGTCTCTTCTGCTTGGATCCTGTGAATTCCTGTAAGTATGCCCTCTGTTCTTCCACAGTATTGGTGATTCTCTGAAAGTTTTCCAAATTGTCTTAAGGTGTTGCCTCCAAAATTTTCTCTGAATTTTCTAGTACAGACAGCCTCTAGATACTACTAGCTATATACACGTACATTGACCTACGTACACTGATGAGTCACACATTTAGCGAAGTGGAGCCAGGCATCTATGAAAGGTGAAGCTAGCCAATGTCTGAAAATTGTCCTTGACACCGCCTAGTCCAAGTCCAAGTTCACTTTCATAAATAATTCTTCCAATACTTGCAGGCCAGTTCTGCTACCAGTCTATCAGAACTGATGTTCAGCCACCATTCCCTGGAGCTTTTGTAAATAATACAGATAATGCTCAGTTGTGTTTGACTCATGACCCCATGCACTGAAGCCTGTCAGGTTCCTCTGTCCATGGAATTTTCCAGGCAAGAATATTGGAGCGGGTTGCCATTTCCTATTCCAGGGGATTTTCCCGACTCAGGGATTGAACCCATGTCTCTTGTGTCTCCTGCATTGGCAGGCGGGTTCTTTACCACTAGCACTACCTGGAAAGTCTGATGCAGACTGTAACTATTTCCTAAAAGGTCAGCAAATTTGGAAAACTCAGCAGTGGCCACAGGACTGGAAAAGGTCAGTTTTCATTCCAATTGCAAAGAAAGGCAATGCCAAAGAATGCTCAAACTACTGCACAATTGCACTCATCTCACACGCTAGTAAAGTAATGCTCAAAATTCTCCAAGCCAGGCTTCAGCAATACATGAACCGTGAACTTCCAGATGTTCAAGCTGGTTTTAGAAAAGGCAGAGGAACCAGAGATCAGATTGCCAACATCCACTGGATCGTCAAAAAAGCAAGAGAGTTCCAGAAAAACATTTATTTCTGCTTTATTGACTACGCCAAAGCCTTTGACTGTGTGGATCACAATAAACTGTGGAAAATTCTGAAAGAGATGGGAATACCAGACCACCTGACCTGCCTCTTGAGAAACCTATATGCAGGTCAGGAAGCAACAGTTAGAACTGGACATGGAACAACAGACCTGTTCC
>NW_011494725.1:2309083-2309518 GCF_000754665.1 Bison bison bison
GTAGTATTTAATTTATATGCAGAGTACATCTTGAGAAACGCTGGGCTGGAAGAAGCACAAGCTGGAATCAAGATTGCCAGGAGTAATATCAATAACCTCAGATATGCAGATGACACCACCCTTATGGCAGAAAGTGAAGAGGAACTAAAAAGCCCCTTGATGAAAGTGAAAGAAGAGAGTGAAAAAGTTGGCTTAAAGCTCAACATTCAGAATACTAAGATCATGGCATCTGGTCCCATCACTTCATGGCAAATAGATGGGTAAACAGTGGAAACAGTGTCAGACTTTATTTTTTGGGGCTCCAAAATCACTGCAGATGACAATTCCTTGGACAAACTGTTAGCACTTCCACCTTTCCACCACAGTCCAAGTCAAGTAATAATTTAACTGATCCTTCTGCTCTCACAGTCACATTACAATCTACTCTCAACACAT
>NW_011494725.1:2309618-2319275 GCF_000754665.1 Bison bison bison
AACACATCAACCAGAGTGATCCGACCAGAATCAAAACCCCACCATGCCTCTCCTCTTCTTACAATCTTGCCCTGGCTCCCCATTCCACTGCCCTGCCCCACCCCTTATCATCTCTGTTTACCTTCTGCTCCTCTCCCCTTGTCCACACAGTTCTAGCTGCTTTGTTCTCATTATTTCTTCAACATGCTTGGCATCCTCCTGGCTTTGGGCCTTTTCAGGAACTGCTTAGGATTCTACTTTGAAGCAGCACATCTAATTTGCTCACCACCTTTTTTTGGGTTAAAGGTTGGCTATACCATTCTCTGTTAATTGTACAACTTTCTCCCACCACATCCTCACTGGCACTCCCAAACCCTCTTAAGTCTGCTTGATCATTTCTTTATTTTTCAGAGCACCTACCACTCTAGATCATTTTGTTATTTATTACATCATGCTGATTATTTGTTGTCTGTTTCCACCTGCTAAACTACAAGCCCTGAAAGGGCAGGGATCTTTGCTCACTCTGTGTCCAGGCACTTAAGAGCGACAGCTGTCACAGAGCAGATGCTTGATAAAGGCTTGCTCAGGGTTGGTGGAAGCTGTGGCAAGCTTTAACTTAATGTCACACTCATCATCACTCATCATTGCCCCCTTCTCCTGAACTCTCATTCCCATCCTGCTCTGGGCTTTCTCTCCCGTGATCCAACCTCCCGTGCCCCACACTGCCTTTTCAAACCCTGACTTCATGGTTATTATGTCCTGCGAAATTCTCAGTCCCTGCACTGGATCTTCCGTCTCTCCTTCTCACCTCTTTAACAAGAACCTGGTTCGCCCCTCAGGACTCCCAAATCCCTGGAGCCTTTGGAAGTAGAAGCTGATGGTTCTTCACACTCCCTAGTCTTCAGGGCCTGGAGGTGCAGCTGGTGTCTTCTTTGTTTTCACTGCTGTTCCTTGGCTGTTGTTCCTCTACTCTTAAATACAAAGCTCTGTTCATATGAGGCCAATATCAGCTTCTTCTCTTCCTTTTACCTGCCGCATGCTGATTCCTAGGCCACTCTATTTACTGTAGTGTTTGGCTCAGTCTTTCTTTCCCCCCACGACTTATCATCCTGGGTTGACTATGATGCCCACATGTATGGCCCATGGTTGACTTCAAATCCATTAACTGGCTCCATCACACTGACTTCCGTTTACATCCATATCATTTCAGTCCCCTGCTCACGGCTGAACCCAGGCCATGTTGTCATGGAGATCTGCTCCTTGTGAACATCTGCAGTCTAACTATACTGCTCTCTAATCACAATTTCCATGACTTCTACTTCACTGGTTCTTTGATCTCATTCAAATCCCCCTTCCCTTCACTCCTCTGCATTATCCTTTCCTTACAGTCTTTTGATTGCAACACTTCTTTCTTGACTTTCCTAAACACCAGGATCCATCACTTCCTGTGAGTTGCCACTCTAATCATCATGCCCTATAACATGGCATAGTTCAAATAAATTCAAAAAGGTAAGGAAAAACCTGAGAGACCTCAGATATCTTACTTTAGGTAAGAGAGGAAATAACATGAATTTTCTACACTTACGGACTTGTCTGGAAAGAGAGTCAAGTCAGAGCTGGAGGGTCTGGTGAACTGTGATCAGGTTTTATGTCGCTGCCACATGCTGGTCCATTTTAGTTGAGGAGCAGACCCCCCCACCCCGCCCTCTGCTCAGCACTGTGAGAGCCGCAAGGCTGTCTGCAGACAGTGGGACTTCCGCAAGTGATCATGACTAATGTGCTGCTGCTTGACAAACTCTGTTGTTGTAACTGAAAATACTTTCATATCCTACAATGTTCATTAAGCAGCAGTTCCAGTGATACTGCTGCAAAGCACAACCCCCAAACAGTAACTTTGGAAAGAAGTCAGTTGTGACCAAACACTATGAAGAAGGCCAAACATTCACTATGATACCCTGTGTGTTGTTCATTTAGGAATGAGCACTCTAAAAAAAAAGGGAGGTAATGAAAGAAAAAATTAAAAGAAGTATTAAGGTAAAAATAGGCGACAATGCCGTACATTCACGCATTTCTCCCTAAATATCCCCTTTACATCTTTTCTTGTGGGAAAATTAGTCTTGAAATATGAGTTTTGTATCATGAGATTGCCTCAGGTTCACATTTAGTGCACAGATTTAAATGTTTCCTCTAAACACTGTATTTCCCCTACCTCTTCCACAAAATACTCCTCTTTTTGTAGCTACACCCAGGTACACGGTGAATAATGTGGTGATTACGAGTATGGACTTGGGAGCTGAAGACCGGGGAATGGATCTCCTAGTTCATTAATTCCCTAACTGTATGACTTGGGGTAAATTACTTAACCTATCTTTGTACCAGATTCCTCATCTGAAAATTAGGATGATTAACACTACTTACCCTCAAAGGGCTGTTGTGAGGATTGATTAGTTAATATATAAGACACTTAGAGCCCCCAAAAGCACTGAGTAAACACTGTGTAAGTACTAGCTACCACTGCAGCTAACAGATCATCATTACTATCACCACCACACCACCTATCGATCAACCCTTGATGATACACACAAGACTGAATTTATTTCAGTGGGTTAAAAAATAAGGTGCTCCTTTATTCATAGTATTTGAATTACTCATAGTATTATGCAGCGGTTACTCATAGGATATGTATGCAGTGCTGAAGACAGTCCTTTTGGGACTTCTTTTGGAAAACTATCAGAATCTTTCATCACAGCTCTGCATGTCAGTGTACAGGAGAGTAGGCAATATTTAGAGCTTTTCCCAGCACAAGTGCTGGGTAAGTAGTATGATTCTGAATAGAGCCTACTCAGACAATAACATTTACATCAATAGAGACAACAGTATGTTTCTTCTCCCAGTCCTACCTTCAGCCTGTCCTTGGGCAGCGCGACAACCCCTTGCTTGATGATTTCCAGGACTCGTTCCACTGACAGCTCAGCTCCAGCTTGTAGCAACCTTGAGCTAAAGAAGGTGATCACCTGGAATGCAAAGTGTTATTTTTTTAAACAAGTAGATACATGAGATATATTTTCAGTAGATACCTTTCTCACATGGTAGTCAAACGATCATTGTTCCACTTCTTAGAGTGACCTGGCTTTTAACTCACCCGCTCTCCTAAACAGTCCTCTCTATAAAGGCTTTGATGGCTGAATCAGAGCCAATCCCCTTAATATTCAGGGTTGATTATCCATTCTGTGAATTAAGTAGGTTCCTCAATTCTGAGCTTTCTTGTGCTAACCCACCTTGCATTTATATTTCATTTAGAGAGAAGCACTCATCAGAAGGCAGGAAGAAAAAGCCAAAGCTTAAAATCTGTTAATATTGAGGCTTAACAGTAACTGTAAAAACAAGTCTTAGGAAGAAAGGAATTTGAAACTAATGGCTAAAATGATGTTTTGGGGATTATTTATCAATTTAATTTATCCACAATACTCTTATCGCTGATCACCAGGGAAAATCAACAGCAAGCTATAATTTTTTTTTTCTTTTTTTGGTTTCATGTCACAAAACAGCCTGAATGAACTATGTAGCAAGAGGTTAAGATAGTAACATTCTGGAAATAACACTGTCTCCTAACAGTTGTCATTAAAAACTAAAAGAATATCATCATTTTTTAGGAAATCACTTACAAACAATGTTAATAAATCAAGATGACCATGGGTCACTTTTTATTTAAGAGCTATACTATACACTATAGACAAGAGATACCTGCAAAATATAAACATTTATGTTGTTTACAAAGTTGAGTATTTCCATTTACATGCTTTCTATTTTATAGGTAAGATACTTTAAGTTATTAAGAATTATTTCCAATTTTTTTTCTAAATTTTCTTTCAGGATTATTCTCCTAAATATTAATTGTTCAAATGCACAGTCAGTTTTCTCCTAACCATTCTGGTGGGGAAGGTGCATGATATGACATAAAAGCCACTGAAATGGATTTATTCTGGAAAGCAGAGATCCAGCTAGAGCCAGAACCTTAACAAGCTTGTGCCTTGAGAGACGGTGGCAGTGAGTGAAAACAAAGGCAGCCAATGCCTGGCTACACCGCTGTTGATTCCAAATAAATCGTCTCTTTATCTCAGGCAGTTTGCTGGCACCAGCTCCTTTGCAAGTTGCTTATTTTGTCCATGACAGGTTGCTTTTCAACATGTGCCTATGGCTGTTGTTTTTTCCAAGTCAGATTTTAAGCTCTTTAGGGGAATTCTGGGATAAAATTTTGTTCACATAGTCACAGCAGGTACTGAAACTGATTTTTATAAATCATAATTGTCTTTATTTTTAAATGGGCATTTTGTATGTGTAAAATAAGTAAATTCAGAGGAAACGTTTTTTTGATTTTTGGTTGTACCTCAAGTTTTTGTGTTTTAATCAATACACTGATGATACCCTTGACAACTTATTCAGTGGCAGAGATATTCAGAGAATTTATAAGGAAACATGATATTTTGTGTCTTTAAAAAAGATGCAGTGTGTAAAAAAGACAAAGATGCAATGTAACTGGGGGACTAGACACAGATCAAACATGTACAAGGAAATGGACTTAGACATCATGGTAGTGTACACTACAAATTTCTCAGAAAGTCAGAGGCCTAGTTTGGGTCCTGCCTGTGATACTTACTAACAACGTGACACCCAACTTCTTCCAGATGTAGAACTGTGGAGTGGTTGGGAGCACCTATCAGGTGTCAGATAGCTTGGACTTAAATCTCAGCTTTCCTTATAAACTAAGGCAAGTTATTTAACATCTCCATATCTGAGTTTCTTGATCTATAAATATCAGGTATGGACCTGTCATATACTGCCTTTACTATGTGAGGTATGTTCCTTCCAAACCTACTGTGTGGAGAGTTTTTAATCAAAAGCAGATGGTGAATTTGTCAAGAGTTTTCGGCATCTATTGAGATAATCATGTGATTTTTATTCTTCAATTTGTTTTTAAAGTTGCGTATCACACTGATTTGCAGATTTTTGAACTATCCTTGCATCCCTGGGATAAATCCTATGTGACCATGGTACATGACCCTTTTAATGTTTTGTTATGTTCAGCCTGGTAATATTTTGTTGAGGATTTTTGCATCTATGTTCATCAGTGATGTTGGCCTGTAATTTTTTTTGTGATGTTTTTGTTTGGTTTTGGTACCAGGATGATGCTGCCTCACAGAGTGAGTGCAGAAGTGCTTACTCTGTAATTTTTGAAATAGTTTGAGAAAAACAGATATTAATTCTTCTCTAAATGTTTAGTAGATTTCACCCATGAAATCATTTGGTTTGGATTTTTGCTTGTTGAGGGTTTTAAAATCACTGATTCAATTTCATTACTTGTAACTGGTCTGGTCATATTTTCTATTTCTTCATGGTTCAGTTTTGGGAGAGTGTGTGTTTCTAGGAATTCGTCTATTTCTAAGTTGTACCTTTTACTAGCATACAGTTTGTTTACAGCAATCTCTTATGATCCTTTATTTCTGTGGTATCAGTTGAAACTTCTTTTTTGATTCTGATTTTACTGATATGGGCCCTCTTTTTTTCTGGCTAAATCTGGGTAAAGGTTCACCAATTTTGTTTATCTTTTCAATGAATCAACTCTCAGTTCCACTAATCTTTACTATTTTTTTTTCTGTCTCTATTTCAGTTACTTATTTGAGAATTTTCCTGTTTCCTGAAATAGTCTTGTATTGTTAGAAACTACCCTCTTAGAATTGTTTTTGCTGTATCCCATAGATTTTGCATAGGTCATAGGATCATTTCCATTTTCATTTGTTTCCAGGATTTAAAAAAATTTCCTCTTTGATTTCTTCAGTGACTCTTTGGTTGTTTAGCAGCATATTGTTTAGTCTTCACATGTTTATTGGAATTTTTTCCTTCTGGTTGATTTGCAGTCTCATAGTACTCTGGTTGGAGAAGATGCTTGACATGGTTTCAATTTTCTTAAATTTACTTAGAGTTGTTTTGTGAGCTAGCATGCTATGTATCCTGGAGACTGTACAATATGCTCTAGAAAAGAATATTCTGCTGCTTTTGGAAGAAAATATTCTCTATATAATCTATTAAGTCCACTTGGTCTGAAATGCCATCTAAGGCCAATGTTTCCTTACTGATTTTCTGTCTGAATGATCTGTCCATTGGTGTTAGTGGGGCTGCACAAGGTGATTTCAAGATGAAAAGATGACCCCTGCAAATGCAGTGGGTTGTATTATAGGAAAAGAACTCTGAGCTTGGGGAACACAAACTCTTATAATGGTCAGTATGCAGGTCTCCCTTTTGTTCTAGAGGGAAACACAGACATGCCCCCAACCTTTCCCCTAACTGATTCCAAGTATCTGTACAACTTGCTCTCTACTTCTTTCAAGTCTGAGCTCAAATGTAGCTTCTCAGAGAGGTCCTCTCTGACTTCACTCTTTAGATCTATAATTTCACAACCCTATTCCAAATAGTACTCATTATTCCTCCTTTTTTTTTTTTTTTGACATAGCAACTCGTAGATATTGATGTCATTTACAGAGCTAAGGAAGACTGCAGAAGAAAAAGTTGATTCATTTTGTGTTTGATTTTTTTTGGGGAAGAAAATAATGAATTCTCATTTAACCTTGTTTAACATTTGTGGAACTGTTATATAGGCAACTGAATGTGCTAAGGCAACTAGGTTTTCTATATTTCCAGGTCTGGAATAGTATAAATAGTATAAAATTTACACTGTCCAGAGACAAAAACAGTTCTTGCCTTTACCATACCACAAAACTACTGTTGTTCACTGTCTCTGTCCTCTACTAATAGTCAGCCATGACATTTCTTTCATGCCCTCTCCTGTTTGGTGTGGTATTTCTATTTTGTCCTGTTGCTTCAATTCAGCCAGATCGTATCATCTTATGAGTTAGATGCAGAGGCTATGTGCTAGTGGCTAATGATAATTTGGCTACCTGAAACGCACATGTATAGCTCCTTCTGCAGAAGTTGAAAGTACTCCAAAGTTAGTCACTCCTGTCTCAGACATTCACTATTGCTTAATGTCTTAATAAAAAATATCAACTCTCAACTCCCTGTCAGCTAAAAATAACAGTAGATTCAGAGTCTCCTCTACCAATACTTTTCAAGGTTAACTCCATGAAAGAAGAAATAGCAAAGGTTTGCTTAAGCCAAGATTTCAGGAGCATTTAGGCGAGGGTAGGAGAAGGTAAAGTGCTGAAAGAGGCAAAAAGTGGAAATGTTATTTATATCTTTATCATGGCATTCTTTTCAAAATATGTAAAAAGAGTTTAAAATGATTTTGAATGAATTTCCAGCGTGTCCAACACTATTTTGGATGACAGTATTCAACAAAAAGTTGTTGGAAAATCTGCTCATTTAGAATCTTATTTACGTTTATCCAAGTGAACACTGAAAATACGGAGTTTATAATGAGAAGACCTGGATTAAAGGCTGAGTGATTTACTAGCTAAGTGACCTTGAACCAACAATTTCACCTCGAAGCCTTGCTCTGCCTCCCTCATGGGGATAATTTACAGGTCAAGTGAGATAGGCATATGCAAATAACCCTCAGTGATAAAGCAAACATGTGATCATTATTTAAGAGGATGACTCTATTATTTATTTATTTATTGGCTGTGCTGTGTGGCTTGCAGAATCTTAATTCCCCAACTCGGGACTGAACCTGAGGCCTGGCAGTGAAAGTGCTGAGTCCCAACCACTGGCCAGGGAATTCCCTAAGAGGATAATTCTTACATGGAGATCTGTGTTAAAAATCACCTAGGAAGCCTTCTCGCAGCCTGTTGGTTTCCTTATCTGTAAAGTGAGATAATAGTAACTAGTTTACTGATTTAAGAGGAATAAAAGGGTAAAATATGTAAAGGTACTTAAGTCTTATTCCCAGCACTTAACAGAGACTCAAAAAATGTTTAGGCATAATTTATCTAGTTTTAAGAAGTGCACAACAGCACATAGCCAAATGTTTACCCTGAGGTTGCATTTTTCACTGAATACAGTTGCAGTGTCAATAAGCAGTCTATTCTAGTGACAAGGGCAGGATATAAATCTAGTTTAACACTCGCTTTTATTTCTACTGGCTTATATACTGTGAGAAAAACAGTGAGGGCCCTTCTATTTCTTCACCTTGACTCTGCTTTTTGCTTCTTCCAAAGGAGACTAAGTTTCAGATGGATGTAGTTTAAGTCCTTTGCATGGTTCTTGTATGTCCTTTCAAGAAAAACACGGTCCTTCAGGGTTATTTTTAAAGTGTCAATAGCTGGTTACTTTACTTATGGAGTAAAGACTGATTTGACATCACTGGAAGTTAGAAGGAGAAAGTAAATTTCCAGGTTTGTTTTCAGACCTTTTCAGGTAGTGAATAGGCAAATCAATGAGAAACTGGAGGAACATTTAGTGAATGGTGATAGTAATCAGGCAAGATGATTACAAACAAGGGTTTTTTTTTAATCAAACTGCCTTGGTTTGAGTTCTGGCTTTATCACTTTCTGAATGTGTGATCATGAGCAACTTAAAATCTTTCTAAGCTGGCTTCTTTATCTGCAATTGAAAATTAAAATGAAATATACCTCACAAGTTTGTTTTTTAATGAAAATTAAGAGACATAATACATGTAAATGCTCAGCAAGCATGCTATAAAGCTAGCAGTGCTAATGATTAATAGAAAAGGAACAAATGGTTTTTGATGTGGTTTAAACATTTAACACTAAATAATCCAAACAATGTGTTGAAACATGATCATCCATCACTGATTACAGTTACGAACATAGGAAAAAATAAATTTTGAGTTAGTCTTTTAGCAGAAAGAAAGAGAAAAAAATGGGTTATTGTGAAAAGAGGTATTGGTAATTAAAGGGAAAACATTTCCTTCCAATACACCACAGATACAGTTTATCTGACATATGTTGTACACAATTCAAGTGACTATCCAGAGGAAGAAAACAAGAGTGGAAAGCGGGGAGAGGGAGGGAGGATGGAAGGAAGCAAAGGATAAAAGGAGAAAAAAGACAAGAAGGAAAGAAGAAAGAAACTGAAGTCAGAGAGGTCCAGAGAAAGGCAAAAGTTATGATAGAAAGGGGAGGAGTTTGCCATAGGGCAGACTGAAAACAATTAGGGTGACACAGGTTAGAAATATGGAAGTTAAAAAAGGATATATTGGACAGTTCTATAATTCAAAGATCTGGATAAATCTTGGAAAAAGCAGGATATTCTCCACCCTGGAACGTGAAAGAGATACATTTATAAGTACTCTAAGAAGATATTACTTTAGTACTGCATTGCCCTCTCCTAAGTGGAATTCGTAGACCCAGTTAGACATCAAGAGACCCAAGAGTGCAACAGCCATTCTGTTTACTTTGTATACACTTGAAATCTTTTATAATAAAATGTTTTTAAAATTAAAAAAAAAAAGTATAATAGGCTACAGTTCACATAAGATTAATTTAAAAGGATACAAGATCAAGAAAAAGAGAATGTGAACAGCATAGTCACAGGCTTTTGTTTTCACTGGGAATGCTCACAGTAGTCTCAGGGCTAGTCTCTGACCCTCAAATGCTAGTGCTGATGTGAGAGAAAGAGACTACAGCGGGCAGATCCAACAGCCACCCAAGCAGGGAAGCCAGATACCAAACAGAAACCAATACCATTTGTGACACTCTCAGC
>NW_011494725.1:2319375-2319575 GCF_000754665.1 Bison bison bison
TTGTTTTTTTTTTTTTTCACTCAGGGACGCCCAAAGCTATAGTCCTTCTAGCCCAGACTCAACTTACCAACCAAATGTCATTTTATTATATTCTCATTTTGTCATGGAGAAGGCAATGGCACCCCACTCCAGTACTCTTGCCTGGAAAATCCCATGGGCAGAGGAGCCTGGTAGGCTGCAGTCCATGGGGTCGCTAAGAG
>NW_011494725.1:2319675-2392723 GCF_000754665.1 Bison bison bison
GTGGGGTCACACAGAGTCGGACACGACTGAAGTGACTTAGCAGCAGCAGCAGCATTTTGTCACAGGAGTATTACTGAATTAACACAGCTGACATTCTACCTTCACCAGATTTCCAAGGAACAGAGCTAAAAACAGATTAACCCAGGCCAATTTTCCACGTAATAGAGAAAAGGGTTTTGTTGAACCTTTACTCGTATGCACAATGAATCGTAATCTCAGTATTTTACTCCCCAAAATGGTACTAGCAAGAACTATAAATGAATTTGGACAAATGCATCAATAGGCTGGCTAGAACTGGCTTTTTACTTTATTTTGGCTGCACCATGTGGCTTGGAGCATCTTAGTTCTCCGACTATAGATCAAACCTGTGCCCCCTGCAACGGAAGTGTGAAGTCCTAACCTCTGAACTGCCAGGAAATCTCCAGAAGTGCTTTTTAGCTATAAGCTAGCCTGTAAAGTTTGTCTTCATAGAGAAAATTGATTTCCTCTCAACACTGTGATTGTTAAGACTGCTATGAGCAATACACTATTAAGAGGAGTAAGAAGGGCTCTGCCTTTCCTATTCAGAAACTCTTTCTGGATAGTTTTTTTGAGAATTGGGATCAGAGAAGGGACTGCACTTCCTGGAGACTCTCCCTGGGAAAAAGTAGACTCTACTTTTTCCATGGAGGTAAAGATCTCTTGGTGCCTGGGTTTTCTCATCGAAGCACAGACTCTAACATGCATTCTTGGACCATAAACTAGACTACCGAGTTGTTAAAAAGAACCTAGCCAACAGAAAAAGGTAGGAATAAGCTGTGATGGATGTCTCTCAGACAACCGTTTGCTTCATGATCCTATTAACAATACTTGTCAATTTTAAAAGGAGATGCTCTTCTGGTTAAACCCAGACTTAACAAGCAGGACATGGGGCCAGAGAAGAAATATTTGAGAAGTGGCCTGAGGATGCTATCACACATCCTAAGTATCAATATATCTACATACCTGTTCATAATGGTGAGAATTTAATTACAGACCTTATATGTCAAGTTTAACTTTAAGATATAACCATGCTCATTTGAAATGATGTTTCAGCTTTATTCTAACTGCAAAGATGACAATGGTTCTCAGCTGCCCCAATTTTGTTAATGAAATCTAAATAATACTGATAGTAGTTCAGGAAAATGACAAGCATGTAAATGGCAAAATAACCTGCTATAGCTGCACCTGTCAGGTATATAGCTGAGGCAGCTTAAGGAAAGTCCATGAAAACACTAACTAAACTGACAGTGAAGAGTTTGAGTTTTTATTTCTGTTTACCAGCAATCATTACACGGCAGTGATAGGGAGCAAATCAATGAACAGATCTGCAAGAGTATACATAGTGGTATTTAACTAAACTCAGTGTAATTGTGTGGATTCCAGAGTATTTAGCAACTCATAGAACTTATGTGTTAAGAGTCTGGAATGGGAGCTTGGTTATAGTTCAAAGCTGGTTTCAATTAAGTACCTAACAAGTACACAAGACTCTACTGGGATGAGCAAAAATTAATCTACTTGGCTTATGAGAATGGATAGAACTGTTCTGAAATATCTTAAATGTGATCAGAGTCCATGCATCCATCTATGTATTGCTGTTATCCTGGAAGAAGCCAGGAAGTTTACACCTTAGAGGTCACTCTCACCCTCTTTTCCCCATCCTCAATATTATGCAGTCTCTTTCTACCTCAGCTTTTAAAACCCTCACAGATGGATGCACAGACCCCAGGCAGGAGCTTGGAGGACTCTTACTATGAGGAAACTGGGTCTAAGAAGTAACACTT
Organism: Bison bison bison; assembly: GCF_000754665.1. Lineage (NCBI taxonomy): Eukaryota > Metazoa > Chordata > Mammalia > Artiodactyla > Bovidae > Bison > Bison bison. The sequence goes on from NW_011494725.1 coordinate 2,321,478, forward strand.
AGTGATACCAACATGAAGGGGCTTGAAAAGAAATGGCCATCTTTCTTATAAAAGTTTCAGAGAGGAAACAGCAGGAGACAGAGAAACAACCAGGAAGAAATAATTAAATGAGTATTTGAAAGCTCTGAGCATGAGTTTCTAAACTAAAAGGACCCTCTAAGCACCAAATACAACTGACCAAGGCACAGCAAATCATGAAGTTTCAGGACACAGTAATAGAGAGATCCCCAAAGCTTCCCAAGACAACAGTCATATATTAAAAAAGAAGAAAAACATTTTCAGACATTAGAAACTAAAAAAATAAAAAAACCTATCTCACATATATCCTTTTCCCAGAAAGCTACAGTAGTGTAAGCTCTACCAATCTGAAGCAGTAAACCAAGAAAGAGGACTTCACAGGAGCCAAGATCAACCAAGGGGACAGCTGAGGGAAATTCTGAGAAGGTTCTGCAGTTGGGCAGGAGAACCAGAGTCCAAGCTGGCTGGGGCTGGAAGCAGTTCTCCAAGAAAAGAGTAGGACTGAGAACTGATGTCTGACTATTCTGAGAGGAGTTTTAAAGTTATGTCAGAAAGTTTGTATTTGTGTTAGTGACTGGATATTTGCAAAACATAATGAAGACAGGTCTAACAACATAACGAGAACATAACTAGAACAAAGAATCTACATAAAGATAAATAATTCAGCAGAAAAACTGGCAAAAGACTTGCCTAGGCATCACACGAGGAAACCCAAATGAAAACCACAGTGAGGTGCTGTTACAAAAATGACAAAACTAAGGTCCACGAGGATGTGAAGCAACAGGAATTCTACACACCACCGGTCAGAGAGTAAAACGGCAGCATCCCAGGTAGCACTAGTGGTAAAGAAATCGTCTGCTAATGCAGCTTAGACGTTAACAGATGCGGTTTGATCTCTGAGTTGGGAAGATCCCCTGCAGAGGGGAATGGCAATCCACTCCAGTATTCTTGCCTGCAGAATTCCAAGGACAGAGGAGCCTGGGTGGGCTACAGTCCATAGGTTCGCATAAAGTTGGATATGACTGAAGCAACTTAGCAGAGCACATACATAACAAAGGAAATGGTCCATGTTATGCAGCAATTTCACTATGAGGTGCACACCCTGGAGGAAGGTATGCACCTGTGCTCAGTCATGATGGAAATAACTGTACATATTTATACTCATGCAATAATTATTTAAAATCTTCCTAAATTTAAGTAAATGATATGCAAATAGCTGACTCACTGGGAAAGTCCCCAGTGCTGGGAAAGATTGAGGGCAGAAGGAGAAGAGGGCGTCAGAGAATGAGATGGCTGGATGACATCACCAATGCCAATAAACATGAACTTGGGCAAACTTCGGGAGATGGTGAGGGACAGGGAGGCCTCGCATGCTGCTGTTCATGGGGTGGCAAAGAGTCGGACATGACTGGGCGACTGAACAACAGCAAATTTAAGTAAAACAAGGACAGGGATGGTAGTTCTTCAGCTTCCTCTTGTGCACAGCAACTGTGAACCTGATGAGCTATACAACAAATATCTGTGGAATCAAATCGAACTGGGAAACATTAATATAGCAATAGAAGGCTTAGCAGAAAAATCTTTTTAAAAAGAACAGGAAGTGAAGGTTCACAGAACTGTGAAAAATGTTCAATCACACTAATTATGAAAGAAATAAAAATTAAAAACAATAATGAAATACCATTTTTAATACAAAATAGCAAATCCTGAAATAAATATAATACTCAAAGCTGTAAAAGTAGTGAGGTAGATCCTCTCATAGGTCACTTACAGAAGTAAGAGATGATGCACAGACACATGAGTTGTACAATACATCTAAACAGCAATTTGACATGGGGTGAATCTCGAAGATACAGACAACTCTGACAGTAAGAACTAGTACAATTTCAGTTTAAGACTACACCAGCAACAGAACTAAAAAAGGTGAGCTATAATTTATTTAGAAGCTGTTAATTATGAATTAATTACAAAATATTACAAACAATCAAATAAGCAATAATGGGGTAAGGGTTAACATATTTTAGGACCTCCATAATCCAGGTTAATGTTGTTCAGTCGCTAAATTGTGTCTGACTTTTTGTGACCTCATGAACTGTGGCATGCTCCTCTGTCCTCCACCGTCTCCCAGAGTTTGCTCATATTTATGTCTACTGAGTGTTGATACTATCCAACTATCTCTCTCTCAACTGCCCCCTTCTCCTCCTGCCCTCAATCTTTCCGGCATCAGTGTCTTTTCCAAAGAGTCGTCTCTTCGCATCAGGTGGCCAAAGTATCGTTAACTTCAGCTTCAGTAACAGTTCTTCCAACGAATATCCAGGGTTCATCTCCTTTAGGATAGACTGGTTTGATCTCCTCGCAGTCCAAAGGACTCTCAAGTTTTCTCCAGCATCACAATTTGAAAGCATCAATTCTGCGCTCAGACTTATTTATGCTCCAACTCCCACCTCTGTACATGACTACCAGAAAAACCACAGCTTTGACTACAAGGATCTCTGTCAGCAAACTGATACACTGTCTAGGTTTGTCATAGCTTTCCTTCCAAAGAGCAAGCGTCTTTTAACTTCATGACTGCGGACATTGTCTCTCTGGAGTGATTTTGGAGCCCAAGAAAATTAAATCTGTCACTATTTCCACTTTCCCCCCATCTATTTGCCATGAAGTGATGGGACCAGGTGCCATGATCTTAGTTTTTTGAATGCTGAGTTTTAAGCCAGGTTTTTCACTCTCCTCTTTCACCCTCATCAAGAGGCTCTTTGGTTCCTCTTTGCTTTCTGCCATTAGAGCGGTATCAACTGCATATCTGAAGTTGTTGATATTTCTCCTGGAAACCTTGATTCCAGCTTGTGTACATTTTGCATGATGTACTCAGCATAGAAGTTAAATAAGCAGGATGACAATATACGGTCTTGTCATACTCTTTTCCCAATTCTGAACCATTCAATTGGTCCATGTCTGGTTCTAACTTTTGCTTCTTGATCCACATACAAGTTTCTCAGGAGACAGGTAAGGTGGTCTGGTATTTCCAACTCTTTAAGAATTTTCCACAGTTTGTTGTGATCCACACAGAGGCTTCAGGGTAGTCAATGAAGCAGTAGTAGATGTTTTTCTGGAACTCCCTTGCTTTCTCCATGATCCAATGAATGTTGGCAATTTGATCTCTAGTTCCTCTGTCTTCTCTAAATCCATTTTGTACATCTGGAAGTTCCCGGTTCACATACTGCTGAAGCTAACTGAAGGATTTCGAGCATTACCTTATTTGCATGTGAAATGAGCACAAGTGCATGGGAGTTTGAACATTCTTTGGCATTGCCCTTCTTTGGGACTGGAATGAAAACTGATCTTTTCCAATCTTGTGGCCACTGCTGAGTTTTCCTAACTTGCTGACATATTGACTTTAATGGCATCATCTTTTAGGATTTGAAATAGCTCAGCTGGAATTTTGCCACTTAAGGCCCACTTGACTTCATATTCCAGGATGTCCAGCTCCAGGTGAGTGACCACACCAGTGTGGTTAATCAGGTCTGTAAGATGTTTTTTGTATGGTTCTAATGTGTGTTCTTGCCTGGAGAGTCTTGGGGATGGTGGAACCTGGTGGGCTGCTGTCTGTGGGGTTGCACAGAGTCAGACACGACTGAAGCGACTTAGCAGCAGCAGCAGCAATGCGTATTCCTGCCACTTCTTCTTGATCTCTTCTGTTTCTGTTAGGTCCTTACCATTTCTGTCCTTTGTCATGTCCATCTTTGCATGAAATATCCCTTGATATCTCCAATTTTCTTGAAGAGATTTCTAGTGTTTCCCATTTTATTGTTTTCCTCTATTTCTTTGCACTGTTCACCTAACAAGGCTTTCTTATCTCTTCTTTTTATTCTCTGGAACTCTGCATTCAGTTGGTATTATCTTTTCCTTTCTCCTTTGCCTTTTGCTTATCTTTTTTCCTAAACTATTTGTAAAACTTCCTCAGACAACCACTTTGCCTTCTTGCATTTCTTTTCCTTTGGGACGGTTTTGGTCACTGGTTCCCGTACAATGTTACCCCAAGGCCAAACTTGTACCCCAAGGCCAAACTTGCCTGTATATCAGGCATCTCTTGACTTCCTACTTTTGCACTGCGATCCCCTATGACGAAAAGGACATCTTTTTTTGGTGTTACTTCTAAAATTATTGTAGGTCTTCACAGAACCAGTTAGTTTCAGCTTCTTCAGCATCAGTGGTTGGGGCATAGACTTGGATTACTGTAATGTTGAATGGTTTGCCTTGGAAATGAACTGGGATCATTCTATTGCTTTTGAGGTTGCACCCTAGTACTGCGTTTCACTTTTTTGTTGAGTATGAGGGCTATTCCATTTCTCCTAAGGAATTCTTGCCCACAGTAGTAGATATAACAGTCGTTTGAATTAAATCCGCATTCCCATCCATTTTAGTTCACTGACTCCTAAGATGTCAGTGTCCATTCTTGCCATCTCCTGCCCGATCACGTCCAGTTTACCTTGATTCATGGACCTAACATTTCAGGTTCCTAAGAAATATAGTCTTTATAGCACTGGACTTTACTTTCCCCATCAGACACATCTACAACTGAGGGTCGTTTCCACTTTGGCCCAGCTGCTTCCTTCTTTCTGAAGCTGTTGGTAACTGCTCTCCATTCTACCCCAGTAGCATACGGGACACCTTCCGACCTGCAGGGCTCAGCTTCTGGTGTCAAATCTTCTTCCCCTTTCATATGTCCGTGGGTTTCTCCAGCAAGAATACTGGAGTGGGTTGCCATTTCCTCCTCCAGTGGACCACGTTTTGTCAGAACTCTGCACTATGACCTGTTCCTCTTGGGTGGCCTGGCACAGAGTGGCTCATAGCTTCAAGCCCCTTTGACATGCCATGACAAGGCTGTGATCCATGAAATACAGGTTATATATTATTAGAATGTGAGATTTTCAAAGAATTAATATCACAGGAAAATGTGTTAAGTAAAAATAGCAGAATCCAGAACTATTAAGATATAAAATATGATCTCAGTTCTCCTAAAGACATATATGTGCATGTATATATATATATATGTGTCTGTATATAATACATATACACATGTGGAAGGTGACAATTGTTGGAATAGATGGCAAATACAGTTAAAATTCAAGAGACTATTGTAGGTTTTTTTTTTTCAAGTTTTGTTAAACTTTCTCTGTTTAAAAAAGAATAACAGTAAATATCTCCATTTACACTTACCAGATCAATATTTTGCATGATATCCTGAAATGAAGGATGAGTTCGAAATTGTTCAAAGAGATCTCGTTTGTAAAGAAGCGCATATACCAAGTTTGGATTGTGATGAAGAGAATTTGTCAGGCAGGAGTTGATGATCTCTAACATCATTCGAATCACTTCTTCAATGACATTTAGGTCTTGTGCCTGATAAAGAAAGAAAATCCCCGTAAGAGTCAGTATTTTCCTCCTTGACATAGAATTAATTAGAATGAGGGCAACTGCTTTACAATTATAACAGCATTGGAAAGATCATGCACAAGAACTCTTCAAGATTATTTTTGTCAAGAATTTTTAGAGTTAAGTTTATCAGTTACTAAAGGATTTGAGTTATAACTTTTGAACTAAATATGGTGATAATCATAAATTTCACATTAATAAATTTTAGACTTTCTAATCTAAAAGAAAATTTGGAGCTTTGATTAATAGATCCTCATCTGTACTCTTATCAGTGTACCACCTTAAATCACTAAACTTGCTCAATATAAAGTGATAGTAGAGTCTTATCAATTCCAAGAAGAATTTCTAATTCGGAATATGACCTCACTTTTCTACACTGTCATTCAATGTTCATATTTACAGATAAACAGCCTAATGTTTTGTTTCTGTTTCCTGAGAGGTAATAGTCTTTGGGAATCTGAATGTGAAATAGTACATAGAGCAAAATTCAAGGTAAGTAATCAACACATCTCTTGAAAGAAAGAACAATGGAAGGCAAAAACATAGGTGAATATGACACTTTCCTTCTTCTGAGTTTTCTAAATTATGTTTGACAGTTGGGGCAAAAATTGTAACACTGATGTGGCTCTCAATGGATGCAAAGGAACACCTAAGACAACTATATTATAAACCAGGGAGAGCAAAGGAATTTAAAGAGAGGATACTTTCTACCTCTCATTTGAATTGGGAAAATGTCAACACTACTAGATGCAGCAAGTTATGTAAGTTATATATGTAAAGGGTCTAGAGCAAATCCATGCAAAGAGATTACAATAATTAAAATCTGAACAACAGAGTGGATTAAAAATACATGATGCAACTATACGCTATCTACAAGAAACTTCAAATGTAACTCACTTTAAATAAAGTTAGATTGAAGGTAAAAAAATGGAAAAAGATATAACATGAACTATTAATCAAAATAAAGTAGGAATGACTTATTATGAGGTAAAATACACTTCACATCTAAGACTGCATGGCTTACAAAATAAAAAATATTTACTATCTGGACTCTGGTGGAAAAGTTTACCACCCCGATCTAGCACACAAAAAGGTATACTTATTTCCATACAATTTACCTCCACCTGTATTGTTTTATGGCACCCCACTCCAGTACTTTTGCCTAGAAAACCCCATGGACAGAGGAGCCTGGTCGGCTGCAGTCCATGGGGTCACTAGAGTCAGACACGACTGAGCGACTTCACTTTCACTTTTCACTTTCCTGCATTGGAGAAGGAAATGGCAACCCACTCCAGTGTTCCTGCCTGGAGAATCCCAGGGACGGGGAAGCCTGGTGGGCTGCCATCTATGGGGTCGCACAGAGTTGGACACGACTGAAGCGACTTAGCAGTAGCAGCAGCAGCAGTATTGTTTTAAGAACATCCAGCAACAAATCAACATTTATGGGACAGAAAAAAAGGAAAGCAAAATCAATGTGCAAGGGATAAAGTGGCCCAGTGGATAAGAAACACCTGCCAATACAGGAGACATGGGTTCTAGCATGTGGGAGACCCCACATGCTGCGGAGAGGCAGCTAAGCCTGTGTGCCACAACTCCTGAGCCTGCACCTTGGAGCTCGCGAGCTGCAACTACTGAAGCCCACGTGCTCTAAAGTCCTGCTCCGTAACGAGAGGAGCCACTGCAATGAGAAGCCCACATGCTGCAGGTACAGAACAGCCTCTGCTCACCGCAACTAGAGAAAACCTGTACACAATAACGAAGACCACTGTAACCAATAAATAAATTAAAAAAAAAAGATAAAATATTGCTATTTACCTCCTGAACAAGATCAAAGGAGGTTAATACACTTTAACTTCTCCTTGAACAGAAAAGTGCTGACCCCATTCTTCCTTGTTTTGTTACAGTTGCTTAGGTTTTTAATTTCATGTTTTTAAGAAAAAGCCATAAATTGGGTTTAAAAAAATCAGTACTCAGGCCAGTTTTCATTCCAATCTCAAAGAAGGGAAAATGCCAAATAATGTTCAAACTACCACACAACTGCACTCATTTCACATGCTAGCAATGTAATGCTAAAAATCCTTCAAGCTAGCTTCAACAGCATGTAAACTGAGAACTTCCAGATGTACACGCTGGATTTAGAAAAGGCAGAGGAACGAGGGATCAAATTGCCAATATCCACTGGATCACAGAAAAAGCAAGATCATTCCAGAAAAACATCTACTTCTGCTTCATTGACTACACTGAAGCCTTTGACTGTAGAGATCACAACAAACTGGAAAATTCTTCAGAGATGGGAATACCAGGCCACCTTACTTGTCTCCTGAGAAATCTGCATGCAGCTTAAGAAGCAACAGTTAGAACCAGACATGAAACAACGAACTGGTTCAAAATTGGGAAAGGAGTATGTCAAGGCTGTATACTGTCACCCTGCTTACTTAACTTATATGCAGAGTACATCATGAGAAATGCTGGGTTGGATGAAGCAGAAGCTGGACTCGAGATTGCAGGGAGAAATATCGATAACCTGAGATATGTAGATGATACCATCCTTATGGCAGAAAGTGAAGAGAAACTAAAGAGCCTCTTGATGAAAGTGAAAGAGAAGAGTGAAAAACCTGGCTTAAAACTCAACATTTGGAAAACGAAGATCATGGCATCCAGTCTCATCACTTCATGGCAAATAGTTGGGGAAAAAATGTAAACAGTGATAGACTTTATTTTCTTGGGATCCAAATTCACTGTGGACAGTGACTGCAGCTGTGGAATTAAAATACGCTTGCTCTTTGGAAGACAAGCTATGACAAACCTAGACAACATATTAAGAAACAGAGACATTACTTTGCCTACAAAGGTCCATATAGTCAAAGCTATGGTTTTTCTGGTAGTCCTGTACAGATGTGAGAGCTGGACAATAAAAAAGTCTGAGCACCAAAGAACTGATTCTTTAGAACTGTGGAGCTGGAGAAGATTCTTAAGAGTCTCTTGGAAAGCAAGGAGATCAAACCAGTCAATCCTAAAGGAAATTGATCCTAAATATTCACTGGAAGGACTGATGCTGAAGCTGAAACTCCAATACTTTGGCCATTTGATGTGAAGAGCCTACTCACTGGAAAAGACCCTGATGCTGGAGAAGATTGAAGGCAGGAGGAGAAGGGGATAACAGAGGATGAGATGGTTGGATGGCATCACTGACTCGATGAACATGAGTTTGAACAAACTCCGGGAGATGGTGAAGGACAGGGAAGCTTGGCATGCTGCAGTCCACTGGGTCACAAAGAGTCGGACAGGACTGAGCATCTGAACAAAAAGTCAGCGGTTAACTAAGTTGACATATGGATTTCAGTGCACACCACTAGTTCTTGCATTCCGCTTCTCTACAGGTAAACTTTTCTTCTATTTGAAGTACATCCTTTAATAATGCTTTCAGTGAAGTCCATGGATAATAAACTCTTTCAGTCCTAGCGTGGTTGAAATATGTCTTTATTTTACATTCACTCTTGTATCTCATCTGGGTATAGAATTAGTTACTTCTTTACAAACTTAAAAGATACGTGTTCACTTGATTCTGGCATCTGTTTTTGGCTTTGAGCAGTTTATTATACAAACCTAACTACTGCTGCCCTGTGGAAAAGCATTTTGATAGCCTTTAAGATTTATTTTTCGTTCTTTAACACTCTTGAGTTTCACAACCATGTGTTTCAGTGTTGATTTATCTTTATTTATCCTGCTTAGTATTCAGAGTGTTCTTTCCATCTGACAACCTAGTCTCTTCCACAAAGATAATTTGGATAATTTTTTCTCATTATCTTACAGTTTACTAACCGTCTTTGATACTGCCCAGTTTAGAATTTGTCTACTGAGCTTTCAAATCTAATGACTATATTTTTCATTCTAAGCTTTCTAATGAAATAGTTCTGAGTCATGTTCTTGTTTCATTTCATCATTTTTATATTTATTTATTCTTAACAAATACTATATCCTTCATTTATCTTTGAGGATATTAAAAATACTTGAGTACTTTCAACATTATCCTATTAATTTTTGCTTCTTTTTGGATAAACTTACCTTAAACATGATCATGACTATGTTGGCTGTCTTTCTTAGTATTAAGTTAGATTTTAGCATATATTTTGGAATTTTGGTTATGTAGGCTCACTTAGTATGGCTTAATCCCCCCACGCCTACAGGTCATGCAGTAGCTTTCTAGAGCTCCCAGTCTGAAATGAGGTCTCATCATTGGTTTATCAGGGCTGCTGCCATGCAATCACATTAAAGGCAGGATAAGCAAGGTCTGTCACCAAGCCACATCCCCTCACAATAGGCTCAAGGTTCCAGAGTGAGGCTGGTTCTGGGTCTTCCCACCTTCCTAGACACAGAACTTAAGGGTCATCATTAGTGCCTCTACTCAGGCTCTTTTCAGTAAGGGGTCTATTCTACCTCTTAGTTTCTAGCAGGGAACCCGGCACTACCGTGCTGCCTCCCAAGGGCCCCTGAGTGCTGTGCCTGCCTTGCAGCAGCTGAGCTCCCAGCCACTTCTGCCTCCTTCCAGACAAGAAGCTTGGCAGCCTCACAGCTTCAGACCCTGCTATCTGCTTCGAGTGCTTTTTCTATTTCTCGTTGATCAAGAAGTTCCCTCTCTCATTTTAGGGTGAGGCTATATGGTTTCAAGGTTTTTTTTTTTTTCTAGTTATGGTTCATCTATTACTTTTATGTGTTTGGAGCAAAGAAAAGGGATTAGCCTTCATATTGGGAACCGACAACATAATTGTGATTATAGTTCTCTCGATTGTATTTTCATCTTACATTGCTACTTGAATTAGAAGAGGAGAAAGGAACTCTGAGTTCAGAATTTTCTCTCAAATTTCTCTCATCTAAGAGCAACCCAGTGAGACAGTATGACTATCATAGTAATACAAGTCAAAACATTAGCTTTCTGCAGAATTTCATGTTCCTAAGTATTCTGTACCCATTTATGTTACATATAACATTAGGACCCTTAAGTCCTAATATATTAAACTTAAATATAAAAAACGAATTACCTATTGATAGCTTACACTTTCTGCTTTCAAACATATTGATAATTTATTCTCGATGTTTTATTAAATAATTTGCTACAACAAACAGGATAATATACTCAACCCCCAAACAGGTACCTGCTCATTTAAACCCAAACCAAACTACTGATCATTTATTTTATCCCCAAGTCAGGTATAGAATAAACTGGAAACTACCTCAATAAGTATATTCCACATTAGGTTTCAATTTACATTCATCAGTCTGACTGAGGCTCCTTAGAAGTTATACTAATTCTCTTATACTTAAAGGAATTACTAGGTATTTTACTTCCTTTTTTAACTGTTTCTGTGACAAGTTCTAATTCTAACGCTATCTTTCAAAGATTGTTTTCAGCTGCAGATTTATAAATTAAATGTCAAGAACAAAGTTTTTCTGACATTACTAAAATTGACTGAAAATATAATTAAAGGAACTAGAGCAAAGACATTTTATACAATATCATATTTTGCCATATTGTCACTCACACTAGAAAGCATACTGTATATTTTAATGTTGCAAAACAATTACAAAACAAAAATGAGAAATTGAATGTAATTCAGAAATTAAAAATAAGCTTAAATTAGGGAGTGGTTGATTATAAATTTTCTGATAATACCTATTTTAACATGTAACTCTATAAATCATTTAAATTTTAAATACTATTACAGAAAGAACATAAAGATAACTGCCTTTCCAAAGTGGATAAATTAATGCAAATGTTGTAAGTGCAAAGAATCACATCTCTTAGCTTTAGATATGTGCTAAATCCCATTTTTATTAATTTACAAAACTAGTCCTTTAGGGAAGTGTATAAATTACATTTATATAGTTAACATTTATGGAATAAAATAAAGTTTTTTAAAAAGACATGTTTTCTTTTTTTTAAAAGACACATTTCCAAAAACTAACCAAAATTAGCTTTGTCAGAGATAAAATCAGATGGTTCATTGGTAGAGCAGCAAAATACGTGGAGAATATTGTGTCTTTTTCATTCATGGTATTTTCTTTTTAGTACATACAACTTCCCTGCCAGGAATGGATCCCACGTCAAACAGACTTTCTTCTCAAAAAAAAAAAAAAAAAAAAAAAAAAGGCCAGGCTTATTTTATTGCAGAAAATCTCAAATGTAAATACAAGGGCCTTGAGAAAACGGCCCTTTTCAGATGTTCTGATGGTTTTGTACATGCTGGTAATGAACGGTGAGCACGATCTGTGCTAAGTAGTGAGTTCATGTCAAATGGACAAGCTGGCAGCTGTGGGAGCACCTTACCCTGTCAGCAGCAGTCAGGGCTGCTTCATTATATAAACTTCCTTTTTCTTTTAAGAGGGAATTTATACAGTTAAATAGTTCCAAATCATTTATTTTTAGTTTCCTTAAGAGAAGCATATGTATCTTGTTTGTATTAGTTTTGGGGGGATTCCAAAAGAGTTGTCTAAATTTCCTGCATTTTCAGCAGAAAATAAAAACCTTCAACAAAATTAATGGGACTTGGCCAAAGTGGGGGAGAGTGGGGCGGAAGCTACAGGAAAGACTTTTTTTTTTTAAAGTTAACGTGCAAATGGCCTTCAAAGCTAGTCATTCAGTGATGGAATCTTGCTATCTCTCTGTTGTTAAAATTCACTGGCACACTGCTGAAAAGCTTTGTGACCATGCTATTTCCAGCCAGAACTGGAATTGTCCCAGAATATAGAGATTCTGACAGCAAGAACTAGCTTTCTACTACATACAGAATTACAGCTGAAGAATAATCCTGCGATCAGAGGAAATGATTTGAACCATTAATAACGTGGGGGGCAGTGGGGGAGAAGGCTGAGGCTGAAGAAGGCTGAAGGCTGAGGTCTGGCACCACTGCCTTGGGTAAAATGAAGTGGTCGTTTTCTTCATCCCTTGGGCCGGGTCTGAATGTGGCCCATGAGCCTAAACTAGAATCCTGGGAAGCCTGTTATTTACAGCATGCTTACTGGTGGCGGGAAAGCAAGATAATGGTGACTGCCCGGGGACATGGGTTAACTTTACATGTTTTTGCACACCTGGAAAACAGCCAAAGAACTCCAAAAAAGGAATGTGCTGACTGAAATCCAGCTAGGCTGCAGCCCCCCAACAAGTGTCTACCTTAGCCGGCTACTCACACTGGGCAGCACTGGGGTGTGGAACTGTGCTTCTCACCCCTCCCCCGGCCCTCCCGCTGGCAGAAGAGAGGAAACACACATGGAGCTTTTTTTAAAACAAGGAAATATTAATTAATTCATTTAGGCCATGCCATGTAGCATGCAGGATCTTAGTTCCCTGACCAGGGATCGAACCCGGGCCCCCTGCACTGGGAGTGCAGAGTCTTAACCACTGGACCACCAAAGAAGCCCCCTGAGCTTGGAGTTTTCCATTTTGTTCTTAAAAATGCAGTGTTTTGGGACTTCCCTGGTGCTCCAGTAGTTAAGAATCCACTTTGCAACGCAGGGGACACGGGTTCTATCCCTGGTTGGGTCACTAAAATCCCACATACCGCAGAGCAACCAAGGCAGAGGGCTACATCTATTGAGTCGGCGTGCTCTGGAGCCCGTACGCCACAACTGGAGAACCTGAGTGCCACGACAAAAGATCCCTCACGATACAGTGAAGATTCGGGGTGCCGCAACTAAGACCTGACACAGCCAAATCAGTAATTTTTTTTGAAACAGAAATATTTTATATTAAGGATTAGTATTCACGTCTGCTCTTCTCCAAAATACATTGTTTATTATCAAACCAATGGCCTTCCAGATCCTATAAAAGTAACATCTAAGTAAAATAATTCTCTAGGAAGATGTACTGCTTTTTTTAAAATGACTTTGACAGTTTACTGAGTGCTTCCTATCACCCCACTTTGAGATATGAGAGTCCCAGCTCCATCCCAATTCTGCCAGTAACTAGCTATGTGAGTTTAAGGAGCCACTTAACCTGAGTTGCAGTTTTTTATTTGCGAAAATAAGTGCTTGTGAGATTTTAAAAATCCCTTCCTAGTCTTAAGTCTTAATTTCCATAAAGAATGCAGAAAATACTGAATTCAGAAAGCAAATTTTATTAGACTAACCAAAAATGTTAACTCATAGTAGAAAAATCTTTAAGTGACCTCAAACTTCAGTAAAATTTAGAATTTACTTTAGATTACTGTGGCACCTAAGTGTCACTGTTCACTTAGAAAGGGAAAAGACAAAACAAAACAAACTTTGAGAATAAAAATGCATAGGGCTAAGTTCGAAAACAGTCAGTGTCTAAACCAGGGAATCTACTGATTCTTCTATAACTCACTTTTTTGCAGTATTTGTTAATTATCTTTGATATTGTTAATGCATAGAAGGGAAATAATCGCTAAACTCTAGGTTAGGGATTTCACACAAACATCAGAGACCTCAGATGCTTGGTGTTCTTTTTTCATTCTTTCTTGGGGAGAAGGATGGGTAGTGCTAAGAAAGGCAGTAAAGCATCACACATAAGAGAGCTGTAGCTCTGATGTTTAAAAAAAGGGAAAAAGGAAAAAAAGAGGTAGCTACAAGTTAATAGAGAGAAGCTCTAACGTGGGTTCTTGTCTCAGTTTTGCTATCAACTGGACAAGTCCCTTTCTGGGTCTCAAATATAAAACAAATGGGCACTTTGGGCAACGCACGGAAGCACTAAGAGACCCAGATTGACTTCTGCTTAGGATGTGGAAAGCGGCAAAGAATGCCATCTCCTACCGTAACAAGGAGGAATAGCCAGATAATTTAATAGTCAAATAATCTTCTTAAGGCCATGAGAAAATGATTCTGCAAGGCAATCAAGAGAAATGAATTCCCAAGAGGGACAAGCCCCTCTAAGGAAGGAAGGAAGACAAGCACTCCCTCGCTTTTGGCCAAGCGCAGGCAGAACAGGTGGTCTCCACAGAAGCGGGTAAGAAGAAATCAGCTACAATTTTAATGAATTCTTAACCGCTCAGTGTGGTCTAGCGTGTCAGTCTGCAAAGCGAGAGACAGCCTCAGATCCAGTGAAGTCTGCACTCACCCAAAAGTTCTCTTCCACCGGCCTCCACCAGACGCTCAGGAGCCCCTCCATTTGGCTCAGGCTTACAGAAGGTGACCAGCTGCAGCTGCAGGCAGGCACCAAGACTTTGCACCTTCCCAGACTTTCTTCACATGCTAAGCAAAAGCCTTAAGCTATTGGAGGAGCAAACCCTTTTACCCTAGAGCACACGCAAATTTTCACTGTTTCTAGGGGAGAAGTAGGAACAAAACCCAACTGCTCCTGAATGAGAAACAATAACCCTCTTATCCCGAGGACGTAGGCAAAGATCCATTCTGGCCGAAGGGACAGAAACAAAAACCTAACACTGGAGGTTGGGACCAGGATCTCATGCCTCTACCAATACCAAGCGGATGTCTACTATCACTGGGGAAGGGGCACTCAACTCCCACTCAAGGCCCACCACAGATATTAGGCAATTTGATTGCCAAGGGGAGGAGAGGCAGAGATGCTGAGAAAGCCCTACCTCTAAGACCCAGGTGCAACTAAGGACTCCCCAAGATTAAGGCTGGACCAGGACAATAGAAAATACTCCTTCTCTTCTCTAACTCCACTACATGGACTGCTGAAAGCAGAGTATGGTCAAGGAATACTGGAAAAAACCCACAAAACGCAGACCCATTCTTTAAACACAGGTAACAACTGCTGCGGGAAGTTGAAGTTGGTGGTACAATGAAGATACAAAACCCAAACTCAACTCGGGTCCTAACCGGAAGGATCCAACTCCATATTGGCAGCCTAGCAGCAGAGGTGTGCCCTTTTACAGTCATAATTTTTGCTTCAGATTCTGTTTCTATTCAATGCCAGACACAATGTTTGGCATTGAATACAAAATTATAAGATACACAAAATAAGTGATATGACCCATAAGTAAAACAGAACATATGATCTGGTAGATGCTGGGGACTAAGCCCCAAGACAGAGTAGAATGACGTGTGCTCGTCGTCTCCTGCGGGAACACCAAAATCGCATCTCGCTGCTGAACAACCATCGACAGGAGGATGTTGGAACCCACCAAAAGAAGATACCCCTTGTCCAAGGACAAAAGAGAAGCTTCAATGAGCCAGTAAGAGGGGTGCAATCATGTTAAAATCAAACCTCATGCCTGCCAGAGACTTTTGGAGGGCACAAGCAGAACTGTGTGCACTAAGACCCAGGGAAAGGACCAGTGACCCCCCATAAGAGACTGAGCCAGGCCTGCCTGCGAGTGTTTAAAGGTCTTCTGCGGAGGTGTGGGTCAGCAGTAGCCTGCTACAGGGACAAGGGCACAGGCAGCAGCAGTCCTGGGAGGCGCAATGTGTGGCCTGAGTCCTCTTGGAGGAGTTCGCCATTAGCCTTATCATATAGCCACCTGGTGGGTGATCCACAAACTGAAGAACGAATATACCAAAGAGTTCTCACGCTGTTGCGAAGGTCCTAGGCCACAGAAGAGACTTCCCAATTTGGAGATCCAACAAAGGGACTGGAAATCTCCAGGGAATCTGACTATGAAGGTCAGCAGGATCTGATTACAGAATTTTCACAGGACTGGGGAAACAGAGACTCCTGGAGGGCACAAACAAAACCCTGTGCGCACCAGGACCCAGGTGAAAGGCGCAGCAACCCCACAAGAGATTGAGCCAGATTTGCCTGTGTTTGGTAGTCTCTGGCAGAGGTGTGGGTCGACAGCAGCCTGCCAAAGGGTCAGGGACGACGGCAGCAGCAGTCCTGGGAAGCATAGCATGTTGGCATAAGTCCTCTTGGAGGAGGGTGCCATTAGCCCACCATAGAGTACGGCAGCCCTAATAGAGACTGCAGACTCAAGCCAAAGTACAGGCAGGGAGTGCAGTCCCACCCATTAGCAGAAAACTGGATTAAAGATTTACTGAGCATTGTCCTACCCACCAGAGCAAGTTTTTCCTACAGCCAATCCCTTCCATCAGGAAGCCTACACAAGTCTCTTATCCTCATCTATCAAAGGGAAGACAGAATGAAAATCACAATCACAGAAAACTAACCAAAATGATCACATGGATCACAGCTCTGTGAAACTCAATGAAACTATGAGCCATGTTGTACAGGGCCACCCAAGATCGACCAGTCATGGTGGAGAATTCTGACAAAACGTGGTCCACTGGAGAAGGCAATGGCAAACCACGTCAGCATTTTTGCCTTGAGAACCCCATGAACAGTATGAAAAGGCAAAAAGATATGACACTGAAAGATGAGCCCCCAGTTTGGCAGGTGTACAATATGTTACTGGTAAAGAGCCAAGAAATAGCTCCAGAAGGAATAAAGACTCTGAGCCAAGTGGAAACGACACCCAGTTGTAGATGTGTCTGGTGGTAAAAGTAAAGTCTAATGTTGTAAACAACAATATTGCATAGGAACCTGGAATGTTAGGTCCATGAATCAAGGTAAATTGGAAGTGGTTAACCAGGAGATGGCAAGAGTGAACATCAACATTTTAGCAATCAGTGAACTAAAATGGACAGGAATAGTTGAATATAGTTCAGATGACCACTGTATCTGTACTATGGGCAAGAATCCCTGAGAAGAAAAGGAGCAGCCCTCATGGTCAACAAAAAAATTTGAAATGTAGTACTTGGGTGCAACCTCAAAAATGACAGAATGATCTCCGTATGTTTCCAAGGCAAACCATTCAACATCATAATAACCCAAGTCTATGCCCCAATTACTGTCAAAAAAGCTTAAGTTGAATGGTTCTATAAAACCTACAAGACCTTCTAGAACTAACACCAAAAAAGATGTCTTTTACATCATAGGGGATTGGAACACAAAAGTAACAGGCAAGTCTGGCCTGGAGTACAAACTGAAGCAGGGCAAAAGCTAACAGGGTTCTGCCAGGAGAACCCACTGGTTACAGCAAACACCCTCTTTCAAGAGCACAAGAGATGTCTCTACACATGGACATCACCAGATGGTCAATACCAAAATCAGACTGATTATGTTCTTTGCAGTCCAAGATGGAGAAGCTCTATACAGTCAGCAAAAACAAAACCGGGAGCTGACTGTGGGTCAGATCATGAGCCACTTATTGCAAAATTCAGACTCATACTGAAGAAAATAGAGAATTTAGGTATGACCTAAATCAAATTTCTTACAATTATACAGTGGAACTGACAAATAATAGATTCAAGGGATTAGCTCTGATAGAGCACCTGAAGAACTATGGATGGAGGTTTGTAACACTGTATGGGAGGCAGTAATCAAAACCATACCCAAGAAAAAGAAATGCAAACGGCAAAATGGCTGTCTTCTGAGGTGGCTTCACAAACAGCTGAGACGTGAAAGGCAAAAGAGAAAGGGAAAGACATATCCATCTAAATGCAGAGTTCCAAAGAATAGCAAGGAGAGATAAGAAAGCCTTCTTAAGTGAACAATGCAAAGAAATAAAGAGAAACAATAGCATGGGAAAGACTAGAGATTTCTTCAAGAAAATCAGATACCAAGGGAACATTTCATGCAAAAATGGGCACAAGAAAGGACAGAAATGGTATGGTCCTAACGGAAGCAGAAGATATTAAGAAGAAGTGGCAAGAATACACAGAACTGTACAAAAAAAGTTCTTAATGACCCAGATAACCACAAAGGTGTGGTCACTCACCTAGAATCAGACATCCTGGTGTATGAAGTCAAGTGGGTCTTAGGAGGCATCACTCCGAACAAAGTTAGTGGAGGTGATGGAATTTCAGCTGAGCTATTTCAAATCCTCAAAGATGATGCTGTGATAGTGCTGCACTCAATATGCCAGCAAATTTGGAAAACTCAGCAGTGGTCACAGGACTGGAAAAGGTATGTTTTTATTCCAAGCCCAAAGAAGGGCCACACCAAGAATGTTAAAACTACCCCACAATTGTACTTATTTCACATGCTAGCAAGATAATGTTCAAAATCATTCAAGCTAGGCTTGCTTCAACATGGGCTTTCCAGGTGGCTCAGTGTTAAAAGAATCTGGCCGTTAAATGCAGGAGCTGCAGGAGACATGGGTTCAATCCCTGGGCCAGGAAGATGTCCTGGAGGAGGAAATTCACTTCAGTATTCTTGCCTGGAGAATTCCATGGACAGAGGAGCTTGGTGGGCCATAGCCCATGGGGCTGCAAAGAACTGGACATGACTAGGAGAATCCCAGGGACAGGGGAGCCTGGTGGGCTGCCGTCTATGGGGTCGCACAGAGTCGGACACGACTGAAGCGACTTAGCAGCAGCAGCAACAGCAGTGACTGAGCACATACATAGGACAGGCTTCAACATTATGTGAACTGAGAACTTCCAGATGTACAAGCTGAGTTAGAAAAGGCAGAGGAACCAGAGATTAAATTGCCAGTATCCGTTGGATCAAAGAAAAAGCTAGAGAATTCCAGAAAAACTTCTACTTTTGCTTCACTATGATTAAGCCTTTGTGCCGATCACAACAAACTGTGGAAAATTCTTCAAGAGATAGGAATACCAGACTATCTTACCTGCCTCCTGTGAAACCTGTGTATGCAGGTCAAGAAGCAACAGTTAGACCAGACATGGAACAACAGACTGGTTGAAAATTGGGAAAGGAGTACGTCAAGGCTGTATATTGTCACCCTGCTTATTTAACTTATATGCACAGTATATCATGCAAAAAGTCAGACTGGATGAATCACAAGATGGAATCAAGAGTGCCAGGAAAAATATCAGTAACCTCAGATACGCAGATGACATCACCCTAAAGGCAGAAAGTGAAGAGGAACTAAAGAGCCTCTTGATGAAGGTGAACGAGGAAAGTGAAAAAGTTGCCTTAAAATTCAACATTCACAAAATAAGATCATGGCATCCAGTCCCATCACTTCATGGCAGACAGATGGGGAAATACTGGAACAGTGACAGACTTTATTTTCTTGGGCTCCAAAATCACTGTGGATGATGACTGTAGCCACAAAATTAAAAGACGCTTGCTCCTTGGAAGAAAAGCCATGACAAACCCAGACATCATATTAAAAAGCAGAGACATCACCTTGCCAACAAAGGTCCGTATAGTCAAAGCTATGGTTTTTCCAGTAGTCATGTATGGATGTGAGAGTTGGACCATAAAGAAGGCTGAGAGCCGAAGAATTGATGCTTTTGAACTGTGGTGTTGGAGAAGACTCTTGAGAGTCCCTTGGACTACAAGGAGATCAAACCAGTCAATCCTAAAAGAAATCAACCCTGAATATTTATTGGAAGGACTGATGCTGAAGCTGAATCTCCAGTATTTTGGCCACCTGATTGGAAGAGCTGACTCACTGAAAAAGACCCTGATGCTGGGAAAGACTGAAGG
Organism: Bison bison bison; assembly: GCF_000754665.1. Lineage (NCBI taxonomy): Eukaryota > Metazoa > Chordata > Mammalia > Artiodactyla > Bovidae > Bison > Bison bison. The sequence goes on from NW_011494725.1 coordinate 2,341,306, forward strand.
CAGGAGGAGAAGCAGGTGACAGGATGAGATGGTTGGATGGGATCCACTGACTCAATGGACATGAGTTTGAGCAAACTCTGGGAGATGGCGAAAGACAGGGAGACCTGTGGTGATTTAGTCACTAAGGTGTGTCTGACTCTGCGACCCCACGGACTGTAGCCTGCCTGGCTCCTTTGTTCATAGGATTTCCTATGCAAGAATATTGGAGCAGGTTGCCATTTCCTTCTCTAGGGATCTTCCTGACCGAGGGACTGAACCTGGGTCTCCTGCATTGCAGATATATTCTTTACCGACTTGAGCCACCATGGAAGCCCATGGGGTGCTGTAGTCCACGGGGTCACAAAGAGTCAGACTTAGGGACTAAACAACATGGTCCCGGCAATTCTAATGTTAGAAATTTATCCTAAGGAAATAAGTAAGGCTGTACTAAAGGATTCAGCCTTGTGAATGTTTATATTAAAGTAAAAAATCCTCACTATCCCTGAATTCATTTTCTATTACTGCCATATAAATCTATCACAAATTTAACAGTTTAAAACAATGCTGATTTATCTTGCTGTTCTACAGAGATTCATGTAGGTTTGGTTGGTTCCTCTGCTCTGGTCTCAGGAGCCCAAAATCAAGGCGTCAGCTGCATGAGGCACTTATCTGGAGGCCCTGAAGGAGAATCCCCTTCCAAGCTCATTCAGGGTGTGGGCAAAATTTAGTTCCTCAAGACTGCAGAGCTGGGTTTCCTATTTTCTTGCTGGCTATCAGCCAGGAATTTCTGTTAGGAACTTCCTACTGCCCAAATCACATTGCCCCTTCCATCTCACACCAGCAATGCTGTGTCAAATTCCTCTCAGCTTTGCATCTCTTGGACTTCCCCTTTAAAAGTCTGTCTTCTGCTCCAGATGGATAAAGTTCTCTGCTTTTTAGGGCTCACATGTTTCGACTGGGTCCACCTGAATAAGCCAAACTAATCTCCCTATCTTCATAAACTTACATCTTTGGTGGTGTTCCTTTTAAGTAACTTAACAAATCCATGGGTTCTGGGGATTAGGGCATGGACACTTTACACAATTTCTTCAGGGTCATTATGCCTGCCATAAAAGCAAATGTACAACAGTAGATGACTGGTTAAATAAATTATAGTACATCTGGACAATGGAATACCATGTTTGTTATTAAAATAATGGGTCCTGGGCAACTCACTATGAAATGTATAAAAGACAGTAACGGACTGATAGAAGCTCAGAGATGAATGATGGTGGTGGTTCAGTTGCTCAGTCGCGTCCAACTCTTGCGACGCCATGGGCTGTAGCCCATCAGGCTCCTCTGTCCATGGGATTTCCCAGGCAAGAATACTGGAGTAGGTTGCTGTTTCCTTCTTCATTAGAGATAAATAGGTAGGTAACAAAACAAGTTTAGTAAAATATCCACTGCAGAATTTAGGTGTTGGTTTATGGGATGTCACTGTAAAATTTTTCTACTTGTTTAGATTTGAAAAAACAATTAGCTCAGTGATCTTACAAGCCCTCCTCCCCAACTCAACTAATGGTCTTCAAACTTCACGCCATGAAAATCTAGCTGTCTGTGAGATTTCTAGCAAAGCATTGGCAAATAAGCTTTTGCAAAAGGTCTTTACAGAGACTGTCTCAAGTAGCATTAAATAGCACTCCACTTTATTTTTCAGATAATTATAATTAGCAAATCAAAATAAATAGCAGTAATATAGGATGAATTTTTTGAATTGTTAATGTTAAGAACCAAACTATATTTTATGCTTGAGGCATTTTTAAAACAGAAGTTCCCTCTAACATAAAATTAATGCTATCTCTATCAATTATTTTTAGATGGGAATAAACAAATCTATCCCACAATTGAACAAAATTTGACAGAACAGACTCCCAACTGATTGAAATAGAGTAATGAACATAACCACAGAAGACAATGACTTCACAAACAGTAACTGAAGGCCAATGTCATGACATAATAGCATAGTATTAAGCACTGGGAACAGATTCTGAGGCTATAAAATAAAATGGAGTCCTTGTCCTTTACACCTTGGAGTTCAGAATCCTGTCTAGTTTTATAAAATAGAAACATCTCAAAGACACTATTTTCAAGATATGTAAGGAATTTAACATCTACAAAAGGGAACAAAAAGCTAACTTGCTATTTTCATTTGGAAATACTGCAAATATAACTGAGGTATGCTACACCTCAATCTAGACACCAAAAAAGATTCTTATGGATTCAAATCAGCAGCAATTACTCTTATGATTCCCCAATTTTATGGGAAATTGGCCAGAATATGGAAGAGGAGTAGTATGGCACAGTAGTTAACAGGCAAGGCTCTGTGGTCAACCTGACTGGCCTTGGAATCCCTGTTCTACCACTGCTCATGTGATCACAGGCAAGATCTAAACCTTGATTTCTTTATCAGCAAAGCTATTAGAGTGGAAACAAGATAATGTGTATGTAAAATACCAATGCCTGTCTGCAAAAGGAGCTCGAGAAATCGTTACTTTTACTAGCAATAGTAATAGTAAACCAAAGTTTCGTATCAGATTTAGATGTAATTGGGATGTATGTTAACTATTAGGCACTAAGTCAATTAAACAAGTGCACTGTTCTCTGGCTTACACAGAGAAGTGCTTCCATGATATTGAAATTTTAAATGCGTTTTCAAACATTTGTGTGCATTTCAATGAAATGCTCTGAGCTAACGGTGAATCTGAGATCTTACGCCCTTGCTATACTAAATGGTTAATCCTTTTAGGAAATACTGTGTTCAAAAATATTCCAAGTCTACCGCTGAAATATAAGTGACTCCTGATTGAAGACAGCTTGATTTGAAATCCACTACATTATAACTATATTCTACATAATAACCAAAGGTTGTATTTATGGTTGCTTAATGCCTGGGACCAATGCCTATGCTTCGTCCAAACAACTGCCAATGCTCACGATTCAGTCAAGGTCAATGGCAATGAGGGTGACTCAGTCTGCTGCTACAATTAGAGTGAGGGATCACTGAAGAAGTTGCCATGGCAACTGCCTATTGCCCAGCAATTACCATTCAAAAACTTTGGGAGGCAATCCTGTATTAAATTTGCAATTTATTTCTTGTGGCAGAAACTAATTTTAAAAGCAGTTTGAAGGTCCTTAGAGTAATGAAGAATGCTTACTACAGGAAGAGTTACTAAAACAAGATGTCTTCAGTTGAAATTTCATTGGATTTATATTTTCAAAAGCCTCAAAGGCACCCAAAACAATTTTTAACATGCTGTTGTTTGTGAATATAGAGTTATAAACTACAAATTTTTCATTCACTGACATCTATTTTAATGTTTCTATAACATAAATTAATTTGGGGGACTTTAAATGCTCCACCTTAGGAACATAGTTTAGCAGTTAAGTCATGAGTTGGGGTTGCCTACCATTTTGCTATTTGGTGCTGATTTCTTGGGAAAAGAGAGATGCTTAATTTTATTTTCTGAAAATTTTTCCTGGACAAAAGTTTGTAGAAACAACTATCAATATGTAAAATATAAAATAAAAATGGGGGAGGGCTAAGGTAGCATGAAACAAATACCTCTTTTAGCGGAAAAGGAAAGGTGATATTAACATAAAAATGTGGGAGAAAGCTATTAAAGGAGTCTCTCCAGTTAAAATTTATTTGACAACAAGGAGTATATTTTCCCTTTCCTTTCCTCTTTGCATATATTTAAGTCTACTTGTATCAATTTGGGAATAGGAAAAAAATTTTGTTAGGAGGAAGATAGGAAGTGCAAGTAAAAGACATTTTAGGGTAATGAGTACATTGTAACAAGAAAACTTTTAAGTATCAATGCTAGTATCATTGACAATAAAGCTAAAATTAGCATTTCTCATTAAAAAAAAAAAGCACACTGATAGTACAATGAATACAATGAAGATGCAGCTTTTTCTACAATGTGCAGACCATTAAGTTGCAATTTAAAGGTAATTCTCTTTGGTCCACTGTCTTATAGGTTTGTAAATAAAGACAGGCAGTTTTAGTTTTTCTTTAGTTAAAGGAAAACCATGGTTTCCTTAAGGTCCAAAGTCAGAGAGGTTATTAGATGCGCACAGGCTTGAGTGGAACAGACTGAACATGTTGTAGTACGTATGCAGCAGTCACAACCATAAGTGCAAGAGAAAGTCTTCTGTGTTGGGCGCCATTCACTTAGCTTTGGCAAGGACCTAAACGTGCACAGCTGCGATTACAGAGACACCTCCGCCTCACTGCATCAATAAAGCCAACGATCAATTTGAACCTTCCTGAAAATCACTTGGATTTTACCAAAAGATCATACTGAGAGCTAGGTGAACAACAATTCTCAAATATCCAAAGAATAAGAAAATAGCAGTATAAAATCAATTTTAGCAATTTAGTTGCTTTCTTAATAAAAATGCCTCTCCAACCAAAATGTTTAGGAAGCAGTTTTTCTCCTTGTATGTGTGTTTGATTTATGTTTAAGAAAACATGTTGTGACATTATTTGAACTAATTTACTGGTTATTATTCAACAGTGACTGCTAACTCTAACTCTTTGGTGTGCCAACAAACCAAATAAAAGAATGATTAGAACCTTCTTAATGGCTTCAACTCTATGCCATTCAAAATCTGAGTAAATGGGGTGAAGAATTGGTCGTGTTGGGTAAAAAGAATTCAAAAACTGAAAGACATATAAAGACAGAGGGAGAAATTAAAATCTCATTAACTGCACACACACAAAAACAGTTACAAACTGCCTTTTACAGAAGACCTCAAAAACAGTTGCTATGTGAAAATTCCTTATACTTCCAAAGAGCTCTGGTAACAGGAAGGATATTGAACACCTGCCCAGTATTCCATGCTCCCCTGTAATTTACTGGCCCTGGAAGATCTGGTTCAAGGTACCCCAGGCAGCTGGGGAAATCTTATTAACTCTTTAAGGTGACCTGGCTAATTGGTGCAATTTAATCAATTCTTCCAATGGCTATTTATTAGTTAACACAACATTCCCAGATGAAATCTATCATTTACTTAACAAACACTGAAAGACCGGCACTGTGAAAAGGCACTGGATGAGGCTCAGGATTCAAGCAATGACCAATGAATGTAGTCCTTCCCTAGACGGAGCCTACAGTTCAGTGGGAAAGAACTGTGAATTGTGGGAAATCCTTCAAGGCACAGAAAAGGGAGAAATGGGAGGATCAAAAGATGCAATTTAGACTGAGACTTGAATAAAGAAGCACAGGAAGTATCCTATTTAAGACTTCACATTATAATGCTTTCAAGTGTTTCAGTCAATGTCATTAGATTTGCAATTAAATAAAGAAAAATTCCAGAAGTAGCAGAAAATGCCTAATTGTGGAATGCATAATTTATTAGCAGTTTTAGCCCATCTCTCTTGAATTACCAAAAATCAGACTCTGCTGTATAAAGTGAGGGTGCTGACAGGCTTGCTATTTTATAGGCTAAACCTTAGAGATAATATATTAAATTCAGTTTTGAAAATAAGCCCAAATATTTATTGTTACATTTGTATAGTTTCCTGTTCCTTATTTATTTTCCCCTAAACTTCTGTCTTAATTTTTATCAAAGTAACAAATAGTGTGAAAGTTGGGATGACTACCAGATTTGAAACAAAATAAGTGCGGTCAGTCCCTGGATCCATCCTTCTTTTCCTTCTGCTAACGCCCACTCCCCAGAGGTGAGTAGTTTGAGCCATTGTAGCTATTTCCTCCAACATCTGTCTTCTTATTCTGAAACAATACGTGTATACTGTTATTTCTTCATTTTAGAATGTTTAATTATCTATTGACTTCTTGAAAAATGAGGCATTTCCTCTTCTAAATTCATTTTAGAATTAGCTTAAGTTTTTCTGATTTACTTAACTGAAAAGAAAAAAAAAACTTTTTTTATTTGCCACACCACACACAGCATGTGGAACCTTAGTTCCCTGACCAGGGATCAAACCTGCAGCCTCTGCATTGGAAGCACAGAGTCTTAACCACTGGAACTGAAAGTCACTCAGTCGTGATGGGCTCTTTGCAACCCCATGGACTGCAGAGTCCATGGAATTCTCCAGGCCTGAATTCTGGAGTGGGTAGCCGTTCCCTTCTCCAGGGGATCTTCCCAACCCAGGGATTGAACCCTGGTCTCCCACACTGCAGGCAGATTCTTTACCAGCTGAGCCACCAAGGAAGCCCCTTAACCACCCGACTGTCAGGTGAATCCCTGAAGATATCCATTTTAAAATCATCATATGAAGGAGACAACGAAAAAGAAACATGTAGAATACTGGACTGGGTAGCCTATCCCTTCTCCAGCTGATCTTCCCAACCCAGGAATCAAACTGGGGTCTCCTGCATTGCAGGCAGATTCTTTATCAGCTGAGCTAGCCCCTAAGAACACAAGCTAAAATGCTGAAAGAAATGAAACAAGATTTAACTGGGAATCTCAGTGTAAGTACTGCATTTCGGACTCTTTTGTTGACTATGATGGCTACTCCATTTCTTCTAAGGGATTCCTGCCCATAGTAGTAGATATAATGGTCATCTGAGTTAAATTCACCCATTCCAGTCCATTTTAGTTCGCTGATTCCTATGAAGACCTACAAGACGTTCTAGAACTAACACCCCAAAGAGATGTCCTTTTCATTATAGGGGACTGGAATGCAAAAGTAGGAAGTCAAGAAACACCTGGAGTAACAGGCAAATTTGGCCTTGGAATACAGAATGAAGCAGGGCAAAGGCTAATAGAGTTCTGCCAAGAGAATGCACTGGTCATAGCAAACACCCTCTTCCAACAACACAAGAGAAGACTCTACACATGGACATCACCAGATAGTCAACACCGAAATCAGATTGATTATATTCTTTGCAGCCAAAGATGGAAAAGCTCTATACAGTCAGCAAAAACAAGACCGGGAGCTGACTGTGGCACAGATACGTACTCCTTATAGCCAAATTCAGACTTAAATTGAAGAAAGTGGGGAAAACCACTAGATCATTCAGGTATGACCTAAATCAAATCCCTTATGACAATACAGTGGAAGTGAGAAATAGATTTAAGGGACTAGATTTGATAGACAGAGTGCCTGATGAACTATGGACGGAAGTTTATGACACTGTACAGGAGACAGGGATCAAGACCATCCCCAAGAAAAAGAAATGCAAAAAAGCAAAATGGCTGTCTGACGAGGCCTTACAAATTGCTGTGAAGAGAAGAGAAAGGCAAAGAAGAAAAGGAAAGATATACTCATTTGAATGCAGAGTTCCAAAGACTAGCAAGAAGAGATAAGAAAGCCTTCCTCAGTGATCAATGAAAAGAAACAGAGGAAAACAATAGAATGGGAAAGACTAGAGAGCTCTTCAAGAAAATTAGAGCTACCAAGGGAACATTTCATGCAAAGATGGGCTCAATAAAGAACAGAAATTGTATGGACCTAACAGCAGCAGAAGATATTAAGAGGTGGCAAGAATATACAGAAGAACTGTAAAAAAAGATCTTCATGACCCAGATAATCACAACGGTGTGATCACTCACACTCACCTAAAGCCAGACATCCTGGAATGTGAACTCAAGTGGGCCTTAGGAAGCACACTATGAACAAAGCTAGTGGAGGTGATGGAATTCCAGTTGAGCTATTTCAAATCCTAAAAGATGATGCTGTGAAAGCGCTGTACTCAATATGTCAGCAAATCTGGAAAACTCAGCAGAGGCCACAGGACTGGAAAAGGTCAGTTTTCATACCAATCCCAAAGAAAGGCAATGCCAAATAATGCTCAAACTACTGCACAATAGCACTCATCTCACACGCTAGTAAAGTAATGCTCAAAATTCTCCAAGCCAGGCTTCAGCAATACATGAACCGTGAACTTCCAGATGTTCAAGCTGGTTTTAGAAAAGGCAGAGGAACCAGAGATCAAATTGCCAACATCCACTGGATCATTGAAAAAGCAAGAGAGTTTCAGAAAAACATCTATTTCTGCTTTACTGACTACACCAAAGCCTTTGACTGTGTGGATCACAGTAAACTGTGGAAAATTCTGAAAGAGAGGGAATACCAGACCTGCCTCTTGAGAAATCTGTATGCAAGTCAGGAAGCAACAGTTAGAACTGGACATGGAACAACAGACTGGTTCCAAATAGGATAAGGAGTACGCCAAGGCTGACAATTGTCACCCTGCTTATTTAACTTATATACAGAGTACATCATGAGAAATGCTGGGCTGGAGGAAGCACAAGCTGGAATCAAGATTGCCGGGAACAATATCAACAATCTCAGATATGCAGATGACACCACCCTTATGGCAGAAAGTGAAGAGGAACTAAAGAGCCTCTTGATGAAAGTGAAAGAGGAGAGTGAAAAAGTTGGCTTAAAGCTCAACATTCAGAAAACTAAGATCATGGCATCCAGTCCCATCACTTCATGGCAAGTAGATGGGGAAACAGTGGCTGACTTTATTTTTTGGGGCTCCAAAATCACTGCAGATGGTGATTGCAGCCATGAAATAAAAAGACGCTTACTTCTTGGAAGGAAAGTTATGACCAACCTAGACAGCATATTAAAAAGCAGACACATTACTTTGTCAACAAAGGTCCGTCTAGTCAAGGCTATGGTTTTTCCAGTAGTCATGTATGGATGTGAGAGTTAGACTATAAAGAAAGCTGAGCAGCGAAGAATTGATGATTTTGAATTGTGGTATTGGAGAAGACTCTTCAGAGTCCCTTGGACTGCAATGAGGTCCAACCAGTCCACCCTAAAACAGATCAGTCCTGGGTGTTCATTGGAAGGACTGATGTTGAAGCTGAAACTCCAATATTTTGGCCACCTGATGCCAAGAGCTGACTCATTTGAAAAGACCCTGATGCTGGGTAAAATTGAGGGCGGGAGGAGAAGGGGATGACAGAGGATGAGATGGGGATGGCATCACCAACTCAATGGACATGGGTTTGGGTAGGCTCTGGCAATTGGCAATAGACAGGGAGGCCTGGCACATTGCAGTCTATGGGGTCGCAGAGTCGGACACAACTGAGTGACTGAACTGAACTAAGTGTAAGATCATGCTCCAAATTCTATGACTTTGAGACAACGGTAGTTCACCAAATCCCTTTGTACCTGAATATCATCTCTGTAAAATGAGGGTGAGAGAACGATCATTTCTCTTGCCTTGTTACTGGAGTAGAATCAGAGTCTGAAGAGTTGGACCATTTTCCAGAGCACTCTTTAAATTCAATTAGACCTGTTAACTGTACCCTATGGTCACTACTTTTGACTGACAAATTTATTTTGTAACTCTCAGAATATGATGAATCCTAGGTGGCTGTTTTATTCCTTTTCTTTTTCTCTTCTTTTCTTTCTTTACAAGAGTCTGGCATTCTCAATAGGCACAGTAGCGATCCTGCTGGCATTCTCTCTTGCTCCTGTGCTATTACATTTAATTTGTGTGCTTTTATAACTTTGTACTTACGCCCACGGGCTTTTGAACAATGGGCACCCATTCAATAAATCCAAGAAGTAAATGACTTGATGACTGTAAGCGCTTTGAACTCAATGGACAGAAGTAATATAATAGTAAGGACACTAGGATGAAAGATTGAGAAGAGAAGAATAATCATCTAAAGCCTTTTCAGACACGCACTCTCCCTCTCCCTAACTGTCATTCTCTGTTACATGGCACTCATTTCCCTCATTTGTACTTGGTTTTCAAAACCTCTTCCTCTGTACTTTTTTGAGAGGAAGATGACAAACATTTGTAAAGCAAAAATACATTTATACGTGCTTTCAAAGAGTATTTCCTTTGAACCATGGATGGGATGGTGAATGCAAGGCTTATTATATAAGGTGCTGCTGCTGCTAAGTCGCTTCAGTCGTGTCCGACTCTGTGCGACCCCATGGACGGCAGCCCACGAGGCTCCCCCGTCCCTGGATTCTCCAGGCAAGAACACTGGAATGGATTGCCATTTCCTTCTCCATTATTATATTATGTAATATTATCCAATATTATATAAGGTAAGCGATACTTATACAGATCCTGCAATCTCATGGAAATAATATTAGTGTTATGAGGAAACCATTTGGAGCTTCCTATAACCTGAGTTGTGGGCATACTGTACATTTTGACTTTAGTACTTTTCACTTTGTTTGGTAAGCACAACTTAATTTAAAATTTGACAGATGCACAGGTTTATAGAAAAGTAACCAGCATATTTAGCTATTATAAGTTTATTACCATGAGTTATTAATTACAGTCCTGATGTATAACCTGACTTACAACCTTTTTTTTTTTTTCCTTTTGTGGCTGTACCATGTGGCTTGTAGGATCTTAGTTCCCTGACCAGGGGATCGAACCTGGAAACAGCAGTGAAAGTGCCAAGTCCTAACCAATGGACTGCCAGGAAATTTCCTAACTTGTGTTTTAAACAAGTTTAACTATTATCATTTTTTTCTATTTAATTATCACTCAGCTAACCCAGTATAACAATGATTCAATTATTTATCCCCTCTGATGTGAAATTCTGGATAATTTAACTGAATTACCATGTATACTTGGATATGTTTTTGGATTTTTTTTTTTCCAGTGTTCTTATTTATTTACTTTTTAAAAGTACATATTTTTGGCTGTGCTGCGTCTTCACTGTTGTGTGCGGGCTTCCTCTAGTTGCTGAGAGTGGAAGCTGCTTTCTAGTTGCGAGTGTGGGCTTCTCATTGCCGTGGCTTCTCCTGAAGTGGAGCCTGGGCTCTAGGGAACCCGGGCTTCAGTAGTTGCTGCACATGTGTTCAGTAGCTGCGGCTCACGGGCTGTTACTCGGTGGCATATGGGATCTTCTCAGACCAGGGGTCGAACTGGTGTCCCCTGAGTTGCAAGACAAAGTCTTAACCACTGGACCACCAGGGAAGCACCCTATGTTAAAAGGAACAACTCTATTTCTATGGTATCATTTCTAATGTACTAATTAGTAAAACTTTGTGTATCCTGTTAGAAGAATGTCTTCCCTTTGCTATTTTTCAAAATTTTAGATAGCAGTTCCAAAGTTCACCCTTAACTTTTAGTCTCTGCTCTGCTTTTCCATTTTTATGCCCTTGGTGCTATGAATGGCAAGTAACATGCCTGAATCTTTACCTCAGTAGGTTTTCAAAATGTGCTCCCTGGACCTCTCTGGGTTTTTTATTTTTATTTGTTTCACCATTTCATCTCCTACAGCTACTTGAAGTTCTCCAGGGCTATTTTTTTTTTTTTTAGCTAGAAGTGTTTTTGTTTTCCTTCTCTTTCTGGGTACTTCTCAGCTGGAAGGAGCTCTAAAGGTCCTCTTTGTACTAAGGAAAGTTTGAACTCACCTGCGTTATCTGTGAGGCCTGCTTGATGTAGTTCTACTTCGTTCATTCCTTTCCTATATTTGATGTTCTAGCCAAACTGGATGTCCCTGTGTCCTGACCATCCCACGGTCCACTTCACCCCGGGGCCTTTCGGACATGCAGATCCTCCTGCCTTTCCACCTCTCCCACCAACTTGCACAGGTATCTGCCATGTAACTACCACGTAATGAGCACTTTCCATCTGCTAGGCAAGACAGCAGATGTTGTTTAGTGCATTATACTATTTAATCGGCTTTCCTGGGTGGTGCAATGGTAAAGTGGAGAGGGCAATGGCACCCCACTCCAGTACTCTTGCCTGAACAATTCAATGGACAGAGGAGCCTGGTAGGCTGCAGTCCATGGGGTCACTAAGAGTCAGACACAACTGAGCAACTTCACTTTCACACTTCACTTTCATGCACTGGAGAAGGAAATGGCAACCCACTCCAGTGTTCTTGCCTGGAGAATCCCAAGGATGGGGGAGCCTGGTGTGCTGCTGTCTATGGAGTCACACAGAATTGGACATGACTGAAGCGACTTAGCAGCAGCAGCAGTGATAAAGAATCTGCCTGCCAATGCAAGAGACACAGGAGGTGCCAGTTCTATCCCTAGGTGGGGAAGATCCCCTGGAGGAGGAAATGTCAACCCACTCCAGCCTTCTTGCCTGGAAAATTCAATGGACAGAGGAACCTGGTGGGCTATAGTCCATGGGGTCACAACGAGTCGGACACAACTAAGCGACTGAGCATGCATGCGTAACTATTACCATTCGTCCACAAAAAAACTTCATAAAAGTCGGGTATGCTAGGAAGGGTATGTAGGAAGGGCTGGGTCTTCACTGCCACACATGGGCTTCTCCTACTTGTAGCAAGTGGGACCTACTCTCCAGATGGGGTGCAAGGATTTCTCGTTGGTATGGTTTCTCTTGTTGCAACGCACAGGCCTAGCTGCTCCAGGGCATGTGTAATCTTCCCAGACCAGGGATTGAACCTGTGTCCCCTGCACTGGCAGGCAGATTCTTAACCACTGGGACACCAGGGAAGTCCTAACCAGGAGACTGAGAATAAGCAATGTCATACTCTTTCTTTATTAGACTTCATTTAAAAAAAATCTAATCCCTAAAAGAATCTTCTCATGATTAATCTAGCTACCTGTCAGTTTATACTATTCAAAATAATTCCCATTTCTACATGCCCAGATATCATCTCTGTTTTGCCAAATCCAGTGGCTATGTTTTAATCCTCATCTCATCCTCAATCTTCAACCTACAGTGGGTTCACTCTTTCTTCCTTTTAAGACATGCCTACCTGACAGCACACACTTCCTCATCTATCCAACATCTGAAGGCTGGCAGCCCCCCAGGGGTCCTTCTTTCCTTCTCATGCCACTTTCTCTCTCATCGTACTCTCATCTCCCTTGTGACTTTGAGTATCTCATTTTGCATTTCCATCTCCAGCCTAGAATTCTCTGAGTTCCAAGCCACTATCATCTCTCGCTGGGTTGATTCAACTGGACTCTGAGTCTTAACTTTCACTTCTTTAAGTCACTTCGCCACAATATTCTTTTCAAAGGCACGTTAGGCCAGATGCTCTATTGTTCAGAACGCTTTAACGAGGACTTCCCTGATGGTCCATGGTTAAGAATCTGCCTTCCAATGCAGGGGATGTGGGTCCGGTCCCTAGTCAGGGAACTAAGATCCCACACACTGTGGAGCAATTACACCCATGTACCGCAACTAGAGAGAGCCTGTGGGCTGCAACAAAGACCCAGTCCTGCCAAACAACAACAACGAACCAAACAAACAAACAAAAAAACCCTGGAATGACTTATTCCAAATTATGGATAACATCTAAACTCCTTACGAGGAGGAGCCTGTCAGGCTGACTATACTGACCTATACTTCTAATCCCACTTAATACTTTCCCTACTCAGCACATCCACACTGCAAGACATTCTGGTCTGCTTAGAGCTTCCTGAATCAACAGCCCTGTCCTACTTCAGTGCCTTTGCATATGCTGGTAAACATACTACTCCCACTCTTTCTCCACTGACTATTACTCATCTCAGGTCTCAGCTAAATACCACTTTCTCACAGAGCAAGCAGTCGAGCTCACCCACATCCCTCAATCTAAATTAAGATTCTCACGATTCTCCTGCATTATGCTACAGTTATTTTGCCTACCCTATTTATAATTTTGTATTTATCTGCTTGCTAATTGCTCTTCCCTCCACTAACTCCCTGAGGTGGGGGCAGGGGGCAGGGTCCATGTCTGTTCAATCATCACTATATGCTCAAGTGAAAGTTAAAGTCGCTCAGTCGTGTCCAACTCTTTGTGACCCCATGGACTATACAGTTCATGCAAGTCTCTAGGCCAGAATACTGGAGTATTCCTTCTCCAGGGGATCTTCCTAACCTGGGGCAAAATATGACATTAATAAAATCATATGTTTTGAATGGATGATTCCCTCCTTGAATTTATACTTTGTTTTACTTTTGTATTTACTGTATTTAATCCTATTTAAAAGCTAACAAGTAACTAATAGTAAGACTGTTGTGATTATTTTCAGAAGTGGAAGCTAAAATTCAAAAGATTAAGTCATTTCCTTACTATTAAACAGCTACTAAGAGAGGGAAGCAGGATTCAGACCCAGGTATGTCTGATTCTAGAGTCTTTGTTCTTGGATGGCAAAACGGAAGCTCAGACATATAATTTATCAATGACTTATGTAATAAGAACTTGAAAGCTTTCTCTCGTTCTTCTGGGAAAATAAGTAGATATGTATTACTTACATATTGAGGATATAAACACAATCAATTCATTTAAAAAAATTTCTGTGGCTGCCCCCTGTGATGTTAGTGACTTGACAGGTTCCTTAAAGACAATGGCCAGGCCTCCTAGCATCATGCAAGTTCCATGAAGCTTTCTGTAATGCTTTATCTCTTGTGAATGCTCTGTAAGTAGTAATGATGATGCTATAATGAGAGAAATGTCATGCTGAGTTATTCGATGAGAAGAAATAATGCAGTGAGGATAGCATAAATAGAGACCAAAAAAAATTCACAGAATACAGAGTTAGAAAGAGATCTGAGTAGTCACGCACACTGTATTTCTGGAATCCGTTCTGGAGCATTTCTGTTAGGTGCAGACCTCATCTTTGTTGTACTTGAATCGCGAGTGGGAAAGACGGCTTTTCTATTTACATATGGTACCTAATAAGTCCTTTTTGGTGTAGGGTTTTTTAACTAGAAAAAAAGAAGGTTAACAATGGGCATCACTATTCCAGTTATCTTTAAACTGTGACCACAGCACTCTAAATAGAAAGGTGATAAGGCTCTGAGTCAGTTAGTGTTAGTCGCTCAGTCATGTCCGACCCTTCTGAGACCCCACAAACTGCAGCCTGCCAAGCTTCTCTATCCATGGGATTCTCCAGGCAAGAATACTGGAGTGGATTGCCATTCCCGTCTCCAGGGGATCTTCCCAACACAGGGATCAAACCCAGGTCTCCTGCATTGCAAGTGGATTCTTTACTGTCTGAGCTACAAGGAAGATAAGGCTCTCAGTCCAGTTCAGTTGCTCAGTCGTGTCCGATTCTTTGCGATCCCATAACTCGCAGCACGCCAGGCCTCCCTGTCCATCACCAACTCCTGGAGTTCACTCGAACTCATGTCCATCGAGTCGGTGATGCTATCCAGCCATTTCATCCTCTATCGTTCCCTTCTCCTCCTGCCCCCAATCCCTCTCAGCATCAGAGTCTTTTCCAATGAGTCAACTCTTCGCATCAGGTGGCCAAAGTATTGGAGTTTCAGCTTCAGCATCAGTCCTTCCAATGAACACCCAGGACTGATCTTTAGGATGGACTGGTTGGATCTCCTTGCAGTCCAAGGGACTCTTAAGAGTCTTCCCCAACACCACAGTTCAAAAGCATCAATTCTTCGGCGCTCAGCTTTCTTCATGGTCCAACTCTCACATCCATACATGACCACTGGAAAAACCATAGCCTTGACTAGACTGACCCTTGTTGGGAAAGTAATGTCTCTGCTTTTGAATATGCTATCTAGGTTGGTCATAACTTTCCTTCCAAGGAGTAAGCGTCTTTTAATTTCATGGCTGCAATCACCATCTGCAGTGATTTTGGAGTCCAAAAAAATAAAGTCTGACACTGTTTCGACTGTTTCCCCATCTATTTCCCATGAAGGGATGGGCCCAAATGCCATGATCTTACTTTTCTGAATGTTGAGCTTTAAGCCAACTTTTTCACTCTCTTCTTTCACTTTCATCAAGAGGCTTTCTAGTTCCTCTTCACTTTCTGCCATAAGGGTGGTGTCATCTGCATATCTGAGGTTATTGATATTTCTCCCGGCAATCTTGATTCCAGCTTGTGCTTCTTCCAGCCCAGCGTTTCTCATGATGTACTTTGCATATAAGTTAAATAAGCAGGGTGATAATATACAGCCTTGACATACTCCTTTTCCTATTTGGAACAGGTCTGTTGTTCCATGTCCAGTTCTAACTGTTGCTTCCTGACCTGCATACAGGTTTCTCAAGAGGCAGGTCAGGTGGTCTGGTATTCCCTCTCTTTCAGAATTTTCCACAGTTTACTGTGATCCACACAGTCAAAGGCTTTGGCATAGTCAATAAAGCAGAAATAGATGTTTTTCTGGAACTCTCTTGCTTTTTCCGATGATCCAGCAGATGTTGGCAATTTGATCTCTGGTTCCTCTGCCTTTTCTAAAACCAGCTTGAACATCTGGAAGCTTAGGGAGCTACAATAACTCCTCTGAGGTCACTAAATATTTACTAACCAAAGTAGCGTATCAAGTAAGTGCTAAAACTTAAGAGTTAACTCAAGTCTGTTTAACTTGCAGAGTAAGCTTATTTCATAATAAGCTTTAGTTTTTAGTGATGGGAGGATGGAGGACATATTTTCCTACTGTAGGTGGTAGAAGCTGTAGTGGTAGTAATACTTGGCACTGATGTTTACACAGTACATATTTATATGTTGTTGTTTAGTCACTGAGTTGTGTCCGACTCTTTTGCAACCTCATAAACACCTATAGCTTGCCAGGCTCCTCTGTCCATGGGATTTCCCAGGCAAGAGGATTTTATATCACATATTTATAAAGTTATATGTCAGACATTGTGCTAAGTACTTTCTATGCATTATCGCATTTCATTTGTACAACAATCCCATGGGCAAGATATTATTGTTTTTCTTTAACAAATGAGGGAACCAAAGATCAGCAGGGTTAAAGTCAAGGTCACATGAAGGCTAAACCTAGATTTTTCAGATTCGTATGCTCATATTCTTTAACTTAAAAAAAAAAATTGTGGTAAAGTACACGTAACATAAAATTTACCATCTAACCATTTTCTACCACGTCAGCAGTGTTAAGTACACTCACATGGCTTGCAACCTCTTTAACTTTTTAATTGGAAAATTTCAAATATATACAAAGATAGGATAAAATAATGAACCTCCATTTACTTATTATCCAACTCCAACCATGATTCAACTTATGGCCAATCTAGTTTCTTTATACTCACCCATTTTCTTCCCTCAAGTGTCATTTTGAAGCAAACTCCTGACATATCTTTCAGCCATTAATATACTGATATGTACCTCCAAAAGATAAAGATTCTTCTTTTAAAACTATAATTCCATCCTCAGCTATAAAGTGTTAATAGTAATCTCTGAAAATTATCAAATATCCAGTCTTCAACTTTTTTATTTGGCAAAAAAAATGGTTTTTGTTGTTGTTGTTTTTAATAAGAGTATGTTATGTAGTAGGAGGATCAAAATAAAGTCTTTATAGTATAACTTGACTTTATTAGAGGATGTTTCTCTCTTTTTCATTGTAATGTATTAGTTGATTAAATTAGGTTCTTTGTCCCCTAGTTTCTTGCAATATGGATTTTGATGAAGGTGTTTCATGTTTCTCTGTTCTAGATACTTCCAATAAACTGGTAGATGATCTAGAGGCCTGATCACATTAGGCGCTTCTTGTCTTTTTTTTTTTTTTTAAAAGCAAGACTACTTCATGAATGATGGTGTGTTCTGTATCAGGAGACACATCATGTCTGGTTCTATTTTTTGTCTAAATCAGCAGTTACTCATGTTCATTGCTTGGCTCCATTCATTTCTTAAGGTTCGTTAAATGGTGATATTCTAATTGTATCATTCCCTTTTCAGTGGTCAGCAGTAACATTCCCCTAAAGCGGTGTTTTCTCATATCTATTGTTTTGCTACCATCTTATATGAAAGGCGGGATAAATCCTTTGTTTCTTTTAGTAGAAATCTTGTTGCTAGTGATGTTCAATGCTGTGCTACTAGGCTGGTCACTATTTCTGTGAGTTCAAAGGACAGAAACAGAATGACTAAACATACCTACAGATATTAAAAAACAAAAACCTGAGTCCATACAAAGACTTCCTATTTAAACTAAGATCAAAGAGTTTTTATTCAATCTCTTCTATTTTATATATACATACACTGCTTCCAGGTTCCCAAGGCAATGGGGAAAACAAAATTAGAATATTGTACAATTGCACCTTTGCTTTATCTTACGTTACAAGCACAGGTCTTGAAATAACAATACCAAGGTTGTTACACAACTATTTTTTTTCAGTTGTGTCTTTAAGGTACAGCCTACTAGGGAAGAAGAGTCACTAGGATGTTTGGTTATACCACTGACTGGATATATATTTCGGTTTATTTAAATTTATTTAAATTTTAGAGACTACTCTTTCAAACTGTTTTATGATCATGTTATACGTATAATCAGTAATATTCAAACCAGCTCTACTGAAGGAACTTTTTCTTAACTTAGGAACTCTTTATATAGGTTTAATGTAAGTTAAAGCTAAAGCAACAGGAATTACAGAGTCTACTTATATTCCTATTCACTGCATCCTAGTCCTTCACTCTCCTTACAGGTAACTGTCAAAAAAATTTTTTTTTATAGTTTGTCTTTTCATGTTTTTCAAATACAAATAGATCCAAAATGGATAAATAAATATAAATAGATTCAGATATAAATGGGTATCACCAACCTATCCTGAGGATGATTATGTGGCAACATACAGAACTTCATAAAGCAATATTTTTCATTTATTTTTATAGATGGATAGTACTCTATCATGTGAATGTGCCAAAATTTATTCAACCAGTTCTTTTCAATAGTTTTAGACTGAAGATCAACTTGTTTGGTTTCAATGCTCTCACATATAATTTTATGTTACATTCATATATACCCAGGTTTTTTACCTAAGTGTTAGTCACTTAGTCATGTCTGACTCTTTGCAACCCTACGGACTGTAGCCCTCTGTGGGATTCTCCATGCAAGAATACTGGAGTGGGTAGCCATTCTCTTCTCCAAGGGATCTTCCAGACCCAGGGAATGAACTCATGTCTCCTGCCTTGCAGGTGGATCCTCTGCCATCTGAGTTATGAGGAAAGCCTTTCATATGTGGTATATTTTATTTGCTTTCTTTTTATATTTTATTTGCTTTCTTTTTATATTTTATTTTTTGGCATTCAGGAAATTTGTACTTTTGTTTTAATGGTTACCTCTATGTGAAGAACTTTATGTAATCCCTGTTTCTTATTTTTTGTCATTTTCTATTGGTTAGCTACTGTAAGCAATATCAAATTAACTCATTACTTCATCTTCTTCTCTCCCCGGATCTGAAATAATATCCTTTAACTCCGAGTTAACCATCAGGCCGTCAGCAGTTTATTCTGTTTACATGTTCTCCCCATCTCCTTCCTCCATATTTTAATAGTTGTGATGAATGTGCATGGTAAGATACACAGCCTTTACATACTATCTTCACTCTCTCCTTCATGAATATTTTTTCGGGTTAGTTTTACGAGTTAAAAATATACATAATGCTCATCACCAGTCTTTATATTTGTATCTCCCCAGTCATTGTGGTTCTCTAAAGTTCTTTACCTAGTATAGGGACTGGCAAACTACAAACCATGGGCCAAATGAGATTAGTGGCCTGTTCTAATGTGGCCTTTGAACTAAGAATGGTTTTTGCATTTTGAAAGGAAAGGGTTGTAAACAAAATACCCCAAAGACAGATGACAAAGACAGCAATAGAAAACCTTTGATGAGTACTACTCTTGTAAAGCCCTAGGGAAGGGAACAATATTCTCAGAGTTTTTATATTTCGTAAGATTGTGTTTCTTATATTTGCAAGTCAGTCTGCATGTGCACTCAGTCACTCAGTCGTGTTTGACTCTTTGCGACCCCATGGACTGTAGCCCGCCAGGCTCCTCTCTGTCCACTGAATTTTCCAGGCAAGAAGACTGGAATGGGTTGCCATTTCCTACTCCAGGGGATCTTCCCGATCCAGGGATAGAACTCGTGTCTCTGGCACTGGCAGGCAGATTCTTTACCACTGAGCTAGGAGGGAAGCCCTCAAGGCAGTTTGGTGGGATATAAAATCCTTGGTGATGGAGTCGGTGATAGACAGGGAAGTCTAGTGTGCTGCAGTCCATGGGGTCACAAAGATTCGGACACGACTGAGTGACTGAACTGAACTGACTGAAAATTCTTGCCTCACATTTGCTTTCCTAGAGTATCTTAAAAATGTTATTTCACTTTACTGTGGCATAAAACACTGCCAAAAAGCCTGTTGACAATTTTATTTTCTTTACTTAAAAGTGACCTGGTCTTTTTGCCTGAGTACCCTTCAAGTCTTTTTTTCTCTAGTTTGTAACTCTGCAATTTCACTGGAGTTTGTGTTGGTACTTGTTGTCCTGGGTTGAGTTTTCAAAGGCATACAACATATGCTCTTTCAACATGTAGTTTCAAATCTTTTCCTTCATAATTTAGGAAAGTTTCTTTGAAGCACAGCTTTTAGCATCTTTCTTCTTTGGGGGGATTCCTAATTTATATATTAGGAATGGATTATGTTGGATTTCTGCCTACACACACTATATAGTCACTTTCTAGTGAACCTTTTTTCTTTTATTTCTTTTTGCTTTCAAGCTTTTCTTCCTTTTCACTTTCTGTTTTTCTTAAGGAATTATATCTGTTTATTTACTAAATATTTTATCTTTGTGGATGAAGTGAAGTAGCTTAGTCATGTCTGACTCTTTGCAACCCTGTGGACTGTAGACCACCAGGCTCCTCTGTCCATGGGATTCTCCAGGCAAGAATACTGAGTGGGAAAAAAAAAAAAAGAATACTGAGTGGGTTGCCATTTCCTTCTCCAGGGGATCTTCCCAACCCAGGGTTTGAACCCAGGTTTCCCGCATTGCAGGCAGACGCTTTAACCTCTGAGCCACGAGGGAAGCCCATCTTTGTGGACAGTCTATACTTCTGAAAATTTTTATTTCTAATTTTATTTAGAAATAAAATTTGTCCATTTGAGTTTTTATAATCCTGATTTATGTTGTTCTGTTCTATCATTTTCTTAGTTTCTTTTAAGTTGTTCTGAAAAGTTATTTAACAGTTTTAATCTATTTTGTGGGTATATCTCATGATCATATTGTCGATACAGGAGTTATTCTTCTTATTCTCTTCTTTCTTTACACTGGATTTGACTGTGACTTCTCTCTTTTGCTCATTTGTAATAAAGTTAGTTTTCCTGTCTTTCTTCACCTTTCTGTGAAGTATCCATAAACATGGCCATGCACCTTCTAGAATCTCCTGGCTCTCTTTCCCAATCCTATATTTATCTGAACTTTTTCTTTTTCCTTTGCTTATAATCCCTGATCTCCTCTGGGGGCTCCATTTCTGGTAGCTTCGCCTCACTGTGGGGCTTGGTCCTAGAAGAGAGCTTCAGCCATTTAGTTTTATGAGCTGACAGGGCCCAGAGGCTGGAACCCCTTCAGCTCTTATAGCAGACCCCTAACACTGAACTCTGGGTTACAGTGTGCAAACCCCTTCCAGTTTCAGGTGCTGGCCCGTGAACTTCCCAGTGAATCCCTCTGTCTCCTTCTCAGCTGGCCCCTTGGCTGTCTCATCCTTCTAGCTCCTCTCACACTGACACTGCATGGATCTTGTAGCTCTAGGAAGTTTTTACCCACCCTCCAGTATTTTGGGTTTCATGTGGCTACACTGTCACCTAGTTTTGTTGTAAATGTTGTGTTTGTTGATGCATTCTATTTGTTGTTTTCATGGGGAAATTTCAAAAAAATGAAAAAACTTTGCAGCTGGATCCACATTCCTAGGAATTCTGCTCACACAGCTTATATGCCTAAGCACTGTATATACTCTTAATTAAAAGCCCTTCCACTCTGTAAGACTCAGATGAAAACCACTAAAACCTTTTATGATGTCTTCTCAGAGCAGCCTTTTATCTGTAGCATTCTATAAAATATAAGCTGATACTTATCCTATCTATAAACATGTACATCACTGTGATATCTACAAATGTTTATCTCAAATCATTAAAGAAGGATCAGCATCATCATTTTGTATTTCCTAACAAGCCCTGTCACACACTCAGGCCTACTACTGTCGTGTAACTCCAGGGTACACCAAGCACACTGTATCTGAGGTTTTCAGGGACATGTTCCGGGGACATGGTTCACACAGAATACAAAGAGAGTGGAGTTCCCTGTAATTCCTGTGCATTGCAGGAAAGCACATCTCTTCCTATTACCCAGTGTATCTCCACAGAACTAATGGAACCAGAGAATACCAATGTTAAAGAAGTCACACATAAAAAATCTACTTTAAGGCATAATACTTGGGCAATTTTGCCCAAGACCACAGCAAATTAAAGATAAAAAACCAGAACACAGGTCTTCTAACTTTGAAAGAAATGGGAACCCACTCCAGTACTCTTGCTTGGAAAATTCCATGGACAAAGAAGCCTGGAAGACTACAGTCCATGGGTCCCAAAGAGCCTGATACACACACACACACACTTCTAATTTTCAGGCTGTTACTCTATCCAAAACTTTTCTAGATCACTCATCAATATGCATTTGTTCAAGATGATTCTAAATATGGTCCTGATAATCCCCTTTCCAGCTACTAAACCCTGCCAGGCTCACAGAGGCTCTTGTCTCAAGCCCTCTACATTCACTGCTCCATCTTCCTGGAACACACTGCCTCTACATGACTCACTGCTGCTCCTTCCTTGGGCTGTGCGCAAA
Source organism: Bison bison bison (assembly GCF_000754665.1). Lineage (NCBI taxonomy): Eukaryota > Metazoa > Chordata > Mammalia > Artiodactyla > Bovidae > Bison > Bison bison. The sequence continues at coordinate 2,363,783 of NW_011494725.1, forward strand.
CATCACCTTCCCAATGAGGCAAACCCTCCACTGACCACCCATTACTACACTGCTGCCTTCCTTTGGCCTGCGCTCCCAATCCCTTTGCGCTGCTTTACTTTCCCAGGGGAACTTCTTACATTCCATTCACTTGTTCATTTGTCACCTGTGCATACAATCATTACATCTCTCCTCATTAGAATGCAGGCTTCATGGTGGCAGAAATTTTTTTCACTGATGTCTTCATAGAACAGAGAAAAAAGTGGCTGAGAAGATACCAGTTGCTCACTACTTTTTGGATGAAAGAATAAGGAATTTCAAATACCACATGGAGTTTTTTATGCATGTACTACTCTTTTGTAAGTAGTATTACTGTTAACCAAGATAATATTATTAATTATATGGAGATCAAATTTCAAATTGCCCACATCCATTGGATCATAGAAAAAGGGAATTCCAGAAAAACGTCTACTTCAGCTTCACTGACTATGCTAAAGTCTTTGACTGTATGGATCCCAACAAACTGTGGAAAATTCTTAAAGAGGTGGGAATACCAGACTACCTTACCTGTCTCCAGAGAAACCTGTATGCAGGTCAAGAAGCAACAGTTAGAACTGGACATGGAAAAATGGACTGGTTCCAAATTGGGAAAGGAATATATCAAGGCTGTATATTGTCATCCTGCTATTTAACTTATATGCAGAGTACATCATGTGAAATGCTGGGCTGAATGAATCACAAGCTGGAATTAAGACTGTCGGGAGAAATATCAACAACCTCAGATATGATGATACTACTCTAATGGCAGAAAGCAAAGACGAATTAAAGAACCTCTTGATGAGGGTGAAAAAGTTGGCTTAAAATTCAACATTCAAAAAACGAAGATTATAGCATTCAGTCCCATCATTTCATGGCAAATAGATGGGGAAAAAATGGAACAGTGACAGATTTTATTTTCTTGGGCTCCAAAATCACTGCGGATGGTGACTGCAGCCATAAAATTAAAAGACGCTTGCTCCTTGGAAGGAAAGCAATGACAAACCTAGACAGCATATTAAAAAGTAGAGATATACGGACTTTGCTGACAAAGGTCTGTATAGACAAAGCTATGGTTTTTCCAGTAGTCATGTATGGATGTGAGCGCTGGACCATAAAGAAGGCTGAGCGCTGAAGAATTAATGCTTTCAAATTGTGGTATTGGAGAAGACTCTCACAACAAGGAGATTATACCAGTCAATCCTAAAGGAAATCAATCCTGAATATTTTTTGGAAGGACTGATGCTGAAACTCCAACACTCTGGCCACCTGATAAAAAGAGCTGACACACTGGCAAAGACCCTGAAGATGGGAAAAATTGAGGACAGGAGGAGAAAGAGTGACAGAGAATGAGATGATTGGATAGCATCACCGACTCAATGGAAATTAAGTTTGGACGAACTCTGGAAGATAGTGAAGGACAGGGAAGCCTGGCGTGCTGCAGTTCAAGGGATCACAAAGAGTCAGACACAACTTAGTGACTGAACAACAGCAACAGTGGAGCATTCACAACAGGTATGGGGAATTTAGGACTTAGGCATTTGAGTCTAATCTCTTACTTGGTATCTTATATGATCTCAAATTTGTATTTTGACTGAGGTCACAAGCAGACTATTGTGTTGCTCTAAAATATATATTTTTCTTTAATGTACAATGCTTACTGATCAACTTTGTGACTGAATTAATGACAAACTTTTTTAGGGTCATGTTCTAAGCCTAACAGCATTTTGTGCTCAACCTACAGTTTTTCCATCAGCCCACACTCCAGGATTTACAGTTTGTTCCATTAAAAAGAGCTCAATGACCCTCACCTATTTTCACATCAAAAACAGTATTCATTAAACCCCGAGGTTAATGAATGGACAAAATCTTACTGTACTGACTTCTCATGATGTCAGTGGGATCTTTAAAGTTTAGAATGACAATGGCTCCATCTTTAAAGCTGCTATAACTCAAGGGGTGTTGAAAGCTCTAGGAATAGAATATCATACTGTTCCTGAAGACCCCAATCTCCAGAAAAAGTTGAAAAGGCTAATGACATTATTAAAAGACAACCATGTAAGCATCACTTTCACTTTCTTCATTTTCACTTTCTTACTTTGTTTTCTTCCCTGGTGGCTCAGAGGCTAAAGCGTCTGCCTGCAATGTGGGAGACCTGGGTTCGATCCCTGGGTTGGGAAGATCCCCTGGAAAAGGATGGCAACCCACTCCGGTACTCTCGCCTGGAAAATTCCACGGATGGAGAAGCCTGGTAGGCTATAGTCCATGGGGTCGCAGAGTTGGACATGACTGAGCGACTTCACTTTCTTTCTTTTCTAAGCCTAAAAACGTACTAAATTTTTAATCAGTTTTGACTTTCTTATGAAGATGTATCATACTGGTCATTGAATTGAAATTCAAGTAAGAATAACTTTTGTTTCATTACTAGCAGAGCTTTAGCTCATTATCCAATTCCAAGTGAGAGTTAGACCCAAATGCATAAAAATAAATAACCATGCATGCCTGCCCCGTTTATTATTAAACAAACATGATAAATAACTTCAGTTTTGAGGACTGAAACTTAGTTCTTATAAGTTCATTTTCCAAAAACAACTACTTTGTTGTATTAGCAAATCAAGAAAACCAATATACTCCAAGCATGGAATAGCCTCTAACAATTGTCAAAGCGCAAATTAACTTGTCTTCTGCTTCCCAAAGCATATCACTTCTCATGACTGAGATCTTCAAACTCACATCTTGGAAACTCAAATAATTTATGAATAAGCTGAGAAACAATTTAGGCTTAACTTTCTCTAGTGTTCACTGAATCTTCTAATAATACCTGAAGCTTAGATAAATTCTGATGATTTCATGTTCATTTTTGGATTTATAAGGTAATACTCAAATATTCTTGTAAAGATTTCTTAAGAATTCCTCAGAAAGCCATGAAATTTCCAACAAAACAAGCAGAGCTAAATTCTCAATACAATTTTTTTCTTCTCAGAAATTAAATCCACTAAAGAAAGAGTTGAGTTTCCACTTATACAATGAGTAAGATTACTAGTTTTTGGGGGTCTTATTTGGAGAAACTATAATAAAGTGCCATTTATAAAATATTTGCAGCCTTGACTATAATCAACTGTAATAATAAGATACCAGCTCAAAAATTCTTTTCATTTAAACCTCTTTTGTAATACTGCTTTTTAATAACCCTCATAATAGCCGAATTAAAGGACCCCAACAGAAATCATTCATCCCACATAAAACAAACATTGCCTTTTCTTCTTAGCTTTGTTTTACAGGCTACATTATTTCCAGATGACGCTTGAGGGGACTATGGTTTCAAGAATTAGATGCTTAAATAGACAGCTGCTTTCTATTTGCCATGTAAATCAAGGATATATCAAAGAAAATTCCAAATAGTAGACTTCTTTTCTTCCTATTAGGAACTATGAACTCGGGCAGAGAGGGAGAAAAGAAAGGGAAAAACAATAAATAGTTGAGCAAAGAGAAAATTAAAATAATAATTTCTAACAAAGAAAGTTTGAAGAATCTTAGGAAAAGATGATTTTATATTAGCTCTGTACAGCAGCAGGTAAGAATATTTTCACTCCAGTAGGAGGGGGAAGAAGGAAACTGTGCTCACTGGTTTTCACAAATTTATCACACATTGCTACTGAATTTAATATGCATGGGTTATTTTTTCTGTATTCTTTAAACTTCTCTTAGAAAGTTAATTAATCATTGCCAGATTTCAATGCAAACATCCGTTTATAAGGCAGTAGAGGGAACATAAAAGTTATTTAAGTACTTTTCATGATAATTTTAAAAAATCCTTAAAAAGGATATTTTACCGTATTCTATACGAAGGGACAGGACAAATTTCCTCTCTAGGAATAAAGGGCAGTAGTCTTTATTTCAATTCAGGTGTGCTTAAGAGTGAAGGAATTTATTTTTCTCTTTTAAGCAAGAGGGGATTTCTCCAACTCAAATTGTCTTTAGAAGCATTCTCAGAACATTTCTGAAACTCCCAGTTCAGAAATGCATCAAAACCAAATTATAACACAACCAAGAAAATCAGTCTGATTATGTTAAAGTCCTGGTTTTTAATTAGGAAGAAAAAGTGGCAGGGGTGGGTGTGGAGCTTGCTCATTTGCTAGAGGCCTCATTTATTTGATTTTTAAAATCAATTGTTCTGAAGAAGAAACTTTTTGGGACTTAATCCGTGTGGGGCTTGGAATTTACTTACGTTCAGAGCAGTTGTAGGGAAGGTAGTAAGATTTGTAACCTTATTCACAATGTTTGATTCTTGTTTTTTACATTGGTATTGACATTATGAAAGTAACGATTAAGATCTTGATTAAAATTTCATGATCCTCCTTGGAGAACTGATTGATTTTAGGGCTGAAGCAGAGGAGATATGAGATGAGTTGGAGCACTGTGAAGGTTGCAAAAAAAAAAGGTTGATGCATATTCAAAGGGTAGTGGACAAAACCTGAAATGGCTAAAGTTGGAATAACCTGAATAACAAAATAACAACAGTCCTGGATGATAAGAAAATAAGTATCCAGGAGCTTATACTGATAGAAATAAATAACTGCACAGGCAAGAACTTTGGGGAGAGGTGACAACTCTTCCTTGCAGAATTCCATTTATAAATGTAGAGGGAATGAGACAAATAGAAAATCATTCCAAACTCAGTAAAATAATGATGCAGACAAGATTGATCAATGGATGCTAGGATTTGTGGGAAAATGTTTAGGAAAAAACTGAATACTGGCATTGTCTCTAAGTATCTTCCCCTTATACTCTTCCAATATAGTAGAAATATGTAATAATCTAATAAAATATTTCCAGTATAGTGAAAATAACTACTATATAAAAGCATACAGGAATTACAAAGGGAAAATTAGCAAGTTTATAGCCGAGAATATTGGCAGACATCATCCTAGTGATGTGATCAAGTGAAAACATCACCAGTGCGTGTGTGCTAAGTCGCTTCAGTCATGTCTGACTCTCTGCGACCCTACAGACCATAGCTTGTCAGGCTCCTCTGTCCATGGGATTCTCCAGGCAAGAATATTGGAATAGGTGCCGTTTCCTTCTCCAGGGGATCTTTTCAACCCAGAGAATGAAGTCACCGCTCTTACATCCCCTGCATTGGCAGGTGAGTTCTTTACCACTAGTGCCACCTGGGAAACCCAAACATCACCAGTAATATAGACCAACCCCACGTATTCTCTGGAATGATGCTCTGAGAAGGGCATATCACTTCTGTAGTTATCTTTTCCAACAATGTATAACATCAATCTAATCATGAGAAAATGCCAGACAAACCCAAATTGAGGGACATTCTGCAAAATAAATGATTAGTACTCTTCTAAAGTGTATGACACCACCCTTATGGCAGAAAGTGAAGAGGAACTAAAAAGCCTCTTGATGAAAGTGAAAGAGGAGAGTGAAAAAGTTGGCTTAAACCTCAACATTCAGAAAACGAAGATCACGGCATCTGGTCCCATCACTTCATGGCAAATAGATGGGGAAACAGTGGGAACAGTGTCAGACGTTATTTTTGGGGGCTCCAAAATCACTGCAGATGGTGACTGCAGCCATGAGATTAAAAGACGCTTACTCCTTGGAAGGAAAGTTATGACCAACCTAGATAGCATATTCAAAAGCAGAGACATGACTTTGCCAACAAAGGTCCGTCTAGTCAAGGCTATGGTTTTTCCAGTGGTCATGTATAGATTTGAGAGTTGGACTGTGAAGAAAGCTGAGTGCCAAAGAATTGATGCTTTTGAACTGTGGTGTTGGAGAAGACTCTTGAGAGTCCCTTGGACTGCAAGGAGATCCAACCAGTCCATTCTGAAGGAGATCAGCCCTGGGATTTCTGTGGAGGGAATGATGCTAAAGCTGAAACTCCAGTACTTTGGCCACCTCATGCGAAGAGCTGACTCATTGGAAAAGACTCTGATGCTGGGAGGGATTGGGGGCAGGAGGAGAACTGGACGACAAAGGATGAGATGGCTGGATGGTATCACCAACTCGATGCACATGAGTTTGAGTGAACTCTGGGAGTTGGTGATGGACAGGGAGGCCTGGTGTGCTGTAATTCATGGGGTCGCAAAGAGTCAGACACGACTGAGTGACTGAACTGAACTGAAAGTGTCAACGGTCATGATATCCAAGGAAAGACTAAGGAAACATGACAACAAAATGCAATGTAGGATCCTGGACTAGATACCAGAAAAGAATAAGGGCAATAGTGTTAAAACTGGTAAAATTCAAATGAGGTATGTGTTTTAGTTAACAGTATTGTACCAAGGTTAATTTCTTAGTTTTGAAAAATGTTCTATGGTTACATAAGATATTTACAAAGGGGAAAGCTGGTGAAGGCTATATGGAAATGGGGAACACATATACACCCATGGCCGATTCACATGAATGTACAGCAAAAACCACAATATTATAAAGTAATTAGCCTCCAATTAAAATAAAAAAAAGTAAAATCTTTTGTAAGTCTAAAATTATATGAAAATAATAAAGAAAGAAAGGACTGACGGAGGGAAAAAGGAGAGAAGGGAGGGGCAAATAAGTCATAAACATGACAAAAACGTAAAGATCTTTATCTAAAAAGAAAAGTATAAGGTATTAAGTTCTATTTTTCCTTCTTTTCAGTCTAACTCCCCATAGGTAAACACTATTTAATATTTTCTTATGCATTATTCCATAAAAATTAAATGCATACTTTCAATCATACATGTACATGTAACCTATATACTACAAAGTATGGTTTTCTGTTTTTTTCTACCAAATAAAGTGTTATGGATATATTTTCATATAAATCTATATGGATTGAATTTGTTTTAAAAAATGTCTGAAAAATACTGCATTGGATAAACTTAAACTTTAATCAGTTCCCTAAAGATAGATTTTTTCCCCTTATTTCCATATTTTTGATCTTAAACCAGGACGAAAAATATGGCACTAACAGTAAAGAATCCACCTGCAATGCAGAAGACATAAAAGATGCAGGTTCAATCCCAGGAAGATTCTCTGGAGGAGGAAATGGCAACCCACTGCAATATTCTTAACTGGAAAATTCCATGAACAGAGGAATCTGGCAGTCCATGGGGTTGCAAAGACACATGACCGACTGAACACACTTGTGTAAATATTAACTTTTTCAGAGTATAAAATTAATTTTCTAAATCCACTCTCATGCCACAATGCCAGCCAAGCTGCTATCTATATGTTATTACACTCAGCAAACAGTTATTTTCTTTCCACGGTGCTCCAAGTACTACTTTTTTTAAACGGCTTCATTGAGATAACACCCACAACCATGCGCACGTACGAGTGCACGGGCGTGCAGTCATGCCCACCTCTCTGTGACCCCATGGGTAGCAGCCCGCCAGGCTCCTCTGTCCATGGGATTTCCCAGGCAAGAATACTGAAGTGGGTTGCCATTTCCTCCTCTGGGGGATCTTCCCAACCCAGGGATCGAACCCGAGTCTCCTGTATCAGCAGGCAGATTCTTTACCACCGAGCCACCTGTGAAGCCTTCACAACCATGTACTTTGTTAATTTAAATGTACAATTTAACAGTTGTTAGTACATTCAGAATTGTGCAACCATCACCACAATCTAATTTTCAAACATTTTTATCATTCCTGAAAGAAACCCTGAACCATCAGCAGTCACTGGCCATCCTGCATCAGATCATGGATTTTTTCCAATAAATATAGTCGGCTCTCCACAGTCTCAGGTTTTACTTCTGTGGATTTAACCAGCCTTGGATAGAAATTTCTATCCGTGGTTGGGTAAATCTGAGGATATATATGGAGGGCTGACTGTACTATACCACTTTATATAAGGGACATGAGCATCCTTGGATCTTGGTATATGTGAGGGCTCTTAAAACCAATCCCCCCCAGACATTGAGAGACAACATTTACTATGTTTCTTCCTATATGTGCAGCTTATGATAAAGTTTGACTCATGAATTAGGTACTAGAAGAGAATATCCAAATTGCTAGCATCACTACTCTTGTACTTTAGGGTCATTAAGCAAAAGAAGGGTTATTTAAACACACGCACTGCTCTCCTGCAACAGGCAGCTGATAATCTGGATGGCTACTATGTGACTAATGGTCGGGATATGCTGGACAAAGGGATGATTCATGTCCCAGGCAGGATGGAGCTGGACATCGAGAGATGTCATCATGCTTCTCAGAATGGTGTGAAACGTAAAACTATCAACTGCTTATTTCTGGAATTCTCCATTTAATATTTTTGGACTGCAGTTGACTGTGGGTAAATGAAACCTTGGAAAGCAAAATTGGGGCTAAGAGGGGGATGACTGTACTTGCTTAGCAAGTTGATGATAAACCCTTAGTTACTATTTCTACATCTGGGGATTTTTCTGACCTGGCTCCTTACTATTTTTGGCCAGGGTCTTTTTGGCTTGTGCCTTTGCATTTATGTTTGGAATGAGGTGGGAAAGTGGATCCTATGAAAAGGTTAAAAATTTCTTTGATGATCACATGGCAATATAATTTGTTTCCTTAAGATTCCACCTAGAATAAACTAGTCATCTCAACTAGTTGCCAAGATAATCGTTAGAAATTAGGGAAACAATGTTTACATGTAATTGTGACAACAGTCCTAATTAAAAGCTACAGTTACATTTAAAAAGCAGCTACAATTCATTTATTATTTTTGTTTCACTGCCTATATTCAGGTTGTGTTTTATATGACCAAAGTTATTTTAGAGGTTTATTCTTTTCTTTTTTTCTTTTTTGGCTGAGTGTTGAAGCAAGTTGGATCTTAGTTCCCTGACTGGGGATGGACCTGTACCCCCAGCAGTGGAAGTGCAGAGTCTTAACCACTGGACTGCCAGAGAAGTCCCTAGGGGTTAATTCTTATGAAAATAGTGTTGAAAGATTCTTCTCTAACAATTCTCTCATGTCTTTTTAGTCGCTGAATTACATTTTATGAAACTCTGACATAAAGACACCCAGAGTCAGCCAAGCCAACTGAATGTCACCAGCCTTCCCAAATGCCTCAATCACTCTCTGCCCAGCTATCACTGCAGTGAGCATTCTCTCTCCCCACGGAGAGCTCAACTGCAATTTTTGTTTTATTTTCCCTTAAGCAGTCAGGGCATTTCCTCATTATCTAGAAGCTGGCTGAAGGTTTCAGGTTTCCCCTGAGAGGTTCAGACAAAATGGCTGTACTAAAGTACTCATGTTAATGTTTTCATAACATGCTATTTGTTTTCTATGCTGTTACTCAATTGACTGGTGAATTATACAGTATAATGACAATAAACTTTTCTTAATAAACTCAGAAATCTCTAGGTAGTCTGAAAGTACTCTATGTACTCCAGTGAGAAGAAAAACAAATCCTTATTTTTATGCACGTATTCAAACTCTCTGCTAATATAGTTCTCTCGGTCCTGGTGTAGAAAGTATACATCTGGGAATTCACTGCTGCATTAAGGCCCTTTCATTTTCCTTTTCCGTCTTTTACAAACAAGTGTTCTAATGCATTCATTGAGGACACAGAATTTTATGTGGTTGTTGGCAAAGACACTTAACAAGTGAAATTTCTGGGGAAGAAAAAGGGAACATAATTTATTCGTCCAATTAATGGCCAAGTTAAAAGAGAACGATAATGAGAACATGATTTCAAAAGTTCACGCTCTCATACATAGTGTTTTGAGCAATGAGAATGACCAATAAAACATGAGTTGTCACCAAGAAGAACTACCACAGCACTTACTTTTGAGGTTGCTACTGTTTTCTTTAGTCACCTTTCAGTCTAGTGGCAGGGGGGGGGATTCACAATCATCTGTACTACAACTGAATCAGTGTTACCCACCCTCTTCACTTAGCTCTAAGCAAAGGCACCAAAATTCAAGTTCATAAACCTATCTGAAAAACACTGTGATTTGCAGTCTCATACATATAAATGTTAAAATAAGACTGTCAATGACAGTTTCATATGGAATTTTCCTTGTATTTCTAGAAAGCAGATGCTTCAAGAAGTTCCTTTTTATTAACACTTAGTGAAAATTTCATGCAAGAGGAAAACAAGGACTCTAAAAACTGTACAGTTCAATAGCAGACTTCATATATCCATTATGAGTTCTGCTTGTGCGTTCACTGCATAATCACCTCCATAACTGGCAAATGCTATTAAATATGACCCATTTTCTCAAAGAAAATATCAATTTTCAGGCCTCTGATTAAAGGAGAATACTATTAGGGCAACCTCAGCATACACATTCAACACATTTTGTGTGGAATGAAACAACAGGAATACTATATAAATCAAATTATACATGTATAAAAATGACAAAACATTCACAGATGAACAAAATTCATATTCTTAATAAACATAACCCTATTGCCACTCTGGCCCCAAATGTGGATTCTAAGGAGTAAGTATAAAGATTTACTTTTCTTATAACAAGTTATGACAAGAGAAGAATTAAATTAGCCATAATGCTCATTTTTTTCAAAAAGATGAGAATATTCAGCTAGCAGGAAAATTTTAAAAGATAGTGTTTTTTTTTTTAAGAGAGAAGTACTTTGGAATTTCAAACTTAATACCTTAATGGGATGACAGATCATAACATCTTTCTCACACACACACTAAATAAATAAATATAAGAGAAGAAAAACAGCGCCAGTCAGGTTGTGGCTGCACATAGCTATCTCTGTTTATCAGTGTCTGATATCCGGACTGGGTGCTGTTCCCACAGTCTCGTATCAGCACAACCATTTAGAAATGAAACAAACCACAGCAGGAAACAAGCAAAACAACTCTCTGGCTGTCTGGTACACATCACCACTTCAAACTCAGAATACAAAAATTTTCTGCTCAAGTTTCTGAATATCGACTTTAAGTTGTCCCCAGATAAACAAATAGGGAGGTTCTTATTAGAACTGGATGAACTATCTCTGTGACTCGTGACATGAAAGTTTTTCGTAGTCTCATCTAAGCATGCTCCACAATATAAGAAGTGTCATGGACAATGCTGCTGTCCTAAAGGAACCCACATGACAGGTTCGCCTTCTCACTCCACAGTGCTCTTCCCTGGGCTGCGTCTATTCTATTCTGTCATCATCCTCTGCAGTCAGGTGGTAATAACCTCTTCATCTTTAAAAGCAGGGGGAACAAATGCCACATGTTACTGCTGTTCTCTGCTGACCACGACTGACGAGACCAGGGCAGACACCCTGGACGAGAACCCCCGCAGAGCCAGTTAGATTCTCTCTCTCCCAGGACTTGAGAATTAGAGGACTCTGAACAGTCAGCAAAAGGCATGACTCTCACTAAAACACATTAAGGGTTGGGAGGGAAGTGGGGTGGGAGGAGGGGTGAAGGTTGCTATTTCAGACAGCAACTATAGAAAAGGGGCCTACGGGACGCAGCAGCAGAATAAATCTGAAGCAAAAAGAAGCAGATAACAAAACTAAATGTCCAGAAAGACAGGCTATTTTGAAGAATCCAATGGCTTTTCAATTTTAGGTTCTTGTTCTCTGAAATCCAGGTGTGTATCTTCCCCGTGAGTTTAGTGAGAAACCACTGCATACTTCTTACAAAATTCCTCCTTTCGTTTCTCTGTAATTAGTTTGGGTGGCCTTCCTGACTAAGGTAATAAGATTCCTAATTATTAACAATCATTGATTTAGGTTTGACTTTCTTCAACCACGTGTTAATAATCTTTGAAAAAACTTTTTCCCTTGATTTGAAATGTTTCTTCTTTATTTTCTATTACAGGTTTCTTAGTGGTCAAGAACAGTCAGAACTTGGGAAGAGGGGGAATTGTTATTTTTTAATTTAGCAATGAAAGGAAAAATTTTTTATTGACAAGGTAACTACTTACATAATCTGGTAGAGGAACATCATTGGAACTCAGCGAACCTCTCAAGGACTGTGTGGCTTGTTCCAGAACTTTGTTGTGTTTTTTCGACAGCAAGGAAAACAAGCTGAAAAAACAAACAAAAGCCCAATTATAGTAAAAGAACTAAGTGTCTCCTTTCATAGGTTTTATATGGAATTATATAATTACACAGAATGTCAATTATTTCAAAATATACTTGTAATTGATTATTTTTTATGTCTGTGTGAACAGCAAGATTAACAATACTATTGATATAATAAATGATAAAGTGAAAAGAATGTTTAAATTCTAAGGGCTCTAAAAAATAAAAGTTTTCCAGTTTAAGACCGTATTTCAAGCACAAGAGAAACTTTCAGAAGATTACTATCATGGAAAGAACAGTGGACAGAAATTTAGAAAATCTGGGACATGAACTGACTTTAGGAGTAACTCAGAGTGCATACTCTGTTACAAATCACTTGAGCTTGCTGTATCTCAATTTTCTCATCTTTCAAATAAGTGTATTAGATTATTTCTCTAGCATAATATAGAGTCCACGATTCTATATTATGGCTTTATATTCTTATTTCTCAAAAAGACTGACTTTCAATATTGTATTATAAGATTTTGCTTCTGGCCATGATGGATTAACTGGTACTGAATAACTTGCCTGTGTAAACAACTAAAAACTGAACAAAATATACGAAATAACTGCTTTCAGATGCTCAACAACAACTGAATACAGGATTATGATCCCTAAAATAAGAGAGATCCACAGTGTTGTGTTAGTCGCTCAGTTGTGTCTGACTCTTTAGGACCCCATGGACTGTAGCCCACCTGGCTCCTCTGCCTATGGAATTCTCTAGGCAAGAATACTGCAGAGGGTAGCCATTCCATTCTCCAGGGGATCTTACTGACACACGGACTGAACCCAGGTCTCTGCACTGCAGGTAGTTCTTTACCATCTGAGCCACTAGGGGAGCCTTTTGGGGGGCCCATGTGATTCATTACCTAGAAAGTGAGTTTCTATTCAGAGGAACATTTTAGACTGTGGCTCAGAAAGCTGGGGCCCAAGCAGTGCCCAAGAGTATTGCACTGAGAAGACAGATATGAATCTGGGGCTTCTGTGGCAGCTGGAATTTGCAGAGTAGATTGTTAGACTGGAGGGAACTGCAAGAGGGAGGTCCAAAACCTGCTTCAATGTCAATTCTTGAGTGTTTGGCTAAATACTATGCTGTGCTGTGCAAAGACAGACCTCACATGACAGTGAACCACCATTCAGGAGGCATAAACCAAACGGAGACTTTGGAAATCACCAAAGATTGGAGGTATGCTGAAGTTCCAACCTGTCAGAGTGGAGATAACACTCAGGTGAACTCTTGGAAAGATGATGTTTTAGGAGTAGTATTCTAACCAAAAGTAAAGATTATTCTAAGATGGATCCTAACAGAACTAAGTGAGCTATGTTCAAAGTATAAAACAAACTTACATTAAATATAAATGGATTAAACCTCTTGGTTAAATGACAAGAGATTGTCAGACTAGGTAAAAAACTAAACGCAAAAACATGCTGTTTATAAGAGCCACACTTGTAAATTTGAAGATACAGATAAGTGAACAGTAAAATGGTTCAAAAGAGATATTGTTTAATACAAACAATAATCATAAGAAAGGTGGAATGGCTATATTAATATTAGACAAAGTAGGTTTAAGGATAAGATTATTACTAGAGATAAAGAGAGAAATTTTATAGTGATGAATTTACCAAGAAGCTGTAACAGCCATAAATGTGTATATACCAAATAACAAGAGTTTCAAATATATTTAAGTATATGATCCTAATATTACATCTACTATATCTAATGAAAAAAGAATTCCTCTTTGGGCTAGACAATGGGTTAAAAATAAAGACACTTCTGATTCCATGTACTTTTCCATATAAGTATGGCTTGTAGTATCTTTTTTAAGGCCTGAAACATTACTCTAGTATTTCTTAGTGGTATCTTTCTAAATAGAATATTGATCTGAATATCAATTTAGGAAAATACCTAACTATTTCAGATGGTTTAAATGGGATAATTACTAAAAACAAGACTACTAAGTATTCTTTCCAGATTATTAACTAACATTAAAATGTTAAAAAATGAAAAAGTTTCTTAACACTTATGGGTAATGCTGGATGTGCACAAAGAAAATGTAACAAAGCCAAGAATATTCTCTAGATTCATATTCAAATACTGCCAGAAAATCTGTGAAACAATTACTGGGTGAATAAGTGTGAAATCATGTAACACTGATCAAGCACATGTTGATGAAGAGAGATTTCTGTGAAATGGAATAGTCCTGTAAAAGTTTCATGAAGGGGTTAGACTTTACATAAAGTCTTGATGAGGAAAAAACATCCATGCAAGAAGACAGAGAAGGCATTTCCAAACAGAAGGCAAAGCACAGAGGCAAAACAGGGGACAGTGAGAAGAGTGAAGAGGAAGTGTGTAAAGTAGGAAAAAGACTCAATCTGTAAGGGTCTGTGCATTGTTTCTGTCATTTTATTTTTATGGGTCTTCTTTATTTGAGTTTTAGCTTTGCCTTGTTTTTTCTTTTTCCAGATTAAAAGTAAACATCATGCTTTTTCCTCACATTCACTCCCATGACCCACTGGTAACAAATGTTAGCAGTTTATTGTCTATGATTCCAGAAATGTTATATTCATCAAAGGATGTATAGGAATGAACACTGTACATATACATCCATGCTTTTTAATTCACAAAATAGGTATTGCTCTGTATCTTGTACTTTTTCTACTTAATAATACAATCTTTGATTCATTCAATAAAACATATATTGACTGTTAGTTAACTGATATCCAAGCATATGTATAAACCACATTTTGACTAATCCATTAGAAAAGTATCATTGCAAAGTTTACAATTTTTTGTATCATAAACAGCACTGCAGTGAACACTCCTGTACATAATTTTTGGCATACCTGAGATGAGACTGACTATAGGATAAAGTCAAACTGCTGAGTAAAAGAATAATTGAACATATTACTGAACTGCAAGGTGTATATATTCTTAAAAATACAAATTATTTTTCAGGCAATGAGAATTAAGAGATAAAAATATGTTGAAATAGTGTATAAAGCACATTCACAAGGAAATGCATAAAAGGGGGAAATTAGTAAGATTCATCTAATTAGTTAGTATGTTGTTATGTTAACTCACTTCAGTTGTGTCTGACTCTTTCCAACCCTATGGACTATAGCTTGCCAGCTTCCTCTAACCACAGGATTCTCTACGCAAGAATACTGGAATGGGTTGGCATTTCCCCCTCCAGGGGATTTTCTTGACCCAGGGATCAAACCCATGTCTCTTATGTCTCCTGCATTGGCAGGCGGGCTCTTTACCACTAGTGCCACCTTGGCACCCCTCTGAAATCACAGAACTATCTACAAAAGCAGGCTTCTGCTCAGGACACTTTTGGCTACAGAAGCAGACATACAGCCAGGCACGCCAGCTCTGCACACGGCTTCAAGGCCACATTCTAAGGCCTTCAAGGCCATTATATTACATAACTAAATATACTGCTGCTGCTGCTGCTAAGTCGCTTCAGTCGTGTCTGACTCTGTGCGACCCCATAGACGGCAGCCCACCAGGCTCCCCCATCCCTAGGATTCTCCAGGCAAGAACACTGGAGTGGGTTGCCATTTCCTTCTCCAATGTATGAAAGTGAAAAGTGAAAGTGAAGTCATACTACTTAGCGAATTTTCTGAAATAAATGGAGTTTCAGAAGTTTGTTGAGATGGAATGGTCTTTGGTGGTTGATTCTAGTATATGGCATGGCAAGACTCAAACGGGCATCAACGGGGTGCCTAAACAGAAAGCTAAAGCAGTAAACATACCTGGAAGAAGTGAGCTTTTTGGTATTAGTAAGAGGAAAGCGGGCAAATGGAAAGCAAATGCAGAGCAGCGCATTTCATGTTTACATAATATCAGAACTATTTCATGGGTTCACAAACCTGGGATTTTCTCAGTCAGTGTTCTAAGAATGTACCCTTTAGAGAAGGACAAAAGAGGTAATCTGTGGTAGCTTTTATCATCAATTGAAGACATTTACGAAACAAGTCCTGGGAATCAAAGCAAAGAGGGTTTGATAATATTTTCTTCAGAGAAGAAAGGCTAGTTTGTTTATTTTAAAAGAGAATACTAACAATCTGCTTTCCTTGTTAGCAGAAGACAAAACAAGGAAGGGAACTGCAATTCAAACATAAGCTCTTTCAGTTGGACACAACGGAAAATTTGACTGCTTCGGGCCTGCAGTGTTGATATGGTCCACCTCAAGAACCTGTAGCTACTGCTCCTAGCTGTTTTTAAGGTCGGTGTAGGAACAGATGATCTGAGGTCACTTCCAGTTTTCTATCGCGAATGAGAAACAGAATTCAAATTTACTCAGGCTATTATTCTTCCGCCATCTAATAGGCTTTTTTCTCAGTTCTGTTAGCTAGAGCTCTCAAAGTTTTCCTAAATTTTTTAAAAAAATTCTAATTTTGTCTTCCATTTAGCATTTTTAGGGCACTGCTGCTACTAAGTCGCTTCAGTCATGTCCGACTCTGTGCGACCCCAGAGATGACAGCCCACCAGGCTCCCCTGTCCCTGGGATCCTCCAGGCAAGAACACTGGAGTGGGTTGCCATTTCCTTCTCCAATGTATGAAAGTGAAAAGTGAAAGTGAAGTTGCTCAGTCATGTCCGACTCTTAGCGACCCCATGGACTGCAGCCCACCAGGCTCCTCTGTCCATGGGATTTTCCAAGCAAGAGTACTGGAGTAGGGTGCCATTGCCTTCTCCTTTTAGGGCACAATGACCTAAATTTATATGAGATATGATTTGCAAATTGCTGAGAAAAGTAACTTTTGCTTAAAGCTTTTGCATTCAAAATACCAGCCCCAGTTAAATGCTAGTGAGAGTAAGCAACACACATGATATTTGTATGGAAGGGGTAATTCTGATTCTGGAAATAAGTGAAACTGACTTCCAAGTGCACTGATACTCAGAATATAGCTGTCATGATAGTGAATTTAAATTAGAAAAAGGCTGGATTTTCCTTGTTGTACAAGCATGTTCATTATAAATTCGTTTAATGGTGAAAAACTAAAAGCAATAAAAATTCTGGTCAAGAATACAATGGGTAAATAAACTGTGGGATAGTCATATAATGGCACACTATGTGCCATTATATATTATACATTATATAATATATATTATTTTATATACTATATATTATTATATTAAATATTATATATAAATATAATAATATAGTATTTCTTCATATATAATTATATGACATTATATTATTAAAGGGTATCTAAACAGGATAAATCTCAAAAAACCAATGTTGTTCAATGAGCAAGGACCCTGGTAGAGAATGTGAACAAGGCAATATTATTTATTCAGTGTCTTTAGCATACAAACCAACATTATATATCTTCTACAGATAAAACTTTTGAATAAAACACACATGGAAATGATAAACATGACATTTAGGATAGTCATCATTCTCTGAGAAAGGATGGAAATGAGATCAGGGAGGAAGAAATGAGAGGTTCAGCACACTCTCTCTCAAATATTCTTTCAGTTATACTAGATATATACATACTATATATTTTTTTTTTGGTTATACTAGATATATACATACAATACATACAATACTTTGGCCACCTGATGCAAAGAATCAATTTATTGGAAAAGACCCTGATGCTGGGAAAGATTGAGGGCAGGAGGAGAAGAGGGCCACGAAGGATAAGATGGTTGGATAACATCACCGACTCACTAGACATGAGTTTGAGCAAACTCGGGGAGATAGTGAAGGACAGGGAAGCCTGGTGCACGACAGTCCATGAGGTCACAAAGAGTTGGGCACAGCTTAGTGACTAAACAACAAAACATATCGAGGGGACTTCTTTACTCTATTCTTTTGGTGTATGCCTGAAATATTACACATTTTAAAAACTAATAAAAAAGAACACACTATCCTGAAGGAAACAGAGCCCCTGCCAACAGTCAGCATTTTATAAAAGAAAGAAACATATAAACACGCATGATGAGTCCAACCTGGAATGTGCTCAGAAAACCACTGGCTGCTGCAAAAGGCTGTCATTTAGGTGCCCAGTTGGTGGCAGGAGATAAGACAGTTTAAAGACAGACTGTGGAGGGCCGCTTATGGCACATCAAAAGTCCTGGACCTTTCTATATGGAGTGAGAAGCTAATGGAAGCTAATCAGTCTTAGAAAATGAGTAAAGAGACGTGGTTCCTTGCCCCAAGGACCTCAAGTCTAATGGAATAAAGGGAAAAATGTCTACGATATTGGAATCAGAGAACGCCACGGATCTGAGAGAGTGCTGTGGAAGTAAAGCTGAAGGCTAGGTACGTCTCCCAGAGGAAATCTATCTTGATGGTGGCCTTGAAGGTTCAGGGGTTTGCCTATGGGGAAACGTAAAGGGGAAGGGAGAGCCATTCTGAAAGGTGGAGAAGCGTACAGAAAGGCACAGAGCCGTCAGGAAAGTACCCAGAGCTTATGAGGCAAAGCTAGTGCAAGTCCACAGAGAGGGGAGTGTTAGACAGGCCAAGAGATGAATCCAGCAAGATTGGCAGGATCTGTTTAAAAAAATGCCAAGAGGTTTGCACTGTCAAGTTACTGAGACAGACAGTAACTCAATCATTTACCAAGAACTGACTACGTGTCAGGGATGAGCAAGTTGTCTGCTCGGGATACAGCTACTAGCAAAAGCCACAAGACCTCTACCTTGCCCTCTTGGAGGGCACGGTCAGGTCAAGGAGGATATGCTTGTATACAAGTGCTCCTGTCACTGGTGATGGACAGATGCGTGGGCAGAAATGGGGACAAAGATGAGGGTGTCTGACCACACCTGAATTGGGGACAGGAAATCATTTCTGGAGATGATGCCTGAGCTGAATCTTAAGGATCAATCTGAAGTTAGCCAAGCAAATCAGGCAACAGGAAAGGTAACATGGGCAGAGAGCAGAGTATGAGAGGAAGCAGGGAAATCCGAGCATTACGGGTACAGTCAACAGTAAAGCACACATGCTCATAAAGTGTGAACACTGGCACACCACGGTATGGTCAGGGTAGGAACAGGAATAGTTCATAAAGAGCCTCTCATGTCTTAGTGAGACCTTGGACTTCATCCTGAAAGCCAGAGGTGTTTTCTGACAGCAGGACTACAAAGGTAAGTAAGAGAAAAATACAAAGCTGCTATGTTTGGTGTCCAGGTGGGAAGTGGGCAGGAAGGGTGACCAAGCCCCCTTGTTCTTCTCTGTCCTCCGTCTCTCCCTGATGCTCTCTCATCTCGAGCTGGCTGCAGAGGCCCTGTCACAGAACCCAAATACCCAACACCTGTGCAAGGAGGTACAGCTACATAACAATTATACTTGTTTGAGAAAGATTCTCGGCCCCTAGACAGGATGGGAAGGTTGGATAGGGTGGGCAAGAGAAGAGGAGTGGAAATAGATAATTTGGCATAACTTTCACACTGCTAAAAGTGAGAGGTGAGGAGGGCTTGAATTGAAGCAGGTATGAGCTATTTGGGGAAAAATAGGAATCCTGGATGATTCTCAGGTCTGGGAAATCTAGTGGCTGGCTGAGAATGTGACTGAACATGTCAGGGATATATGAAGAAGAGCCAAAGAGCAGGGAGAAGACCTGGGAAACAAAGAGCTGTGTCTCAAAGACAACAAGCGCAGCAGCAGACAGACTGACGGAGCTTCCTGCACATCAGACACTGTTCATCATCAGATACCATCTGAGGTGTGTGCTATTATTCTCCAGCCTTTTTTTATTTTGAAGGGATGATGAAATTGAGGCGGGGAGTGGTTAAGGCTCATAGCTACTAAGTGGAGTCAGGAGTCAAATTCAGGCAGATGGGCTCTCATAGTGGTGTTCTTAACAGTTCTGCCATGAAACTCAGAGGTGCTCCAGAATACCCAGACGCCCACGGTTAGAAATGTCCAGATTCCAAAAACACCGTGCTCAGGAGAGACGTTAAGAAATTTAAGGGCTGTTAGCATCAGTTGACCCACTCCAGTACTCTTGCCTGGAAAATCCCAGGGATGGAGGAGCCTGGTGGGCTGCAGTCCATGGGGTCGCTAAGAGTCGGGCACAACTGAGCGACTTCACTTTCACTTTTCACTTTCATACATTGGAGAAGGAAATGGCAACCCACTCCAGTGTTCTTGCTTGGAGAATCCCAGGGACAGAGTAGCCTAGTGGGCTGACGTCTATGGGGTCGCACAGAGTTGGACATGACTGAAGCAACTTAGCAGCATCAGTTGAAATCACAAAAGTACAGGTGATCACCCAAGGATAACACATTACTAGTATAAAACAAGGACAGAATTCTGGGTAAAGCCAGTAAAGAGTATTTGATGAAAGCTCAGAGTAGAAGGAGGGGAAGAGAAGACATTTTTCTGGAAGTCAGGAGAACCATCTTAAGGGGGGAGCACTCGCCACTGTTAAAAAGTAAAGAAGGACTGAAAAAAATAGTCACCGGATTTGACACAAGGCAAGGAATCAACGGTGATGGTAAAAGAAACATTTTTCAGTGGGGAGGAGGAGGCAGAAGCTGGCCCCCGGCGGCTGGAAGAGAAGCAGGACGTGGGGAAACAGGTGGTGCTGGGGCGAGGAGAGTGAGCGTATGAGCCTGTGGAGGAGGCAAGGCAGACAGAGGTCAGTGACTAGGAGGGGCAGTGGGGGCCCCTCCTTGACCACCGCAGACATGCCCACAAGAACCTTGCCACTGCTTACAACATGTGGTCACGGCCTCTCCATGGCCCAGTCCTGCCTCTGACACACTCACAAGGGATGCCACCAGAGACATGAGACGGACCTCAACTCCACAGATGAGGAAACAGAGCTGGTGGTTCAGCCAAGGTCAAAGTGACACAGAGTAGTGAATATCAAAGTCCTTTATAAACCCTCCAGAGCTTTTCAAAATGCAAAGAAATACAAAGTTTATTAAAGTTATTTATTAAAGCAGAGTTATAGCTAGAAACAGTCTCCCCACGCCTAGCTTCCTGCTGTCTCCGCTGCAGACATGGACTCCTCCTCCGGGCAGCGAGCCCCTCCTCCTTTCGGCAGGTCTCAATGCTGCCTCTTCTTGGAGGCACAACTCCACACTCTCTGTGAGAGGCTGTGCTCATCCTGCCTCTGAGCCACACTCACTTCACCACTCAGTTCATGACTAAACGTGGTCTCAGGCTGCTGGATAGTTTTAATCAGCTTTATTGAGGAATGACCTCCGTATTATAAAACGGACCAATTTTAAGCAGACAATTCAAAGAGTTTTGAAAAATACAAACATCCATGTGACTCATCACCATAATCATGATAGAGACGATTCCCTCACCCCAGGAAGTTCCCTTGTGCCCCTCTGAAGTCAAGTCCCTCGTCCAATATGCACCTCACCAGACCCTACCCCAGGTAACCAGGGGCCTGTTTTCCATCACAATGGTTCTGCCCCATCCGGATTTCACGTGCAGAGCACTCTTTTCTGTCTGGCTTCCGTTCCCTTGCGTAACACTCTTCACACTGACCCGTACTGCTCTGTGTGCCAGCAGTCCACTCCTTCGTGCTGCTGAGTAGTCTCCACTGTATGCATGAATCTCAATTTGGGGGGATTGGGTTGTTTTCAGTTTTGAGCTATTATGAATAAAGCGGCTATAAATGCTCTGGTACAAGTTTTTATGTGAACATATGTTTTCATTTCTCTACTTAGAAGTGGGTCTGTGGCATTGTATGCCAATTGTTTTAACTCTATAAGAAACCATCAAACTTTTGTTCTACATTTTTGGTAGCAGGGAAGTGGAGGGCAGGGAAGCCTTGATATTTCAGACTTCACATTTAGCTATTTTAGTGGATGTGAAGCAGATCTCACTGTAGTTTCAGTTTGCCTTCCCCTAATGAATTTTCTTGGGCTCAACGTTTTCTCTGCTGAAGAGTCTAGTCACATCTTTGGTCCATTTTTTTAAAAAGTGTTTTTGTTCTTCTTGAGTTGTGAGAGTTCTTCATATATTCCAGACACAAGTCCTTTATCAGATTTTGCTTTTTTGTCAGTTTTAAAATATTCTCTCCCAGCCTTACTGAGATAATAAATGATATATGACATTGTGGAAGGTGTGCAGCATGTTGATTTGCTACAGACACACTGCAAAATGATGATTACCACAGTTTTAGCTCACATCTCCATCCCATCCCATAACTACCATTTCTTTCTTGTGGTGGGAACATTCAAGATCTACTTTCTGAGCTACTTTCAAGTATATCAGTTTGGTTCAGTTCAGTTTAGTCACTCAGTCGTGTGGTTACCATGCTGTACATCAGATATCCAGAACTTAAAACTGGAAGTTTGGGAAGGGAGACTTAGCAAGAAAGGGATATTATGACTGATTCACTTAGGAAGAAAGGGATATTATGACTGATTCACGCTGTCATATGGCAGAAACCAATACAAAACTGTAAAGCAACTTTCTACCAATTAAAAAAAAACACTGGAAATTGTCCTCTTGGACCAACTGTGCTGTTGCTGTTCAGTCCCTAAGTCATGTCTGACTCTTCCGTGGGCTGCAGCATGCCAGGCTTCCCTGCCCTCCCCTTCTCCCGGGGTTTGCTCAGTTTCACGTCTGTTGAGTCAGTGATGCCGTCTAACCATCTCATCCTCTTGACCAACCTGCTATCAGTTGAACATCAAACTGGTTGTAGTATCATTTTTTAAACATTTGGGTACTGTCATTGAGATAAAATTATAGTCTATTCAGAGGCAGCTGTCTCTCATGACCTGTAAGTTATAAACATGCAAATATACCCTAAGTACAACACAAGAGTAGGGTGTGTGATATAAAACTAAAAAAAGAATTTGACACTAATGAAGATTAAACAGTGACCTTAAATATACTGAGAAAAGAATCTATATTTCCTTAGTTTGAATCTCATTATTGGGTGTTATTTATTTTTGTAAACAACTTCTCCCATTCTGGAGAGAGGTAGGGGAAGTGGAGTCAAGTTTTAGAATTTGATGAAGTCCAATACATGAAATTAAAAAAAATTACATGTACTTTTTGTATTATAAATCTGTGCCTAACCCAAGATTCCAAAGATTTTCTCCTATGATTTCTTCTAGAAGTTTTATAATTTTAACTCTGAACTTTAATATGTATGTACGGATGCAGTAAGAGTCAAGTTTCATTTTGTTGTTATTGGGGCTTGGGGGATATAAATATTTAATTGTTCTAGAACCATTTGTTGACAGGACTATCCCTTTCACCCCGTGAATTACCCTGGCAGTCCTGTCAAAATTTCACTGACTATATATGCACAGATGTATTTCTGGATTCTATTCCACTGGTCTACCACATACTGTCTTGGTTACTCTAACTATAATTTGGAGTAAATCCTGCAATCAGGGAGTTTGATCCTCCAACTTAAGTTTTGTCAAAATTGCTTTGGGTATTCTTGGTCCTTTGTACATTCATACATATTTTAGAATCAACTTTGTCAACTTCTACCAAAAAGTATGGTGGGGTTTTGATAAGGATTATCTGAGCATACAGTTCAGTTTCAGGATCCTAATACTAAGTCTCTGATCCATAAGCATGAGATCACTGTTTATTTTGGTCTTCTTTCTTTCAGCAGTATTTCAGTTTTCATTGTATAGATCTTGCCTAGATTTTGCTATGTTCATTCTTAAGTTATGTCATATTTTTATGCTATTGTAAATAGCACTGTTCTAAAATCTCAATTTCTGATTGTTTATTACAAAAATTATTAAAGTAAACTTATTATTTTATACTGACTTTT
The DNA here is from genome assembly GCF_000754665.1 of Bison bison bison. Classification (NCBI taxonomy): domain Eukaryota; kingdom Metazoa; phylum Chordata; class Mammalia; order Artiodactyla; family Bovidae; genus Bison; species Bison bison. The sequence continues at coordinate 2,387,540 of NW_011494725.1, forward strand.
TATCTTATACTCATGCTAAACTCATTTATTAATTCTAGTAGATTTTTTATAGATTCATTAGGATTTTTAAACATCTGACCATGTTTTATGGGAATAAATACAGCTTTAGATCTTCTTATCTAACCTAGATTATTAACATTTCTTCTTCTCAAGTCATTGCACTGGCTAGGATCTCTAGCACAATAATCAGTAAATATGAAAGCAAATATCCTTGCCATTTTCCTGATCCATGGGAAGATGCGTTTAGTCTTTTACCATTAATTATGACTTTAGCTATGAGGAAATTCCCCTCTATTCCTTGCTAACTGAATTTTCTTATCATCACGCATAGGTGTTGAATTTCACTAAATGCTTTTCGTATACCTATTAAGATGACCGTACAGTTTAAGTCTACTAATACAGCAGACTGCACTGAATGATCGTGTTAGGCTAATGCAACCTTACATTCCTAGGGCAGATCCCACTGGTTATCCTTTTATGTGCTGAGGATAAATAATGACAGTAAGTTGTCACTTGCTTAAGATGTACTCTATGCCACGTACCTTTTTAATCTTTCACATTTTTAACTAAATTAATATACAACATGCTTAATGAAGAGGGTATCAATGTTATCATAACAATATACAAGAGGAAACTAGGGCATTAGAAGGGCAAACTAGATGGCCAAGGATTATACTGCTTATAGTGGAAGAGACAGAATTTATACCTCAGTAACCTGATTTAGAGTCTATACTCATAACCACTCTATTTTATCATCTTACCTAGGGTGGGCTTTTTTTCCCTGACCAGCATGATTCACTTCTACTTACTTCTTTTAGGAAAAGAACTGCCTCTCCTGAAAAAAGTTGAGTCCATGGTACATGCTGAGTCAATTGTAATACCCCATCCCCTGGGTCACAAAGAAAGGTCAATGGATACATGCTTTAAGATGAGCCAGTTGAAAACTTTCCCTAAGATTTTCCCAACTAGGAATGGTGAGAAAGACTGCTGCTCCTCTCTGGTTAGAAGACTGTAAAGATGTAAGGTGCCTAAGATCATGGTTTCACTTCATGGAGAAAATCCACATGCAAGAGGAGAAAATGAACCTAAGCTGATAGAGTGAAAGAGAATAGACACCACAGACACGACACACCAACACAGACATACAGACACAGAAAGTCACAGGAGAAAGGGAGAAGGGGAGGGAGGCCGAGACTGTGCTCTGGAGGTGCTGACTCCTCAGTTCAAGTCTCCGAGGTTCCCAACACTCCCTGAATTTCTTCTGTGAGCTATTCTCCACGAAGTATCCTGAAAACAAAGGGTTTCCTTTTTCACACGTGCTGGAGTCTGGAATGGCTTGCTCCCTTATCTTAAAGTCTTTGCTCAAATGTCATCTCTTATTTGAGGTCTATCATAACCCACACCTGGCATGCCCTAGTTTCCTTCTACTGCTCCATGTTTTCCTATACTATTCCTCAATTTATAAAATACTATATGCTTTACTTATATGTTGTTACTGTTTCCATCCACTAGAACAGAGGCTGGCCAACTAGAGCTCACAAATCAAATCCAGCCCACCATCTGTTTCTTTTTGTTTGTTTTTTTGGTTTTTCGTCCGTGCAGCTTGTGGGATTTTGGTTCTCTGACCAGGTATTGAATCTGGGCCCTTGGCAGTTGAGAGTGCAGAGGCCTAACCACTGGACTGCTAGGGAATTCCTCGACTACCTACTTTTGTAAAGAGAATTTTACTGGCTCACAGTCACATCCATTCATACTGTCTATGGCTGTTTTCATGCTACAATGACAGATACAATTCAATGTGCTGAGCCTAAAATATTTACTTAGTCCTTTACAGAAAAAGTTTTCTTATCCGGCACTAGTAGGTAAACTCCACCATGGCCAGGATTTTCACCTGTTTTGCTTAAGATCCCTTGGAGGAGCAAATGGCAACCCACTCCAGTATTCTTGCCTGGAAAATTCCATGAAGAGAGGATCTTGGCAGGCTACAGCTGATGGGGTCACAGAGAGTTGGACATGACTGAGCACACATATTCCCAGTACCTAGAACAATGCCTGGTGCATAGCAGGTATTCAATATTAGTTCACTGAATAAAATACGAAGTAGAAGTTCCCTGAAAAGTAGTTCTGCTAAGCTTAAAATGTCAAAGTTTATCTGGCTTCTGATTCTTTACAGAAATATCTCGTATTTTTATGGTTAGGCAAATATCTCCTTTCCATATTTTTACTGCACTAAAAAAAAAAAAAAACCAAGCATTCTCTGCCATTTGCTTAGAAACACAGTTGTCTTAGCACTCTTCAGTTTCTCCTAAGAGTAATCCTCCAATATCTCTCCTTGGTATACACACCGAGCTGAAGCCAAAGCCAACAGGATTTGTTGCCAGACTGGACTTGAGGTGAAAGTGAAGAGTCAAGGATATGAGCCAAGTTTTTAGCAGAAGCAAATGGAAAGGTAGGTGTATCACTGTCTGAGATGGGAGACTGTCCGCTGGGGTGGGGGATAGTTCCAGGGGGACCTTTGGGCATTCCTTTTTAGATCTGCTAAGTCTGTGATGCCTATTCATTATCCAAGTGAAAGTTTCAAGTACACATTTGCAAGATGAGTCTGCTTCAGGAAAGAGATGAAGGTTAGAGATATGCATCTGAGAACAATAAACATACAATCAAAAACTAAAGCCATGGCAATGGATGAGAAAACTCAGGGACTAGTATACATAGAGAGTGGAAGAGGGACTAGAAAAAGCTGAAACCTAAGCTAGAAGTGAAGGAAGACCAAATGATATTAAGCTTAAAGAAGGATGCAGATGAGGCCCAACACAGGTGACTGAAAGTCTGGATTAAACAGTCAGACTTCCCATGAGCCACAACTACTGAGCCCATATGCTGGAATTACTGAAGCCCGTGCATCTACAGCCGTGCTCTGCCATGAGAAGCCACTGCAGTGAGAAGCCTGTACACCGCAACTACAGAATAGCCCCCATTCAGCAATGAAGACCCGACTTTGCGTTCCCTCTCCTTCCCCATTTAGTTCAATAAGTGCCTACCTCCATCCTGGCAAAAGAATGGCGGTGTTCACTCTCCAAAGGATGAAGCAGGCAGACTGTGGACTTAGGGATATAAGGCCCAAGTGACAATGGGAGTACTATATTGAAAGTAATTAGGTAAAAACCTAGATGCTGAACACTGAAACCTTCGGCTTCATCCCCCAATCAGCTCAGAAAATGCTATCAAGTGTGGTTTATAAACTCAGGAAAATTACTGACAAGTTACTTAAGAAAAAGTAAAAAGTGGGAAATTTTCCCGGCAGTCCACTGTTTGAGACTCAGCACTTGCACTGCCGTTGGCCTGGGTTCACTACCTTTTTAGGGAACTAAGATCCCACAAGCTGTGCTCAAAATCCTTCAAGCTAGGCTTCAACCATACGTGAAGCGAGAACGTCCAGATGTACAAGCTCTGGATTTAGAAAAAGCAGAGGAACCAGAGATCAAACTGCCAACATCCACTGGATCCTAGAACAAGTAAGGGAATTCCAGAAAAACATCTACTTCTGCTTCACTGACTATGCTAAAGCCTTTGACAGTGTGGATCATGACAAACTGGGGGAACTTCTTAAAGAGATGGGAATATCAAACCATATTACCTGTCTCCTGTAAAACCTGTACACAGATAGGAGTACATCAACGCTGTATATTGTCACCCTACTTTATTTAACTTATATGCAGAGTACATCATGAGAAATGCCAGGTTGGATGAAGCACAAGCTGGACTCAAGACTGCAGAAATATCAATAACCTCAGATATGCAGATGATACCACCCTTATGGCAGAAAGCAGAGAGGAACTGAAGAGCCTCTTGATGAAGGTGAAAGAAGAGAGTGAAAAAGTTAGCTTAAAACTCAACATTCAAAAAACTAAGATCACGGCATCCAGTCCCATCACTTCATGGCAAACAGATGGGGATACAATGGAAACGGTGCCAGATTTTATTTTCTTGGGCTCCAAAATCACTGCAGGTGGTGACTGCAGCCATGAAATTAAAAGATGCTTGCTCCCTGGAAGAAAAGCTATGACAAACCTAGACACAGTATTAAAAAGCACAGACATTACTTTGCCCACAAAGGTCCATCGAGCCAAAGCTATGGTTTTTCCAGTAGTCATGAATGGATGTAACAAGTTGAACCATAAGCAAGGCTGAGTGCTGAAGAATTGATGCTTTTAAACTATGGTGTTGGAGAAGACTCTTGACAGTCCCTTGGACTGCAAGGAGATCAAACCAGTTAATCCTCAAGGAAATCAACCCTGAATATTCCTTGGAAGAACTGATGCTGAAGCTGAGGCTCCAATACTTTGTCCAGCTGACTCAAAGAGCCTACTCATTGGAAAAGACCCTGATGCTGGGAAAGACTGAAGGCAGGAGGAGAAGGGGATGACATAGGATGAGATGGTTGGATGGCATCACAGACTCAACAGACAGGAGTTTGAACAAGCTCTGGGAGATGGTGAACAACAGGGACGCCTGGCGTGCTGCAGTCTATGGGGTCACAAAGGGTCAGACACCACTGAGCGACTGAGTAACAACAACAAGTTGTACAGTACAGCCCAAAAAAAAAAAAAAAAAAGACAAAAGAAAATGAGAAGTGAAAGACAGAAGAACCTGAAGATACTGACACTTGGAGATTCTCCAGAAACGTAGCTCAGCTGAAGGACTCTGAAATGAAGTCACCAGCCATCAAAGCCCAACATACAGAACTTCCAATATGTTCTTTAGTGGCTCACTTTTTAAATATCAACTCTGCCATGATAACCAGAAAAAGCCACTAAAATGACAAGTTTCTCTGGATGAAACAGAGAAAAGGCAGGGACAAATGAAAATCCCCAAATTATTATAATTACTAAGCTAAAGGAACAGATCTATTGCAGCCATGAAGCAAGAAGGAAGTCATATAAAAAGGAATATCAAAGAACAAAAAAGAGCTCTTGGAAAAGGTAAACATAACAGTAAACATGAAAAAAACCAATAGAAGAGTTGAAAAATGGTACCTCATAGTGGCTTTGATTTGCATTTCTCTGATAATGAGTGATGTTGAGCATCTTTTCATGTGTTTGTTAGCCATCTGTATGTCTTCTTTGGAGAAATGTCTATTTAGTTCTTTGGCCCATTTTTTGATTGGGTCGTTTATTTTTCTGG
>NW_011494725.1:2392823-2393554 GCF_000754665.1 Bison bison bison
GATGTCAGAGAGTGTTTTGCCTATGTTCTTCTCTAGGAGTTTTATAGTTTCTGGTCTTACGTTTAGATCTTTAATCCATTTTGAGTTTATTTTTGTGTATGGTATTAGAAAGTGTTCTAGTTTCATTCTTTTACAAGTGGTTGACCAGATTTCAGAATGACTGCGATCCAAAAGTCTACAAATAATAAATGCTGGAGAGGGTGTGGAGAAAAGGGAACCCTCTTACACTGTTGGTGGGAATGCAAACTAGTACAGCCACTATGGAGAACAGTGTGGAGATTCCTTAAAAAACTGGAAATAGAACTGCCTTATGATCCAGCAATCCCACTGCTGGGCATACACACTGAGGAAACCAGAAGGGAAAGAGACACGTGTACCCCAATGTTCATCGCAGCACTGATTATAACAGCCAGGACATGGAAGCAACCTAGATGTCCATCAGCAGATGAATGGATAAGAAAGCTATGGTACATATACACAATGGAGTATTACTCAGCCATTAAAAAGAATTCATTTGAATCAGTTCTAATGAGGTGGATGAAACTGGAGCCTATTATACAGAGTGAAGTAAGCCAGAAGGAAAAACATAAATACAGTATACTAACGCATATATATGGAATTTAGAAAGATGGTAACAATAACCTGGTGTACGAGACAGCAAAAGAGACACTGATGTACAGAACAGTCTTATGGACTCTGTGGGAGAGGGAGAGGGTGGGGAGATTTGGGAG
>NW_011494725.1:2393770-2428146 GCF_000754665.1 Bison bison bison
TGCCAGTCCAGGTTCGATGCACAATACTGGATGCTTGGGGCTAGTGCACTGGGACGACCCAGAGGGATGGTGTGGGGAGGGAGGAGGGAGGAGGGTTCAGGATGGGGAACACATGTATACCTGTGGCGGATTCATTTTGACATTTGGCAAAACTAATACAATTATGTAAAGTTTAAAAATAAAATAAAAATTTTTAAAAAAAATCAAAAAAAAAAAAAAAAAAAGAGTTGAAAAATAAATTTGAAGAACTTTCCCAGGAAGTGGAACAGAAAAGACAGAGATGGTAAATAGTGGAAAAATGGCAGAGATCTGGTCCACAAAGTTTAACATAGGATGTTCTAAAAGAGCAGAGAAAATGGAAAAGGAAAAGTAGGAAATTACTAAATAATTATTCCAAGGAAAGTTCTCAAAACTGAGAAACATGAATTTCCAAACTGAAAGAGCTTACCATGAATCCAGAAAACAGGTAAAGAGGAAGCATAGAAGTGTACGACTGGAATTTTAAAACACTGAAGACAAAAAAATTCATAAAAACTGAGAGAGAGAAAGGGAGAGAGGACCATGTACAAACCGTCAAGAATTAGTACGGCATTAGACGTCTTAACAACTACAAAGCAATGAGCCATGCCTTCTACACGCAGAGTGAAAACGACACCAAACACAGAATTTTAAACCCTGCCAAAATTTTATTCTAAAGATTAAAGACATTTTCCTAAGGAAGTAATTATTACCATATTATACTATATGGATCATCCATGAAAAAATATCTGGTTATAATCATGCAAAGATTGACAACTGATGCAGTGTGAAATGACTGCTGACCTGTATTGGGAGTGTGGGGTAGAGGACCTTGGAGGTTGTGCATGCAGATGAACCTATCTGTAGGGGAGTGAAAGATGGTAACTATTGCTTTTGAAATATTGGCCTGTTCACACAATGTTTTTCTTCTTCGTTCCACTTTTCTGCTTCTCATGAAAAATCCCTCCCTCTATCCGGAGAAAGTTGAGCAGAGCAATGATTGCCAAAGACAAGATTCAGTAGCCTTTGCCAAAGACAGTCAGACCAAGTCAGAGGTTGGGGGAAAGGCTGAGGGAGAAATGGTTCTAATAAATATGGAGGAAATCCGAGCATTAAACACCTATGAGTGATTAAAGACCCAAAGTCTTTGAAGACTAAATTCATTTCATAAAATGTGTCCCTTTGTATTGATACTTGCAAAATATAATAGAAATGGTATTTTAAAAACAACCTTAGCAGACAGGCTTTTCCTCTTTATCAAATTATGTACTCCTGCTTACTTATTTTAATATGCTGCTTTATGCTATTAAATTGCCATGCACCTACACACGTATGTAAAATACATACATGTACTGTAAATATGGTTTTTCTCCCAAATGCTAAGTTCATATACAGCTTTGATTGAAGATCTTTTTACAGTGCTTTGCATAAAACAGGGTCCAAATATGTTTGCTACTAATAATGTCTTTCTATTTCTCTTCTATCTTTCTTACTCCATTAAAAGAAACAGCAAAGACATCCATAATCCTGCCTTACAAAATTGGAAACAAGAGGTCTTTGTTTATTTTTAGAACATAAAAATCTTATTTTTAAGGACTTAAAATTAAGATGAAGAAAACAACTAACTACACAATTATGTTTGCTAAAAACACTGACATTTACAAAAAGAAGCAAGGTTAGAGCAAACTGCCCACTCATTCACACATACGTGACTTAATAACCATAAGCATTATTTTAGGTATAGAGTAACTAGCTTAAAATTCTTTCATCTTGGACAAGTGCTAAAGTGGCATTGATTTTTATGGTACAGAAGGGAGAATACAGGGACTTCCCTGATGGTCCAGTGGTTAAGAAGGGGGTTAAGACGCAAGAGGCGGGGGGGCGGGGAAAGAGGGAGCTGGGTTCGATCCCTGGTTGGGGAACTAGAGCCTGCATGCCACAGCTAGGAACTGGCTCAGCCAAATTTAGAAAAAGAAGAAGAAGGTAGAATACAAAATAAGAAACCTCAGTATCACCAGCTTGCTGACTGTCAACTAAGGCTTGTGAAAATGCAAATGTTTAGTGGACTAGCAGAACAGACGTGTTGGTCCACACTGAAATGCCATCAAGTGTATACTGCTCCCCGGTTCAACACTCTAAAGAAAATGCAATAATTCATCTGCTAACACTCTGAAGTGAAAGCAAAAGATACAAAGACACTCATGTATAAAAATCTAAAAAGCAAGGGCACATCCTGAATTGCAACTAGAGAATCTGATCTCTTTGCCATAAAAACACACCAGGTATCTAGGAAAGAACTTGAAATTATGGTTACAATGTCCAGTATAACTGGCACTGTGTGCATGTCAGGCAACACAACCAAGTATTCAACTAAACAATACTTTTTTCAAAAAATGCTTGACACTCAGGAACTGAATTTTCCTGATTACAGAGACAACACAGGGAGGAAACAGAAAGAAAATGGAGAGATAACTAACAACTTTTAAAATAATGTTACATGAGTTATTATAAGTAAAAATATTTTTAAAATAATGGATAAAATACATGACCTGATAACTACAGTAAAAAATAAAATAAGGCATGAAATAAGAGAACCTATCATTAGCTTAAAAACAATTTTATTTTTCACAAAGACAAGCATGCAAAACTTCTTTTATGTTTTTAACCTTTAAAGTAATTCAGTGGAAGACATATAATAAGGGGACATAATGCAGAAGCATTGTTTTCTTAAGCAGATTTTCCCAGTTGTGACTAAATTTGGTCAGAAATGCTTATGAGTAAGAATGATCTAACTAAATTTAAAAACTGGTAATTTGATTTATCTGAAAAGAAAAACTTTATCCCTAGTCTTCACTTACTTGCTTATACTTCTTTCACGGATAACATACTTAAAAATGTGTATCCTTATATAAACCCAAGCACGATGTAAGACACAAGGTATTTTGTAATTAGTATGTATTAGGTTGGAGAAAAAGTAATTGAGGTTTTACACTCTTGAACTTTGCCATGTGATACTGGAATACATTCTGAAGTAAATATGGTTATATTATACATCATTTTAACGTGCATTTCTTGCTTTATGTTTTTTTTTTTTTTTGCTAATGACTCATTACTTGCTTTTTGTATTAATTTTAGACTATAGAAATGATGTTAGACAAAAAGCAAATTCAGGTGGTTTTTTAAATTTGAGTTCAAAATGGGTCATAAAGCAGTAATCAAGTTCCTGTAGCTAGTAAGTGGAGGACTGGTGTTTAAACAGAAATATATCGAGATTATTCTAAACTCTGTCTTTATAACATCAAAGCAAGGTTATTTTTATCTTTCATTTCAGTTGAAAAATCAACACCCTATAATATTATATAATGATAGCTACAGAGCTCCAGGTGACAAATTTATTACATAAATTTATCACATCGCAGCATCAACAACATATTTGGCCCAGGAACTACTATGAATGTATAGTGCAGTGGTGGCTCAAAAAGCTTTTGCAAAGGAGACAGGAGCCTTGAAGACGAGGAGAGCAGTGGCCAGCCGTCAGAAGCGACGACGACCAACTGGGAGCAGTCCTCGAAGCTGATCCTCTTACAAACTACACAAGTTGCCAAAGGACTCAACGTTGACCGTTCTATGGTCTTATGGAATTTGAAGCAAATTGGAAAGCTGAAAAAGCTTGGTAAGTGGGTGCCTCATGAGCTGACTGGAAATCAAAATTGTCATTTCGAAGAGTCATCTCTTATTCTACGCAACAACAACGAACCATTTCTTAATCAGGTTGTGACGTGGGATGAAAAGTGGATTTTATACAACAACCGGCAATAACCAGCTCAGCTGGACTGAGAAGCAGCTTCAAAGCACTTTCCAAAGCCAAACTTGCACCAAAAAGGTCATGGTCACTGTTTGGTGGCCTACTGCCCATCTGATCCACTACAGCTTTCTGAATCCTGGTGAAACCAGTACATATGAGAAGATGCTCAGCAAATCAATGAGATGCATTGAAAACTGCATCCTGCAGCCGGCACTGGTCAACAGAAAGGGCCCAACTCTTCTCCACGACAGCACCCAACCATACATCGCACAACCAACTCTTCAAAAGCTGAATGAATTGGACTACAAAGTTTTGCCTCATCTGCCATATTCACCCAACCTCTCGACAACCAACTACTACTTCTTCAAGCATCTTGACAACTTTTTGTGGGGAAAATGCTTCCACAACCAGCAGGAGGGAGAAAACGCTTTCCAAGAGTTTGTCCAATCCTGAAGCACAGATTTTTATGCTACAGGAATAAACAAACTATTTCTTGTTGGCAAAAGTGTATTGATTGTAATGGTTACTATTTTGATTAATAAAGATGTGTTTGAACCTAGTTATAATTTTTTAAAATGCAAGGTCTGAAACCAGTTACTTTTGTACCACCCTAATAATTCTAAAGATATCAAGTTTTATTAGAAGTTCTGTGGTATTTTCTCTTCTCTGTTAAAAAATACAAAAATATTCTACAAAGAATAGAAATGCATCTTCTGACTTGACACAAATCAGACTGTCTTTCTCTGCCACCCTTTCTTAGTCCCTTGAAAAACTGCACACTAAGCAGATCCACTTAAAAATAAGAGTTTTGTAGCATAATGTCACTAATTTATGGCAACAATTAGGATTGAAATGATAGCTAATGAGAACATTCACTTGAAAAGAGAGATTATCTCATAGTGAACACAAGAGGAGCCAGGATGAACAGTTTATAAGTTATTATCACAAATCGTAAGGCACTTCCTAAGTGTAAAGAAATTTCCTCTCAGGGGAAACCAACCAAATAAAGTATGTTTACTCTATGTCAGATTTTACAAAGATAGGCAAAGGAAACATGACACTAATAACTCTATTTAGAAAATGATGCAGAATACCTCCTCTTGCAACCCATTTATCAGGAAGATGGTTGGTAGACCCTTAATTCAAGGATCTCAACTAGAACTTCAGGATTTCTTTCTGGTTAGCCCTTCATCTCAATTTAGCAAATACAATTAGTCTTTGGGAGGGCTATAGGAACAGGAAGTCTTAATTGGAATTATAGGTCTTTACTGGTAAATGCCTTTTTTCAACATCTGTCAGCCTCATTACTATTAAAAATCTTAAGACTTGTAAAAACTCTATCCTCTTATTTTACTTCCTTTCAGTCTTTGTGTATTTAGTTACTAATTTATACTTGTTCTACACATTGTAACACACATCTTTCTTTATCTTTTGCTTGTATATTTATTCCATTTCTTCCCTGAGCACAGTTTCAAGGACAGAGATGTCCATTCCATTCCTCTTTTTTTTCCAACTCCTTTTCAATGCCTCCTTTAATTACAAAGAGACTTAGTTATTCCTTACTCCACTTTCCTTTTAGGAAAAATATCCTTTTAGTCAAAAATATTGACTGATTGGTGGCGGATAAAATATACTTTGAGTTAAAGTTTAGAAAAACTTTTTTAGAAATCACCAAGAAATCAAATATAAATTCACAGGAACTTAATAAGAAACCCTCCTCTAGGAGAGGGGGAGGCCCCATTCCCACCTTTAGAGACAGACTCAAATCACAAATGTAGAAAGATTTCCATGCAAGAAATGGTTTATTGATGGCCAAAGGAAAGCTGTGAATTAAACTCGAAAGTCTCATTAGTCTGATTTAACACAATTATCAACAAGATAAACTACTGGCTTCCTCAGCTAAAACTTCCAAATAATAAAATTAACGAAGAAGAGAAAGCCAAGATGGTTTCCCAAAATGTTTAACAGTGTAATTATAAAACAGAGTTTTGACACCAAAGTAGGCGCACTCTTAGAATTCCATTACTCTTCAGCACAACAGTCTATGCTCACAGCAATGAAAATATCAAGAAAAAGACTCAAATGTGCACATGCCCTGTAGCTAAAACCTTGAGAAACCCTACAATAGCAACATCTCTTATCTGAAATGCTTTTAAACCATTTTAAGGTAGTACTTTTGTGAAACATGCTTTTGTTATCTGGAAAATATGTGGAAATCCATAGTTCCAGGGATAAATGTGGTACCACATACACAGAACTTTTAAAAGCCTGTAATACTTGTAGTCACAGTCTCTTTTAGTTCTGGGTTAATTTCAAACAGCAGAGTTATTACAGTATCAACCAGAATATTTGATATGATAAAAATTCTGATTTTTTTAAATTAAAATATATTTAACAATACAGAACATAAACCATAGTAATCCTCACAAGTAACCATTATTAAATGTCGTTTTAGAACATAGCTCTTTATTATAACTACCAGTAATTACAGAGGTAGAATTCTGTCCATTGTTATAAAAATGCCACCATTTCAAGACAAAATTATAGCTCAAATCAAGCTGAACATAACCTGATAAAACACAATCTTCTGCTTTAAGAACTGTGGTTAATGTTTAACCATATACCCTCCGCCCCCCACCCCCCCCTCCAATTTTCCTAAGATCCAGACATAAATTCATGCTTTGTGCTCCCTCTGCTGGTCCTGTAGCTATAGTTAAAACCCATTCTTGGGAGATATTTTGTACAATGCAATCTTGTTACAGCACAGTGAAAGGCAATGGAACATTAGATTAGATCACAAAGATACAATCCAGCTCCCTCCTTTGGGCTTTGAGGAAAAATAAAAGAAGAGATACATTAACTTGACAAAGGTCACACAGGATTCTGAGAGAGAGAATAATTCTGGTCTCTGGTTCCTACTCCAGAGCTCCTTCTATTTCATAACAATGTCAATGTATTCATGTACAAAACTATACTTTGCTACAAGTATCTAAAATCTGAAGCTTGGTATCTTTGGGCCACACAGGATTTTTCACTGAACTGTAACTACAACTGATAAGGGCATCTGACCAATATTCACTGCAGACATACAAAGAGTGTCTCTGATTCTAATTTTCTTGGACAGTGCCCAGTTAAAAATGAAAGCTTTGGGGAAAAGATACTTTATTTTAAAAAATGAACCTGTTTAATTTCTTTTAAAATTTAAGCTAAAGTGGGGGAGGTTAATACTTTGCTTTTGGTTGAGTAAGGTATATGACCTATACCATAAATGTTCCCAAAGAATAAGTTAGCATTTAATTCCAGGTGACTTTCGTGTAAGAGATGTATTTAATGATTCGTCAAATAGTCTATGTGTGGAAAACTGGAAATACTAGCTCTAGTCTGATAACAATACTATTTAGATAGACACAAACAGTCTGGGATTAAAGAATCTAATCTCTTCAGACAAAAAGTAAATATTTATTAAGCTAGAATATACAAGTCTATCTTTGCAGGGAAGAGACATTTGTTTCTTGATGAAAGATATAAATTGTTATCTAAATTATGAACAATTTTTATTCAAAGTAAAGTTTAAGTTCTGTGTTCCTTTAGAAAACATAAAGACATCAATGCCTATCCTTGTTTTATGGCAGTGATCAGCTGTTGTTTTCATGGAAGGGAAACATGTTAAAGTATTTAAATAAATAAGAAAAGAGTGTTAAAATGAATAGATTTCTCAATTACTAATTAGTAACTTATTTGGACAGTACAAACAGCAAATGTCAACATTTTAGAAATGAGAAAGCAGTCTGTGTTAAATCCAGCCTTAAGGACTTTAGGGAAAATTAACAGATGAATGAAAATTTTAACCCTGCTCAATTTAAATAATGTGATAAATTTGTCACCTGGAGCTCTGTAGCTATCATTATATAATATTATAGGATGTTGATTTTTCAACTGAAATGAAAGATAAAAATAACCTTGCTTTGATGTTATAAAGACAGAGTTTAGAATAATCTCGATATATTTCTGTTTAAACACCAGTCCTCCACTTACTAGCTACAGGAACTTGATTACTTAACTTTTCAGAGACTCATTCTCCTTACACGTGCTGGTGATGATGGTGAAAGCTACTGAATAAGAATTGCTGTGAAGATTAAATGAGGCAATTTGTGTAAAAACACTCCATGGGGAGCCTAAGTAAAAAGCCTAAGGAGAAATGTGGCCCTGGGTTACCATTCATCTGTTATATATTAGCAACAAATGCTAATTTTTAAAACATACTGTGCAAAACCAAGCACAGCACCTCTCTGGACTGAGTCTAGACCACAGGTGGTCAGTAGGCAGTTTCTGTTTTGGAGAATCCCTGGAAATGCCACATGTCCCGAAACTGAGCAAAGCATCTAGAGTCAAGGTTGTGCTGGGTTAGATGGTTGTTCTCAAAGAAAGGGATGTGTTTCACCAGGAAAAGCCAAGGGCACAGGTTAGGAGGATTTCATGAGAAAGACTCAAAGCAAAAGGGCATTTTTTTCCCGGAAAACCATAGTTTTGAGATAGCTTAGTACTATACTTACATTCCAATTTAAAATCTTTGATGTTTGTATAAATGTATTTCCATTTAATCCCCAATTCTCCAGTAAAGAGAGTATGATCTATCAGAGACAGATCATTTGGTTTATAATAGAATCCAAATTCTCTATGCCATAACATTCCTATGTCCAGTATACAGTACAAAATTACTCAACACACAATCCTGGGTAGAGATGTATCAATATCATTGATCTTCTCAAGCAATGAATTCTGAGTTTCTCTACTGTGTTTCTATTTTCTATGTCATTGCTCTCTGCTCTTTATTACTATCTTTCATTTCCTTATTTTGGTTTAATTTGCTCTTCTTTTTCTAGTTTCTTAAGGTGAAAGCTGAGGTCACTGATTTGAGATCTCTCTTCTTTTTCAGTATAGGCATTTAAGGTTATAAATTTCCCCTTAAATACTACTTTAGTGGCATCCTACACATTCTGAACTGTTGTATTTTCATTTTCTCTAAATTACTTTTTAAATCCCTTTTGATTTCTTCTTTGATCCATGGCTTGTTCAGACGTGTATTTTTAAATTTCCAAATATTGGGGGATTCTCCAGGAAGTTTTCTATTATTGATTTCTATCATAATTCTATTATAGTGAAAGGACATACTTTCCATGACTGGAACCCTTTTAAAATAATTATTGAGACTTGTTTTGACGGCACAGAATATGGTCTTTCCTGGTAAATGTTCCTGTATACAAATGAGAAGGAAGTGTATTAGAATGTTATTGGTTGGAATACTCCATAATCAATTAGATCAAACTGACTGATAGTGTTGCTTGGGTGTTCAATATTCATGCTCATTTTCAGTCTATTCCTTCTATCAACTATTGAGAACGAAGTATTCAAGTCTCCAACCGTATATGTGGATTTGCCTATTTCTCCTTCCAATTTTACCTGTGTTTTGCTTCATATATCTTGAAGTTGCTGTGTCTTTGGTACATACATTTAGGATTCTGACAGTCCTCTTGATGAATTGACTCCTTTACCATTGAGAAATGGCTTTTTTTAATTCCTGGAGAGCATATGCTCTGAAGTCACCCCCTCTTTCTTTTGATCGGTGCTACTCATGGAATTAAGTTTATGTCGTTCATATTGCTGTCAGTTTTCTATTTGTCCCATCTATTCTTTTTTCTTTCCCTTTTCCTTTTTTTCTGTCTTCTTTTGGATTAATGGAGGGTTTGTGTGTGTGTGAGTCCACTTGTTGACTGATTAGCTGTAATTCTGTGCAGTGATCCAGAAATTCTCTTACAATAGTAATCTGCAGTATTCGTTGGGATCATTTCCTTTTGTTTCTCATCTATCAGGCATTAGTTTCTTTGAATGCCTCATGCTCAGTATCTTGCAAACCACTGTTTCATATATTTTGTCTGTTTTTGTTGTTGTTTCAGGCAAAAGGGTAAATCCACTCTCTGTTCCTCTATATTGATGGGAAGTGAACAGTGACTTTTAAATATTTACATGAAAAAAATGCACAGTTTCACAAATTTTACATAGAAACAATGGAGAAAACCAAAGATTTTTAATCTAATATCTTTCCTTATTTGAAGTTGTGATTGCAACATTTTTCCCACCTCTAATATAATCACAGATTTTAAAATTTCACCCTGATTCTCAAATATGACACTAAGCATATATACTTAGTTCAATGTGTATGGAAATTCTGTTCCCTTAAAATAATCTCACTAATTACATGCTTTGTTCTAGTGTACTTTATTTGTATTATCAGTCTCCTCTGTAGGTTATAAGTGGCAATCATTCCTAGTCTCTTCATTATTCTTCACTGTTTTTCTACTTTTTCAGATAATGCTGTGACACCGTTAGGGAAGACAAACACTACACAGGAGTTTCATATTTTAAGTTCGAGTCCATCGCCCCCTACTTCACTCCACACAATGTCCACATTGATCTGCTCATCATTTCCCGAATACACTACCCTTTGCTCATGCTACCCTCTTTGCTTTTACATCCCTTTCTACATAAATCTGCCTAGCAAATTTCTACTCACCTTCAAACTTAGAAAAAACATGGATCATATCAGTTAGTTGTATCCACATTTATTTCCCTCACTAAATTATTACATTCTTGATTATGGAATAATTCACTTTGGTCTCCCTGGTACCTAGCATAGTGCCTATGGAAAGATTCTCAAAAAGTTTAATTAACTAAACTCAGAAACAGAAATAGTTTGGGATGCAGCATGTCATGCACTGAATGTATGTTTCCTTCCAAAATTCCTACAGTGAAGTCCAGGCCACCAGTGTGGCTGAATTTGGAGTAAGGAAGTAACTGAGGCTAAATGGGGTCATAAGGATGTGGCCCTAATCCGACAGAATTACTGTCCTTACAAGAAGAGACATGAGCTCCCTCTACATGGGTATAAAGAAGAGCTAACAGCCAGAAGGCAGCCATGTGCAAGTCAAGAGCAGAGCCTCTACCAGACATCAATTCTGTTAGTAATACCTTGATATTCGACTTTCAGTTTCCAGAAATGTGAGAAAACAAATTTCTGTTAAGTAAGTCAGCCAGTCTATGATATTTTGTTTTGGTGGCCTGAACGGACTAACACACACAGAAAGGTTTGGTAAGCTGAGGTAGCTCCTCTCTCCCAAGGTTCCTGAGTTTCAAAGACCAGCACTAGGAATGTTCTCTTCAGTTTAAAGAGAAATTCATTTCTGCTTTTCCTCCAGAGGGCTATACTTGAAACAGTGCTGCTATTTTACCCTTAGCCACTGATATTGCAACTTACCCCAAATCAAAAAGATCAGACATTCTATAACCTTGTTTACAAGCAATTTCAATTCAGAAAGAAAGCTCAATTCCCTAAGGACTAGGTTACTGAGATATTACAGAAGTACAAGTTTTATTGCATCACAGAGTTAGAATTTATAATTACTCCCGCAATATACATGTATCTCATAAGTATGGGGATGATCACAATGCTTCTGAAATAACTGTCATTTATTAAAATGAATCTAAAGAAAGAAGAGTGGAGAGAGGCTCTGGTTTTTGATTGGGTAGTCAGAGAAGGTTTCACTGAAGAAATGATATTAAGACTTAAAGAAAGTGGGGGCATGAGTTGAGTAGATATCTGAGGAAAGAACATTCTAGGAAAAAGGAATAATAAACGCAAGTGGACTATACACAGAGCTAATTCGCTTCACCGAACAGCAGAAACTAACACAATATTGTAGAGAAAGTAGATCTCAATTCAAAAAAATTCAAGTGGACCAAAGAAGGGCATATTCAGGCTTCATTACTGATAACAATCTCAAGAATCTCTCTAAAGAATTTATAAACATGCTGCTGCTGCTAAGTTGCTTCAGTTGTGTCCGACTCTATGCGACCCCACAGACGCCAGCCTACCAGGCTCCCTCATCCCTGGGATTCTCCATGCAAGAACACTCAAGTGGGTTGCCATTTCCTTCTCCAATGCATGAAAGTGAAAAGTGAAAGTGAAGTTGCTCGGTCGTGTCAGACTCTTAGCAACCCCATGGACTGCAGCCCACCAGGCTCCTCCGTCCATGGGATCTTCTAGGCAACAGTACTGGAGTGGGGTGCCATTGCCTTCTCCATAAAGCATAAAAGATCTAAAGCAAAAGTCACTCAGTCATGTCTGACTCTTTGTGACGCAATCCCCCACCCCTACCTCCACCATGGACTGTAGCTCGCCAGGCTCCTCTGTTCATGGAATTCTCCAAGCAAGAATACTGGAGTGGAGAGCCATTCCCTTCCCCAGGGGATCAAACCTGGGTCTCCTGAATTACAGGCGAACTCTCTACTTCCTGAACCACCAAGGAAAAGATCTAAAACACATTATTATTTTTAATTGCCAAGACATACCCCACCCCCTAGCAAAACTAAACTTATCCTTAAAAAAAAAAAAAAAAACTAAAACAGAAAATTTAATGATTACTCTTTAGCCAGCAGTCTGCTGCACAACAGGAAGTGGATCTGAAAAACACAATGTTACTGAAAACATCTTTGAGACTTAGTTGAAAGCAAAATGAGAGTTGCTGTATTCAATAATTCAGTAATATGACTGTGACAATTTGTCTGTCTACATCTGTAAAATAAGAACTGGCATAGATAGATAGAAGGTGAAATGTGAGCTGTGTTCTATGGAAGCTGGAATGACAATTAGTTTTCCAAACATTTAATTACGGAATTATCATTACAAATAAAAGGTGGAACGCTACCAGCAACATCAGTATTTGTTACTTTAAATTAGCTTAAATTGAAAACATGCTAACCACCAATATATAAACAGGAGTAGTGACTGCACTAATCATAGGAAAAACAATAAGAACAGAATGTGGTTGCTTAGTATGTGACATCAGCATTGTGCTAAGTGTTTTGTGTATGTCACCTCATTTAAATTTGACTTTAATCTGGAGAGGAGGTTTCCCGATTATCTCCATCTTACTTGCTCAAGATTCCCCGCTACCCAGCAGCAGAAGTAGCTCTCAAGTCTAGGCAGCCTGTCTCAACACATAAGCATCCTGCCACACTGTCATGGAAATGCCAGCATCTATAAATCAACCTCAGTGATGGGTCCTGCTAGTCTTGGCTAGAGTCTGATACAACTATTTACAGTTTATTTTGTTAAGGAATATTATAGTATAGCACTTTCAAAACTCAGGATTTTAATATTTCCTATTTTTGTAATCTATGAATGAGCTCCAAGTAAGCACTGAATAATAAATAACATGAGAACAATATGCCCCGATTTGCCCAGGACAAGTCCCACTTTACACACTTTGTCCCAGGAAAACTATTACACAGAATTCCCTTTCACTCTATTAAGGTCCTAGTTTGAAAGATATATTAATGGTCTCCCACTTAATAATCACTTCAATTTTTTTGCTCTGCCCAATCACTGCCTTCCATATTAAACAGTGAACTGCCATCATTCTCTTTTGGAGTGTAAGTTCACCACACTTTTTTTTTTTGGCTGCACCTCATGGCAAGTGGGATCTCAGTTCTCCAATCAGGGATTGAATCCGCACCCCCTGGGTTGGAAGTGTGGAATCTTAACCACTGGACCATGGGAGAAGTCCCTCATCATACCTTCTCCTCTAATCAGAGTGTTGGCTTTCTCAACAACATTTAAAGTACAATGTTTTTCTTGTCTCCAAATGGTTCCACAACTCCTTCCCAATTTATATGTCTGATCTCATCTCCTCCCACACCCTATCCCAGTCGCCATTCTTTTCTCCTAAATGAACCCTTTGTCTTTCTCGCCTACTCTTGCCTGTATCTTCTTTCATGCCACCCCACTATGCTTGGAACAACCTACTAGTCCACCAAGTATCTGCCCCCAAATCACTTTTTAAAAGTCACTTTAGTCAGTGAAGCCTACCTGAGATCACCCATCCACCCACCTGTCCTACTTCTGAACTGAATCCACCAGGTTCAAATTTGAATTGCTTTTAGTATTACACTACTGTGAGGTTCACCATATTCAATGACACCACAGAGAATGTGAATCCTGACAAACAACACAACTTAAAAATAGGGCTTTTAGATATATCTATATTAACCAAAGAGAACGCGCAATCTAGATGGATCTTGCTAAAAACCATATCAGTAGATAAACCACTGCTTTTAGAGGATACAGGGACACACAGTCATAAGTGAAAATTTGATTGTCAAAAAGATGACCACATTCATTGGTAATATACAATAAAAAATTACTCTAAGTCTCGTGGGTAAAATGAGTGAAGTGGAACACTGGTCGTACCCTGATTTTATCACCTACATCTTGTCTGATTCTAAACACCAGAGCTCTGTTTGTCCACCTTGACTATAAGGACAGAGGTATCTGCTACAGAGAAAAATTAGAAAAACAAAATATCCATGGAAAATCATCTCTTTTAGGCTAAAGATCAGTGATTTTTAAAGAATCAGTCTAATGAATTAATGTATGGCATGCATGCTCAGTTGCTCAATCATGTCTGACTCTTTGTAACCCCACAGACTGTAGCCTGCCAGGCTCCCCCTGACCATGGGATTTTCCCAGCAAGCATACTGGAGTGGGTTGCCATTTCTTCCTCCAGGGGATCTTCCTGACCCAGGGATCGAACCTGCATCTCCTGCACTGCAGGCATATTCTTTTTTTTTTCTGCAGGCGGATTCTTCACTGCTGAGCCAACAGGAGGCCCAAACTAACGTATAATACATCTCATTTGCATATTATTCTTTTCAGTGGTATTTTACATTCAAGGAGGAAGATAAGTAATTCTAGGTAATACTGTAATTTTTGAACACCATGGTTTGTTTGAAATAACCAGGCATTAAAATTCAAAGCTGAAATAACAACACCAAAAAGTTATTTTTAATGAGGTAACATATCTAAAAGTAATAAAATGAAAACTAAACTCTACTCAGAAAAATATCTGATAATAAATATTAGTAGGCAAAGATCTAACTACTGCATTTATACAAGTATAGGTCATCAGAAGAAATGTCATTTCATTATATAAGAGGGAAAACGAGCTTCTGTAAATACAAAAGATCAGAGAATACACCCCCAAAATCAGATTAGGAATACCATGATAATACATATAGCTTCATTAGGCTAAAGAATGCAACATGTATTGGGAAAGTAAGTTCTATGGTTTTGATTATGGGGAGGCATGTCAAATTTCTACATGCTGTAAACAAACAAGGCCATATTACCCTTTGAGATGACTACTTTTTAATTTTAAATTCTTGAAGTTAATGAACACTGACTCATTTTAAGTATGTAATTTCAAGCCATGTGCCAACAAATTCAAACCCAAGAATATAAATACACTGAGTAAGCAAACAAAGCAGTCATTTTAAGTGTTCATTTTACTGTATGCGGTAATATTTCCAAGATAGAGAACAAAACCACCACCATTTTGGCTATAAAAAGTAATGCAAATTAAAGCCAATTGACTTTGGTCTCACTTAAAGGAAAGATGCATATGTAGCTTATATTTACAAGTTTGCAACTGATAGCTCTTAGTTTATATTACAATTCTAGCTCAAGTGGATCATTGTTCTGTGGAATTGCAAGTTATTAATGTATATGGATTCACTGTATAAACCAGTGAATATTATCATTATCATATTCACAAAATATAGGGATGGGAGGGACTAGAAAACCAGACAATGAGAGAAATAAGATTCTCTAACAGGAAATACCACAAACTCTTACCAAGAGTCATGCAAAATACAGTTACCTGGATACCTCTTGCATTTGATACTTAGCGCCAGCAATAGAAATCAAGCCAGTTGTGTTCTTGAAAACAAGTATTTTTAAAAGTATGAAAATTAAAGCTCTTTTCTTTCCTTCCTTATCACCACACACCCGCTAAGTAAAACACTGTTACGCAAGACAAGAAAACAGCAAGAATTAAAAAGCCCACAGAACAGATGACTGCCCATTGTGTTTTACAGATCTGCATTTAATCCACTATGATGTTCCCTTCCTGACCATTTAAGGATACTAAGAAGAAACCAGAGGCTACAGTACAACCAGCTATACTACGAATAATATTCCTCAAATGAACTTTTTTCACTGCACATGCAGAAATAAATTTACCTGTAGCTATTTACTAGTTTCAGACTAATTTGTTAAACTTTCCTTTATTTTCTAACATTTTACAGAAATGTTAGAAATATGACCATATTTTAGTATATGTAGTCGCATTCCTATCTTCAAACATGACTTTGGAAGTTTAGGACTGAAGGATATTACATAAGTCCTAAAAGGTAGACTCACCCCAACAAGACACAAACTGCTCTTTGCCTAGGTTTCCACTGTTGCCACAACCGCCGCATGCCAGGATGTACATACAGTCCATGGAGTAAAACCTCTACAATCATGAATAACAGGGACTTGACCTTTCTATTAGCTTCTAGTATGTGCTACCTGAGAATCAGTGCACATAGGAAAAGGAATCACTGGTACTAACATGAAGTACACCAAGAATAAACTTTAACAAATATTTTTAAGTTTATGTAAATGTTACCTGTTAAAAAATGTACATATATAGATAGTAACTATATTCCTAAATCCCCAGGAAAGCGGCTGTTTATTTGTTCATCAAAGTTAGAAGGATTACCGAATTGTTAGTCACTAAACAGAGGAAGCTATAAGACTTTTAGTCACTACTAGAAATTATATTCAGTTGCTAATTGCTCTTTTTTCTTTTCCCAATGGTAAGTAAAATGTAAAACATATCCTTGGGTTACCCTGAAAATCAGCCTATGAATGCTCACTCTGTGAAATCTGGTTAAAAGTCTTTTGAGAATAGCTTGTATTTTTTTTTTTACTGTGAGAAGGAAAAAACTACATCAAAACTACAGCAAAAATTAAAATCAAACTTAGACATTTGGGATACAATATTATGAAACTTTTATAAGGATTAATAGCTTTGAAAAACAGGGGACACTGCATGTTTAGAGAGTAGCAACCAGACTAAATGGTACCTATAGAATTTAGAGGACCAAGAAATACAGTTTTGAGTCTCTTCTGTTTTTACAGTCCACAGTTCAATTTTGAGTTTTAGCCAGTTTTACAAACTATCTCCAAGTGAAATTTTAGGTGGGCAGCAAAGTTCAAAAATGTAAACACAAAACACAGTTTAAAATGTGTAATCATCAAATAATATTAGATTTGTATTGGGCTCTGAGATGGTTTGAAATGATTTCAACAAGGGCAAAGTTACTTATTAAAATCATACTATTATTAAAAGGCTTCTTAGGAGGCAGTATAAGGTAACAAGTGGAGTTTTTATAGCTAGAATAATTTCAGTTCCACTACTGGCTTTACCATCTTCAGGCAAGGATTAATGCACTCTGTGCATCACTTTCCTCATTTATAAAATAGAGAGCATAATATTAACTACCTCACAGAGTTGCTTTGAGCATAAAAATAAAAATAGTTAATAATTACAACAGTGTCCATTACAGAGTAAGAGAGTTCAATAAATATCAGCTATTATTATCACTACTGGGCAAAGAAAATAGTTTGTATGCATGCTCTTAATATACAGCCTTTGGAAAATCTATACAGTACATCTAAAGTTCATTTAAAAATTAATTTTTAATGACTGCCTCTTACAGACAGTTAGTTTGTACAACTGTTGTGCAAAACGAGCAAACTCTTAGAACATATCTGATTCTACTTTAAGATCAATATAAGACTGCATGTGGAAAGATGCCTAAGAAAAGTAGTAACTCTTCAATTTCCATTCTAGATCAAATCTTTAAGATGGAGATTTAAAATGTAACAGATACAAAATATAACAGGATTGAGCTGAAATTATAAAATCTCAACCCAATTTTTAAAAAAAAATTAGAGGCACTATCTACTGAGCATACTTCATTAACCACATGTATAGTGAGATGCATTTATCTCATTTGATAATGCAGTGTCATTCAGTAAGATGAAACTTTGATCTCCAGAGACTTCCAGCTTGTTGTATGATCTTTGTCAAACAGTTTAATTTCTCCACCTTCTCCTCTAATTCCTCATCTTTTGCATGATGGAAATAAATCATTCTGTTGTCCATCTAACTTAGAGGGATGGGATTAGAGTAAATGTCATTCCCAGTCTGTGGCCAAATTGAGAAGGATTTACCTCTCTCATCGTGAGGATGATGATTTAGTTACTTTGTGTCAGTAGGTGAAACATTAACTTCTGATTTACATCACCACCTATTTAAATTCTGGAAGTCAAGTGAATGTAAGGCTGGCGTCATTACATGCCAAGGCATGGAGAAAGGGTGAAATCACTTTTCTTCCATATACAGGAAGCCCTGTATGTTTAAGTCTGTTAGACATTTAGTAACCAAGAATACTTCTATAATAAGCAGTTATGCAAGTCTGCATGTCTGAATATGTACATGAAATTCCCTGCAAACGGAGCCCCAGGGAAAGAGCATCCAACTTGGGGAATTCTGTATCCATTCCAAATCCTACACAGTCTAAACTATATGAGACATTTAAATTGTGTTGTTTAGAGTACTCATCTTCAGGAACTCTGGTTATACCTATGCACCACAGGTATGTTAACTAAGACTTGAATGCCTTCTTTACCAATGAAATCCACTTATGGAAAAATAAATTTTAAAAAAGCATATATTTTCTTCCCTCATGGAGTGTACAGTCCACTCTGAGACAGAGAATGAACGTGTGTGTAAGAGAAAATGCAGTATTACATATAACAATGGTTTTGGGGATAAGGGGAAATGTCTGGGGAAGTAAAAACATAAATACAGAATTGGGGAAAGAACATTCTAGACAGGGAAGAGCATGCAAATAGCCTAAATATGGAAATGGGGTCCATGAATCCTAGAAAAGCAAAGTATTAGTGTGGCTGGAGGATGTACCACCCTAAGGGCAAAGGGACCCAGAGAAGGGTTTTTACCAGGGAAGAGCACAAACTGGATTTAGAGGATCTGAAGATGCTTGCTAGATGTGGAATTAGGGGTGGGAGCGATGAGCCTGGAAGAGAAGAAACCAGGTGGGTTTTCTCAGTCTAGCAGAGAGAGAAGATGGTTTGAGCTACAGTGGTGGCAGCAGGGACACAGAAGAAGGCAGATACTACTTACCTTTTGGATACAGAAATGAAATTAACAGAGGACAGATGTAGGAAGTGAGGGAATGAAAATGTCGAAGATTTTCATGGGATGGACATAAGTAAATTGGTAGATGAAGACACAATTTACTGAGATGGAAAAGACTAAAAGAAAAAGTTAATGGAGAAAGGCTAAGAGTTCACCTGGGAGACGGGGCCTGTGAGAGGTGCGAGCGGTGATGACGGCTGACAGCTCGGGACCAGAGTTCAGCACTGCAGCAGGCGTTATCAATCGGCACTTGGATGACATGTAAAGTCATATTAATAGAAATAGATTAAAATGCCTAAGGTAAGAGTTTAAGCTGAAAAGAGAGGAGGACTTTAGTGGTCAAACTTTAAGGAATTCTAATATTTTCAAAAAGAGCCTGAAAAGAAATAGCAAAATGGTGGGAAGACAGCCCAGAGTATGCGGTCACAATGTGAAGAAAAGGGTGTGGGGCAAAGCTCTGAGAACGAGCAAAGGTGGCTGGTGGATTTGTCAAACTGTGCCCTCTTTTCTCCTCTATAGTACACGGCTGTGATTCATTCCTATAAATCTTGAGATGAAAAAAGAAAACCGCAAATCCCCAGATCAGAAAACAGTACTAATTTAGAAAAGTGATTTTAAAAATATTTAACTATTGCTCATTCCTCTCTAGTTTTCTGATCTGAATTTACCTGTTCTATTTTGATTTATACGGCACTGAGAATTAAAGTAGTAAATCTTAAGACTGAACACTGCAATACAGAAAATGGGATATGCTTGATGACAAGATCAAGTAGTGAATAGGTAATTCGAAAGGAAACCGTAATGGTTTAAGTGGGATAATACATTTCATTCATGCCACAGAAGTAGCACAAAAATCAATACAGCAGATAGCCACAACAGAATTATTAAGACAGTATCAGATGCATGAAAAATTATGACTACGGTTTCAAATATTTATTCATTACAGACTTACTGAACAGCATACACGATGCTAACACTGTTCCAGTGATTTTAAAAAACTCTTTTGAGGAAACTCATTAGAATATTATCTTAGATTTAGATTGGAGATGAGTCCTTTCAAAGCAACAAAAAGGCACCAGATGTCATCATTTTTTAAACCGCAATATAAAAGACATACTGAATGGGGAAAAGCACTCCTAAATTTGAAATGCTACAGGTTAGAGAAATGACTTAATGTTATGCTTAGAATTATAAACCCATTCTCAAAAAGGAAGCAAACAAACAAAAAGAATTAATGAAAATTCTAACGTAAGTCACAGGAGAAATTTACTGTGATCAGATCAGGAACTCCTATCTATTCCCATAAATTACACTGCAGGTCTTTGTCAATTAATAAAAAGGATATTATATATGCAGGGAGGGAGGACAAAAGACAAAGATACAGATTTTACTTGAGGCAGTAGAGAGAGGCACAGAAAAGGGAGAGGCAATTTAAATTTGTGTATTTTTTTTAAATGCCTAAAAGAATAAACTTAGTTTTAAAAGCATGTCATGTATATTTTACTAATGTTCCACAACTATTTTTATACATTATCTAGTTTTTGTCCATGTGTATATAATTTTATACAATTGTATTTATAGCAACACATAACTTTATATACTTTTTAAACATTATATCAGATCGCTTCCATATTTCTAACTCATTTTTCCTTATAATATTTTTAATCCTGCAAAATATTCCACTGGGTTGACAGGACAGAGTTTACTTGTAGTTACTAGCGATTAATTAAAATTCTCAAATGCTAACTCAGAATTCTAAATTTATTTCTACAGATGTCAACTCTCAGGTCAGTACTGAGGGTTGATCTCAGTGCTAAGAGGACAAACAGAAGCTATCAGGTATGAAAAGCTTATAGCTTCACAAGGTTTGACTCAGAGAAAGACAGGACAAAATCAACACACTAAAGTAAGAATAATTGTAAAGCCCTGCAATTAGGTTAAAAAAAATCAAATGTGCAACAAGTCTAAGGAGATGTGTGCTCGTGTGAAAAAGATCTGGAAATTTCACATGAGCTTAGGTGTGCCTGCTTTAAAAAGTCAGTATAGTCTGTCTTAGGACAAATTAACAGTATAATTTATAACTATAATGTAGCCTGTAATTTATATAGTTTTGATTTACAAAGGCCAAAATTATGAAGTACAACTGAAATATTGCATCCAAATCTGGATACCAACTTTTTTTTAAAGCTTTTAATTTTATATTGGAGTAGAGCCAATTAACAATGTGATAGTTTCAGGTGGAC
Source organism: Bison bison bison (assembly GCF_000754665.1). Classification (NCBI taxonomy): domain Eukaryota; kingdom Metazoa; phylum Chordata; class Mammalia; order Artiodactyla; family Bovidae; genus Bison; species Bison bison. The sequence continues at coordinate 2,415,004 of NW_011494725.1, forward strand.
AGCAAAAGGATTCAGCCATACATATACATGTATCCATTCCCCCCCAAACTCCTCTCCCATCCAGGCGGCCACACTGAGCAGAGCTGAGCAGAGTTCCCTGTGCTATACAACAGGACCTTGTTGGTTACTGGACTCCAATTTTTGCGATAGTTGCTGATGAGTATAATTATCCAGAAAGAGAAAAAGAAAGCTGAATAATCTAAACATCATTTGTCTCAGTAATGGTTAGCATAACCAAGATATTTAAGCTAAAGAAAAAACATTAAGGGGAATCATGACAGATGTTTTTAAAAACCAGAGGCTCTGATAAGCAGCAAAGTATTTCTCTCAAGCAGAGCCAGACCAATATATGAATGTTATTGGCAGGCAGACTTCATCTATGACAATCTTTCTAACAACAAAACAGCAAGAACTCTACCACTTTCTGAGACAGGAAGCATTCAGAAGCTCTCTCTCAAGGATGCTATAAAAAGAAGTCATACACTGGAAATACGTTTACAGTAGAATGACTGAAATTTCTATCTCAGCAATCTGTGTATAAATTCTTAAAGAGATGGGAATACCAGACCACCTTACCTGTATCCTGAGAAACCTGTGTGTAGGTCAAGAAGCAGAAATGGAACAATTGACTGGTTCAAAATTGGGAAAGGAGTACAACAAGGCTGTGTATTGTCACCCTGCTTATTTAACTTCTATTCAAAGTACATAAGTGAAATGCTGGGCTGGATGAATCACAAGCTGGAATCAAGACTGCTGGGAGAAATATTAGCAACTTCAGATATGCAGATGATACCACTCTAAAGGCAGCAAGTGAAATGGAACTAAAGAGCCTCTTGATGAAGGTGAATGAGGAGAGTGAAAAAGCTGGTCTAAAACTCAACATTCAAAAAACTAAGATTATGGTATCTAGTCATATTACTTCATGGCAAATAGGAGGAGGAAAAGTAGATGCAGTGACAAATTTTATTTTCTTGGGCTCCAAAATCACTGTGGACAGTGACTGCAGCCATGAAATTAAAAGATGCTTGCTCCTTGAAAGAAAAGCTATGACAAACCCAGACAGCATATTAAAAAAGCAAAGATATCACTGCTGAAGAAGGTCTATATAGTCCTATGTATAGTGTCTGTATAGTCCTATGGTGCTTCAAGTCATCATGCACAGATGTGAGAGCGCCCTGGACCATAAAAAAGGCTGAGTGCCACAGAACTGATGCCTTCAAATTGTGGTGCTGGAGAAGACTCTTCAGAGTCCCTTGGACTGCACGGAGATCAAATCAGTCAATCCTGAAGGAAATCAATCCTGAATATTCATCAGAAGGACTGATGCTGAAGCTCAAATATTTTGGCCACCTGACACAAAGAGCTGACTCATTAGAAAAGACCCTGATGCTGGGAAAGATTGAAGGTAAAAGGAGAAGGGGGTGGCAGAGGATGAGATGGTTAGCATCACCGACTCAATGGGTATGAATCTGAGCAAATTCCAGGAGATAGTAAAGGACAGGGGAGCCTGGCATGCTGCAGTCCATGGAGTTACAAAGAGTTGGGCATGACTTAGCGACTGAACAACAGCAAAAAAAAGTTCCTTCTTAAGGAACTGGCTTATACTTCTTTCTAGGAACTGAATTATATTTTAAACATTCTGTATAACCAAAAGCTGAGATTGTGAAGGAAGTCTGTGATTGCTTTTTTTCAGACATTGGGCTTGGTTTGTCCTTCCATACAACGTAATTCTGTTGAAAGAAAAATCTTTCAAATGCAGGGACTAGATTCCATCTGACCATGTATCACTGTACCATCTGACCATGTATCACTGTTTGTGCAGGATGTTCAACACCTGCAGATGAACACGCCACAAACGTAGTCAGATATCTCCTTTTATGTGAATTCTGCCCCCATTCTGAGCTCCGTCCTGAATCGAAGTGTTTCCTGTCCACTGTCTCATCCTGCAAGTGCTAGGGTCGGATAAAGCCAGCAGGGGAGGAGGAGGAGGAGCCCACGTCCCTAACTTCTGCACTTCTTCTCTGCTGTTCATGAAAAGTGGACAGGGCCGGGCAGAATATGGAGGCCAAGAGACATGCACACACTTCTGATGCAAATGCTGTTATGAGATAAGATGTCAGGGCAGTCAGAGTTGCAAGCGGGCAGCATTTCAAAATGCTGTTACATTTTGCTGGCATCAGAATCTTTTCTTAATCAGGCCTACCAGGGCCTGACATTTCTTTGCCAACGTGTCCTAAAGGCTTTTCAGTTCTGATGAGGATGTTGGACTGAAAAACACTCCGTTCGGAGGGTTAATACCTTACATCGCTGCTGAGAGTTCAGAACAACCTCCTGAGGATGAGAAATGACCTAGAGTGGTGACAGGCTGGGGGTGGGAGGGGGAGAAGGGGTGGCTTTGAGCAAAAAGGAAAATGGGAAAGAAGTGCTACAGTGACTCAGAAACTGAGCATGGATTCAACTTGGCCAGGAATTAGGTGAAGGGGGCTCGAAAAAACACGCTGCTGTCTTCAGCCATGTGGGACCTTCACCTTTCCCCATCTCAACTGTTCTCTTTTCTTCCTGCCTCCTCTGACTTCCTGGTCCTTTTCCTTCCATTTCCTTTTATCTTCCCAGTTGACCATGCACTTCTCTCTCCCGTCTGTTCCTGCAAAGTGAGGGGGGAGACTCCAGAGTACTGGGGCATGCTGTCACATGTGGCAGATGGTTTGGCAGATATTTGGCATGAGTAGATGATATTACTGCTGCAACTGGTACTAATGAACAATGCACCAGGCATGGGCGATGTAAGATGTACAATAAGGAGTTAAGATTCTGTGCCTATGCCCCCAGGAAACTCACAGTCTGGTACGACAAACGTGATGCACATGAAGACACACAGGAAAAACAGAAGCAGCATAGTATGGTGGTAACTTTATGTGCCAACCTGGCTAGGCTACAGTGCCCAGCTGTCTGGTCAAACACATATCTAGACATTGCTGTGAAGGTATCTGGGTGTGTGATTAACATTTATAATCAGTTGACTTTAAGGAAAGCAGATGACCCTCAATAATCTGGGTGAAGGCCTTCACAACAAAAACTGAGCCTTCCTGAGGAAGAAGGAATTCTGCCTCAAGACTACAACATAAAAATCCTGCCTGAGTTTCCAGCTTGCTGGCCTGCCCTATGGATTTAGCAATTTAGGTGGCAACATCAATACCCAAATTTCTGCCCGTCCTACTGCAGACTCACCCCCACAATCGTCAAAGCCAATTCCCTAAAATATATCTCCATCTCTCCCTCTATACACACACATACATACTCACATTCTCACATACACCCTATCAGTTCTGTTTCTCTGGAGAACCCTGACTAGCACACTAGCAAATAAGGACAAGGTCAATCATGCTGCTCAATTCAGAGGTGCGGTGATTAGTAGCTGCTCTCTCCATTCCTTGAAATCAGATACGTTCTGTCTCCAGGTCCAAAGAGTATTCACTTACCTGATGTTCACTCACTTTATATAAGTCAGTTGAAAGTCACTGGCTTTAGTAAACTCTCCTCTCTTATACATCTAAGAGCTGAACTATTATTTCCACTTGCTTTTTGATCCCTGATTTTTTTCATTTCTTAAAAATGTCATTATTGATTCAGTAAGACTCTGACCAACATCACTGAGTGAGTGAGTGAAAGTGGCTCAGTTGTGTCTGACTCTTTGCGACCCCATGGACTATACAGTCCGTGGAATTCTCCAGGCCAGAATACTGGACTGGGTAACCTTTCCCTTCTCCGGGGGTCTTCCCAACCCAGGGATTGAACCCAGGTCTCCTGCACTGCAGGTGGATTCTTTACCAGCTGAGCCACGAGGTAAAGAATCCGCCAACAATAGGGCAGACCTGATTTGATCCCCGGGTTGGGAATATGGGAGTCTAAATTGTTTCTGTTGCCAAGAAAAGGCTGTCACCTTAGATGTCACACTGTCCTCAATTCCTAATAATCAAAGTGTTTTCACTTAGATATGTATACTGAATATTTTGAAGCTTTCCTATACATCTTCACCTGAAAAACTCTATTTTAATTTTAAAAGCCTGTCCTTTTCTAGAGGATGGTCATGGAGTTTTTTCTTTCTTCCTCGAATCAACTAGCAGTGAAGACACTGCCTTCACACATCATACTTGGCTAACAGTACACAGTGCTGATCTGCATCACCTCTGACTTACAAAAAGTGTCAAAAATGTCAAGTGCAAGTACAAAGCAGTCATGTCATACTGCCCCTTTACTAAACAGCAGGTATGATTTTCTCTGATGTGTGAGATTGATGGTTTGTCTCTTTCTTACTACTCCCACCCATCATTATGTTTAATCTAGATTCATCTATGACACATGTAATTTGTTGATTTTATAACTCCTCTATATGTAAATAAAATGAGTAAGAAATACAAAATTCCAATGAATAATTTCTACCTTCTTATAAAATCAAATTGGCTTAGCTGAACGTATGTCTACCAAAATACAAGTGAAGCCCCACAGCCAACTTTCAGCTTACAAGCAGAGTAAGAAACAGAACTCAAAAACCATATGTAAGTAATAGTTATTGTAGTCTATTTCATACATAAACCAGACAGAGCATCCCAACTATTATAAGTTAAAAGATTTCCAAATGAAGCAAAGTAGAGAAAAGTTCTGTTGAGTTTACATAACAACTAGTTTCTCTCTCCCATGAAACATAGCAAAGTACTTAAGACATTTGTTTAAAAAAAAACAAAAACAAAAACCTCAGCCATTCTTTTCAAGAATTCAGTATCACTTCAAATATAAATTTCCTCCTTAATCATTTAATTGACATGTATCCCATCAAAGCATGCAACTGTCAGTCATACACAGCATCCAGCATGCACCATGCAGTAAATTGACAGCAGAGGTTAACAACCTGGAAGCATAGGATCTGAGAATGTGAGAGCAAGTTAAGGACAAGAGTTCCTCTCCATTGTCACTGAGGGTCGAGAAGCAATGCTGAAGCGTAGAACAGTGAGAGTGGGGGAAATACAGTTTGTCCAACACATAAACATATCTCCGCAAGTGGCGGCAGGTATAACTGAAAGACAAGGGTAAAAGGAGAAAAACAGAAAGAGAGTTTTCCTTTGAAAAAATAAATCATTCTTAATGACCTCAAAGCTTCCTGTGTGTTTTTACTAAATGATGCGCAAGAAAAAAACGACTTTTAAAAGAGAATATTAAAAAGAAAACAAACAACCTGAGTTTTTTAAAAAAAATGGACAAAAGACCTAAGCAGACACCTCACCAGAGAAGATATACAGAAGGCAAATAAGCATAAGAAATGGTGCTCTACATCATATGTTATGAAGGAAATACAAATTAAAACAGTGAGATACCGCTACACACCTATCAGAATGGCCAAAATCCAGAATACTGACACCACCAAATGCTGACAAGGATGTGGAGTAACAGAAATTCCCACTTATTGCTGACAGCAATGCAAAATGGTACAGTCATTTTGGAAGACCATTTTAGATTTCTTACAAAACTAAACACGTTCTTACCATATAACCCAGCAACCATGCTTACCCAATGAGCTTGTTTACCCAAATGAGCTGAAAATATATGTTCACACAAAAACCTGCACACGTATGCTCATATCAGCTTTTTTTATCATTGCTAAAACTTGGAAATCACTAAGATGTCCTTCAGTAGGTAAAAGGATAAATAAACGGTGGTACATCAGAGAGTGGAATGTTATTCAGCACTAAAAAGAAATGAGCTATCAAGTCATGAAAAGATATGAAGAAAGCTTAACATGCATATTACTGAGTGAAAGAAGCCAATTTGAAAAGGCTATATAACGTATGATTTCAAATCTATGATACTCTGGAAGAAGCAAAACTATGGCAACAGTTTAAAAAAAAAGTCAGTGGTTGCCAGGGGTTGGTAGGGGGGAAGGGATTGGTAGGCAGTGAAACTATTGTGTGTGATACCATAATGGTGGATACATGATACTATGCATGTGTCCAGATCCACAGAACGCAAAACTCCATGGGTGAAACCTCATGTCAACTATGGAGTTTGGGTGATAATGACATGTCAAGTAGGTTTACCAGTTGTAACAAATGTGTCACCTCTGGGGCAGAGTGTTGATACTGGGCAAGGCCAAGTGACAGAGGAGGCAGAAAGTATGGTGGGAATTCTCTGTACTACCTGTTCAGTTGTGCTAGGAACCTAAAACTGTTCTTAAAGAAAAAATTTATTTAAAAGGAAAATAATGAGATATACTGACAGAGGGAAAAGTCTAAAAATACGATGTCTTTCGTTAACTATATAAAATTTGTCTTGGTAGAGCAAAGTAATGTGAGCTATTCCCTCTTTGCAGTATTACAAATAAATTCCTGGGAGACAGGCGAGACTACTACAGCAATGTGGAAGATGCCATGGTACAGGAATACTGAACTAAGAGTCAGAAAACTCAGAAGTCTAGATTCAGCCCAACCACTGGCAGTTTTATAATAGTTGGCACTTGATCTTATCTAAGCTTCGATTCCACAAACCGCAACATGAAAGTTAAAAGTTTCAATTACTCCAAAACTCTGAAGTAATATTATAAAATAATTTAATATTACTATTGTCAGAGCAATTTCATTTGTGTCACATTTTAGATTACTTAAAAATAACAATTTTGAAAGAGAAAAATATCAAATCAATTTGACAAAGTCAATTAACCAAATAGTAAACACATCAATTGGTATGCCTAGACTATTTGTCTTTGAGAACCATGTATCAAAAACCATACCAAAAGTGTATCAAGTTCCTAAGAAGGCAGCAAGTAATCTTTAAAGTGTGATAGAACTGAAAATAAAACTAAGAGATGTAAAGATTAGAAATAGGTAATATTGCCAAAAATGGACAATCCAATCACCCACTCAACCAAGTAATGAACCAATCAAGTAAATCAGCCACCTGGTATCTATAGAGTACGATCTACTGCATGTAGGAACAGTGCTGGACGCTGAAGAGAAGTTGAGGAGGAAAATACACACAAGTCTTACCGGTATATACACCTTACAAGATAGAAAGATGTTAGACAATAACAAAATTCCACAAAAATTGTACAATTTCAAACTTCAAAGTGCAATAAGCACTCTAAAGGAAAAGTACAGAATGCTTCAAGAGGAATAAAATGGAGATCTTGAGATCTGGAGGCTGAGGAAGGGCTTTTACAAAGTGAATTATAAGCACACATCTTAAGGAAGTATTCAAGTTAGCTAAATTAACAGTGTGGGCTAGGGAGGGGGACATGATTCAATTAAAAACTATTACAAGCAATACATGACTGTGGTAAAAAAAAAAAGTGAGTTCAAAATTAAAAAGCCTTCCTCTATTAAAAAAAAATCAGTTTTTTAAAAAATACCATGGTTCTATCACAATGATATGAAAAAATGATGAAGTATTCAAAATAAATAAAAAGTTAATCACAAATATGTATGAAGAAATCTTTAAAATGATAGTGAAGACTACACATGGACATCACCAGATTGTCAATACTGAAATCAGACTGATTATATTCTTTGCAGCCAAAAATGGAGAAGCTCTATACAGTCAGCAAAAACAAGACTGGGAGCTGACTGTGGCTCACATCGTGAACTCCTTATTGCCAAATTCAGACTTAAATTGAAGAAAGTAGGGGAAACCACCAGACTATTCAGGTATGACCTAAATCAAATCCCTTACAATTATGCAGTGGAAGTGACAAATAGATTCCAGGCATTAGAGCTGATAGACAGAGTGCCTGAAGAACTATGGATGGAGGTTCCTGACATTGTACAGGAGACAGGGATCAAGACCATCCCCATGGAAAAGAAAAGGAAAAAATGCAAAATGGTTGTCTGAGGAGGCCTTACAAAAAGATGAGAAGAGAAGAGAAAGGCAAAGGAGAAAAGGAAAGATATACCCATGTGAATGCAGAGTTCCAAAGAATAGCAAGGAGAGATAAGAAACCCTTCCTCAGTGATCAAAGCAAAGAAATAGAGGAAAACAATAGAATGGGAAAGACTAGAGATCTCTTCAAGAAAATTAGAGATACCAAGGGAACATTTCATCCAAAGATGGGTTCAATAAAGGACAGAAATGATATGGACCTAACAGATGCAGAGGATATGAAGAGGAGGTGGTAAGAAAACACAGAAAGTGAAAGTGAAAGTGAAGTCGCTCAGTCGAGTCTGAGTCTTAGCCACCCCATGGACTGTGGCCCACTAGGCTCCTCTGTCCATGGGATTTTCCAGGCAGGAGAAGAACTATACAAAAAAGATCTTCATGATCCAGATAACCATGATGGCATGATCACCCATCTAGAGCCAGACATCCTGGAATACGAAGTAAAGTGGGCCTTAGGGAGCATCACTATGAACAAAGCTAGTGAAGGTGATGGAATTCCAGTTGAGCTATTTCAAATCCTAAAAGATGATGCTATGAAAGTGCTGCACTCAATATGCCAGCAAATTTGGAAAACTCAGCAGTGGCCACAGGACTGGAAAAGGTCAGTTTTCATTCCAATTCCACAGAAAGGCAATGCCAAAGAATGTTCAAACTACTGCACAATTGCACTCATCTCAAACGCCAGGCTTCAACAGGACCTGAACCATGTACTTTCAGATGTTCAAGCTGGTTTTAGAAAAGGCAGAGGAACCAGAGATCAAATTGCCAACATCCGTTGGATCACTGAAAAAGCGAGAGAGTTCCAGAAAAACATCTATTTCTGCTTTATTGACTACGCCAAAGCCTTTGACTGTGTGGATCACAACAAAGTGTGGAAAATTCTGAAAGTGATGGGCATACCAGACCACCTGACCTGCCTCTTGGGAAATCTGTATGCAGGTCAGGAAGCAACAGTTAGAACTGGACATGGAGCAACAGACTGGTTCCAAATAGGAAAAGGAGTACCTCAAGGCTGTATATGGTCACCCTGCTTATTTAATTTATATGCAGAGTACATCATGAGAAACGCTGGGCTGGAGGAAGCACAAGCTGGAATCAAGATTGCTGGGAGAAATATCAATAACCTCAGATATGCAGATGACACCACCCTTACGGCAGAAAGTGAAGAACTAAAAAGCCTCTTGATTAAAGTGAAAGAGGAGAGTGAAAAAGTTGGCTTAAAACTCAACATTCAGAAAACTAAGATCACGGCATCCGGGTCCTATCACTTCATGGGAAGTAGATGGGGAAATAGTGGAAACAGTGTCAGACTTTATTTTCCTGGGCTCCAAAATCACTGCAGATGGTGACTACAGCCATGAAATTAAAAGATTCTTCCTCCTTGGAAGAAAAGCTTTGATCAACCTAGACAGCATATTAAAAAGCAGAGATATTACTTTGCCAACAAAGGTCCTTCTAGTCAAAGCTATGGTTTTTCCAGCAGTCATGTACGGATGTGAGAGTTGGACTATAAAGAAAGCTGAGCACTGAAGAATTGATGCTTTTGAACTGTGGTGTTGGGAGAAGACTCTTGAGAGTCCCTTGGACTGCAAGGAAATCAAACCAGTCAATCCTAAAGGAAATTAGTTCTGAATATTCATTGGAAGGACTGATACTGAAGCTGAAACTCCAATTCACTGCTTCTGATTGGAAGCAGTGACTCATTCGAAAAGACCCTGATGCTGGGAAAGATTGAAGGTGGGAGGAGAAGGGGATGACAGAGGATGAGATGGTTGGATGGCATCACTGGCTAGATGGACATGAGTTTGAGCAATCTTTGGGAATTGGTGATGGACAGGGAAGCCTGGCATGCTGCAGTCCATTGGGTTGCAAAGAGTCGGACATGACTGAGCGACTAAACTGACTGACTGAAGAATGGATTTCACTTCTATGTGAAAATCAAACAAACAACAATCCAAGCCCATAGATAGAGAGAACAGACTGGTGGTTGCCAGAGGCAGGGCTGGGGGTGTGGGGTAAAATGGTGAAGGTGGTCCAAAGGTACTAACTTCTAGTTATTAAAATACATGCCATGCATGAAGATGTAACGTACAGCATGGAGAGTAAAGCTAGTAATACTGTATTGCATATTTGTTCTCTTCACTCAGATGCAGAGTAAATCTTAAAAAGTTCTCACTTAGAAGAAAAAAAATCTGTGATTATGTATGATGACAAATGCTAACTAGACTTACTGTGGGTTTTAGACTTATTATTATTTTTCAATACACACAAATAGCAGATCATTATGTTGTACAGTTGAAACTTTCTCTGGTGGCTCAGCGATAAAGAATCTGCCTTCCAATGCAGGAAATTCGGGTTCAATCCCTGGGTCAGGAAGATCCCCTGGGGAAGGAAATGGCTACCCACTCCAGTATTCTTGACTAGGAAATCTCATGGACAGAGGAGCATGGTGTGCTACAGTCTATGAGGTCACAAACTGTTGAGACATGAGACTTAGTGATTAAACAACAATAACATCTGAAACTAATAATATTATATGTCAATTACACCCCAATAAAAAATAATACATTTAGAAAATTTTAAAATAAAATAGTAGTAAGGAAAAATTTTAGACTCAATAAAACAGAAAAATATTTTTATACAGGAAACTCTAGGACTGTAAAGTTATTAAATGTTCATGTTATTCTAAAAATTAATATGCTCACAAATATCAGTAAGATTTTTTAGAAACTAGATAATACTAAGGCTCATATAGAAAATTAAACATTTAAGAAGGGCCAGGAAATCCTGAAGATGGAACCAACTCTACCACCTATTAAAATATACTCTAAAGCAACACTGTCAGAAAGTTTGGTACAGTGCATGAGCAGACAAAATACCAGAACAGACTGAAACAGGACAGGAATCTAGTACAAATAACTAGAAAAAAAAATACAGCTGACTCTCTACTTTGCCTCTTAAAATAAATTCAAGTTGGTCAAAGACTTGAAGGAAAAATAATGCTACAAAAAAGTTCAAAAATAAACCATACACCTGAGAATCATTTAAAAGTAAGACTCATAAATTTGACCACAAAAAATGGAAAATATGAATGGAGGAGACGATCAGTTTTCACCCTGTATCATCTTTTGTACTATGTGAGCTTTCTGCCATTTTCATGTATCAAGGAAAGAATTAATTTTTTAAAATTTAAAGGGGCACAGGAGCAATACTTTTGATCAGAAGGAATATCTTAAAGCAGGGCAATCTAGGCGCGTTCACAGACCTGAGAAGTTCAGTATGGTGGTTGTAACAGTGAATAAATAGTCAAAGGTAAGGCAGGTGCATGCAGGGGCTTGTGGGCTGTGTTTATCCTATCATGGAAAATTAAGGAAGGGATTGAGTAGGGGGGGCCACCAGGTCTGATTTACATTTTTAAAGATACATTTCTGCAATGCAAGGATAAAAACTGGAGAGGGGCAAAAGTTGAAAGATAAAACTAGACTCGGGCAAGAGTAGAAAAGCAAAGACCAGTGAGAAGCTACTGCAACAGTGTTACACGAATACTGCTGATGGGCTGGGCAAAGAAAAACCAGTAAAACCTGCGTCCTGACTGGAGTGGGAGTGATGTCAGTGGAGGAAGATGTCAAGAAAAACTCCGATTTCTGGTATTATGAACTGAATGAAACTACACACGCTGAGACAGGAGAAACTGGAGGAGAGGTGGGTTTTATGGAAAAGATCATGACTTTGGTTCTGAACAGACACAATTTCAGGTACTGTAGTTGTGAGATGTCAGGAAATGTTGCTATATGTCTAAGTCTGAAGCTAGGAGAGGAGTGGAATAATCCAGAGATACAGATAAATACAGACACTGACACATACATGGAAATCAAAAGTCTGAGAGCATGTCTGAGACAATCTACAGTCAAAGTGATGAGACAGAACCAGGCCCCAGGAATCACAGTGCTTCCACATTAGAGAAAGGGAGAGAGGGATGAGGGAGGAGAGAAGCTGGTAATGAAAACTGAGTGGCAGCTAGGGTGACAGGAAGAAAATCTAAGAGTGCTGCCAAAAATCAACAAAAAAAGTGTTTCAGGACGGTCTTGGTAATAATATACCTTTAAGACAATTTCCATTTATGCTAAACAAATAATAAACTTTTCAAACTGTATGACTAAAATAGCTAAAATATTTTCATAAACAGAGCTACTGTTCAATTTAGGGTTCATTCCTTTTAAGCCTCTTGAAATATTCTTTATTTTTTAATAGAGATTGAATGGAAATACCCCAGGTGACTATCAGACATGTCAGAGCTGTATTCTCATTACGTGAAAAACTCTTTGGTTTCATACTTCAAGCTTACAACAACAACAACAACAACAAAAACAAGGAATGAACAAAAAAACAATAAAACTAGTTTTTAATAGCTATCTTTTAAACACACACAATTCTATCATGAAGTCTATCTGCATGTTTTCACAGCAATTGTAACAATGGTAAAAAATGAATTCAGAAATTCAGTAAGCCCCTAGACTTTGAAATTGCTGTTTGAATCCAGTTCCTTCAGTCTATAGTCCTTAAATATAAATCAAGGCACAATCCCTATCAAGCTACCAACAGTATTCTTCACAGAGCTAGAACAAATAATTTCACAATTTGTATGGAAATACAAAAAACCTCGAATAGCCAAAGCGATCTTGAGAAAGAAGAATGGAACTGGAGGAATCAACCTACCTGACTTCAGGCTCTACTACAAAGCCACAGTTATCAAGACAGTATGGTACTGGCACAAAGACAGAAATATAGATCAATGGAACAAAATAGAAAGCCCAGAGATAAATCCACGCACATATGGACACCTTATCTTTGACAAAGGAGGCAAGAATATACAATGGATTAAAGACAATCTCTTTAACAAGTGGTGCTGGGAAAACTGGTCAACCACTTGTAAAAGAATGAAACTAGAACACTTTCTAACACCATACACAAAAATAAACTCAAAATGGATTAAAGATCTAAACATAAGACCAGAAACTATAAAACTCCTAGAGGAGAACATAGGCAAAACACTCTCTGACATACATCACAGCAGGATCCTCTATGACCCACCTCCCAGAATATCGGAAATAAAAGCAAAAATAAACAAATGGGACCTAATTAACCTTAAAAGCTTCTGCACATCAAAGGAAACTATCAGCAAGGTGAAAAGACAGCCTTCAGAATGGGAGAAAATAATAGCTG
>NW_011494725.1:2428285-2430643 GCF_000754665.1 Bison bison bison
TTCTGCACATCAAAGGAAACTATCAGCAAGGTGAAAAGACAGCCTTCAGAATGGGAGAAAATAATAGCAAATGAAGCAACTGACAAACAACTAATCTCAAAAATATACAAGCAACTCCTACAGCTCAACTCCAGAAAAATAAATGACCCAATCAAAAAATGGGCCAAAGAACTAAATAGACATTTCTCCAAAGAAGACATACAGATGGCTAACAAACACATGAAAAGATGCTCAACATCACTCATTATCAGAGAAATGCAAATCAAGACCACTATGAGGTACCATTTCACACCAGTCAGAATGGCTGCAATCCAAAAGTCTACAAATAATAAATGCTGGAGAGGGTGTGGAGAAAAGGGAACCCTCTTACACTGTCGGTGGGAATGCAAACTAGTACAGCCACTATGGAGAACAGTCTGGAGATTCCTTAAAAAACTGGAAATAAAACTGCCTTATGATCCAGCAATCCCACTGCTGGGCACACACACTGAGGAAACCAGAAGGGAAAGAGACACGTGTACCCCAATGTTCATCGCAGCACTGTTTGTAATAGCCAGGACATGGAACCAACCTAGATGTCCATCAGCAGATGAATGGATAAGAAAGCTGTGGTACATATACACAATGGAGTATTACTCAGCCATTAAAAAGAATTCATTTGAATCAGTTCTAATGAGGTGGATGAAACTGGAGCCTATTATACAGAGTGAAGTAAGCCAGAAGGAAAAACACCAATACAGTATACTAACGCATATATATGGAATTTAGAAAGATGATAACAATAACCCTGTGTACGAGACAGCAAAAGAGACACTGATGTATGGAACAGTCTTATGGACTCTGTGGGAGAGGGAGAGGGTGGGGAGATTTGGGAGAATGGCATTGAAACATGTAAAATATCATGTATGAAACGAGATGCCAGTCCAGGTTCAATGCATGATACTGGATGCTTGGGGCTAGTGCGCTGGGATGACCCAGAGGGATGGTATGGGGAGGGAGGAGGGAGGAGGGTTCAGGATGGGGAGCACATGTATACCTGTGATGGATTCATTTTGATATTTGGCAAAACTAATACAATTATGTAAAGTTTAAAAATAAAATAAAATAAAATAAAAAGAAAAACCCTAAAAAAAAAAAAATAAATCAAGGCACAGAAAAATGACTTTTAATTACCATGTTTTTTGTCCCCATAGTCCACTGTGGTGATTAAAACCAGGTATTATAATCCCCAGTTAAGGCAAAACCAATAAAATATTGTAAAGTTAAATAAAACAAAATTTAAAAATATATGTAAAATATTATAAAAAAAACAAACAAATAAACTTCAGAATAAAGAAGTGATATGTTAACTAACCTGTCAGTTAGTAATGGAAGAATTCTACCCAGTGGAATCCACCAACTGTGCTGTCACACTCAAGCCCAGAGGCCTTCTGACTGTGTCAATGAATAACCAAGTCCAGGACCCACCTGCTCTGGAAGTTCTCCAAAGTCCTATTCCTGCTCACTTCTTCCAAATAAAAGTACAAGAGAAGATGGGGTTAAAATTTTTTTAAAAACAGGTTTAGGAAAGTTATGACCAATCTAGATAGCATATTTAAAAGCAGAGACATTACTTTGCCAACAAAGGTCCTTTAGTCAAGGTTATGGTTTTCCCAGTGGTCATGTATGGATGTGAGAGATGGATGGTGAAGAAAGCTGAACGCCGAAGAACTGATGTTTTTGAACTGCGGTGTTGGAGAAGACTCTTCAGAGTCCTTTGGACTGCAAGAAGATCCAACCAGTCCATCCTAAAGGAGATCAGTCCTGGGTGTTCATTACAAGGACTGATGTTGAAGCTGAAACTCCAATACTTTGGCGACCTCAACCCTAATGCTGGGAAGGATTGGTGGCAGGAGGAGAAGGGGATGACAGAGGATGAGATGGCTGGATGGCATCACCGACTAGATGGACATGGGTTTGGGTAGACTCTGGGAGTTGGTGATGGACAGGGAGGCCTGGCGTTCTGCGATTCATGGGGTCACAAAGAGTCAGACACAACTGAGCGACTGAACTGAACTGAACTGAACAATTAAATAGGTATTTTTACTGAATCTTCAAAAGGATTCTAGGGCTCAATCCACCAAAGGAAAGCAAAAACTAAAGAAAACATAAAAATTGTGCTCTTTAAAAATGCACATCACTATTAACAAGTGATCACAGTGAATATTAACATCAGTCAAGCAGACCTCATGAGTCTCCTGATATGATCACAGCAGAACTTAAGTCTAACCACACAAAATCATCAGGCAAATCCAAACTGAGGGGTATTCTTTAAAAAAAAAAAAAGAAAAAGAAAAACAAACAAAAAACCCTCTGTTT
>NW_011494725.1:2430743-2442769 GCF_000754665.1 Bison bison bison
CTCTGTTTTGCTCACATTTTGAAAGATAAGGAAAAACCAACCAAGGGACTGTTCTGGATTAAAAAAGAATAAAGAGGACAACTAAAATATAGTATGTGATTCTGGGATTGGATCCCAGAGAAGAGGAATAAAAAAGCATTTTTTTCCCCCTAGAAAGGAAATCAGTGGGGCAAATGACAAAATTTTAGGGCTTGTAGATTAGACAAGAGTATTTTCTCAATGTTAATTTTCTAACTTAAAGAAATATACACTGAAGTTCTTGGTGGTAAAAGTACATCTTGTTTATAAACTTATTCTCAAAGTTTCAGGAAAAAATAGAACACAACATAGCTAATATGGTGAAAACTTAACATTTTGGGAATTTGAGTTAAAGGTTAAGAAATCTTTATACTATGTTTTTAAGTATGCAATTTCAAAGATTTTCAAAAATGAATATTAAAACATCAAAAAACTAATTTAGAAAATAAAATCAAACTAGCCTTTTTGATACAGTGAATAATATCCATTTTGAGATTATGGAATTAAAATCTAGAGCCCTAAAATGTCACCCTGACCTCTATACTTAAAGCTTAGGATGTCAGAAAAACTAGAGCGTGGGAAGTAAGCAAATGCGGTCTGGAGCTATCCCATAAAAAACAGTCACTGTTACTTAAGAGTTGCACTTTCATAAAAAAATAAATTCCCCTTAGTGCCTTCTTATATGAAAATGTCCAAGGTTATGCAATGTATAGTTCTGAAATGTTACTTGATATGGTCATGCCTCACCAAAGTAAAATATGAAAATGTTCTGTCCTGGAACAACATTTAAGTCTGTAAAAGACCCTCAAACCTTAAGCAAAAGAGTGATGCTTTAAAAAGACCCTAGGGTCAAGCTTTCTAATAATGCATTTTACAATACTTTGACAAGAAAACTACAACATAAAAATGAGATTACCAGGGGCAAGTTAAACTTTATGTACTACCAAAAATATTCTGTGTATTCCTTTCCAAACTCTGTTTTTGTTTCATTCTCCTTCCCTTCCTCTTGCCCTCTTTTACTTTCTTTCAAAAAAGTTTGTCAGAAGATTCACCAGTATGTTCAAAATACCAAGAAAACTAAATTAATAATAAATGTTTAGGACCAGTATGAAGAAAATTATAAAAATTTATTATTGTGCATAAAAAAAGTCTTCAATAAATGAACAGACACCAGTATGCTTCTGGATGGGAAAACGAAGTACAAAGAAGGCCATTATCCTCCACAGATTCAAAATCTCAATAGGAATATTTGATTTTGACAATATAACTCTCTCACAGTGATTCCTAAATTTCTTTTAAGTGCTCATCTTAAAAGCCAATAAAAGATATGGATTCCCTTACAGTAAGGTGTACCAAGTCACACAAAGTATTTTATATAAAATTTCAAGATCTTCAGAGGATGCCTGAAGTCCATTCATATGACCCCTACATCCCAGATGCATGAAGCACAAGTATAGAGCAACTGTGTAGAAGAAACAGGTAAAAGATCCAAGAAGACTGAAAAAGAACAGTAATTAGGAGGAATTTAACCTTATGCTATTCAAATATGTAAGTCTATAATAATAACAGTATCAGGAAAAGGTACTAAAAGAAAAAGACACATATGAATCAATATAACAGCCAAGAAAACCAAAAACCAGAATCCAGTATGTGATAAAGTTTGCCATTTAAACTTTGGAAGGGAGAGGGACTTTTTTTTTATATATGGAAAAACCAAGCAACATATGTGAAAACGAACACACAAACAAAAACCCTCCAGGAGACATATATCTTACACAGCAAGTCAAACAAAATTCAAATCAACTAGAGCTGAATGTAAAGAAAGATCCATCAAAGGACAAGAAAAATAAAGGAGGGAAATGGGAGATGTAGCCATAAGAAAATGTGTTATTGATATGACTTTATAAATATTCAGAATGTCAAAGAATCAATAAAATTAAAAGAGAACACAAATATTTATAAGATAGTCAATTTTTCATTGTGTCTATATAGAGGTCTTTAAAATAAATAAATGATGAAAAACAGAACTGATAAACCAAGTGCACATGCTAATATTTCATAAAATACATAAGCAATAAACATTTGAAAACAGTTTACTCTCACCAGTGATGAAAAAAAAACAAAATTTCAAGAAATACCAATTTTTGGCCATCAAAATGGAAAATGTCTTTAAAAAAAAAGCTGATGGGAATGGCAAGAATACAGGAATATGGACATTTCATGAACGTGGGATTTGATCTCACTGAACATACAGTTGAACAGAGGAAGACTGAGAATACATGAGTTAAAAAAAAGAAAATTTCAGTTAATAAAATAAATAAAATATGAAAAAGGTGGTGGGAGAGGGACTGGAGGGGCTAGTTTGGGTGGTTCGGAAAGGCTTCACCAATGGAATGACATTTGAGCTGAGAAATGAATGCTGAGAAGAACTACAACCTCAACTTCTCAAGTACTTCAAAATACTATGAACTATCTTACATTCTTTACTCCATAACTGAATAAAAACATTTGCTACTTTAACTGAAAGAGGTATGAATAAACTTTAACAGGGCTTAGACATGAACAAGACTGTGAGGTTTCTCAGTGGATGGGACTGGAAAATAAGGATGCTTGATAATAGGCTTGCGAGGGCAACATGAGTCATCATATTCAATCTTCTACCCACAACACATGTCTTTCAAAGCACTCTTGCAAGTTGCTCATGTTGCTCTTACCATACATCTTTAAGCAAAAGAGACTGCTCTAATTTGACAAATAGCCCCATCCCACAGATAAGTAAGTGCAACAGTTAGAATATTATTCCTTAAAGTAAGTGGAATTTCTATCCAGTTATGAAATCCAGAATTAGATATATAAAATTTTTCTCTCTACATAACAGAGTGATCAAGGAGGTCATAATAAAATAAAATAAACAAGAAACAAAAATGCATTAGTTACAACTGGAGGTAATAAGGACTCTTGAAGGGAAGGAATTAATTAAGTATTAATCCTACCTTTCCAACTAAATGTAACTGGAAAAAAGAATTCCACTTAAAAATACACTTGTAATATTATAATTAAAATTTTTCCTTTTGGCAGCCTGCAATGAAACCAGTCAATCATCAATAGATGAAACCATCACACATAAGACCAACAGTGAAATTCAGAACGAAGGGAAAATGTCTCCTATGCAAGTGAAAGACAGGGTGGCAGGAGCAGACCTGGCAGGAGAAGAGAGGTAGAGGGGGCCTCTCTTTATCCTAAGAACAATGGCAAGCGTCTGAAGTCTATTAAGTGGAAGAGTTACAGGGTAAGATTTGCATTGGGGAAGGATCAGTCTGGCTGTAGACAGGTGAATTGGTAACAGACCTGTTAGGAAGTTACTGCAGCCGAATAGGGTGCTAAGGCAATGGGTAAAGAAGTGAAGCGAATGAATTTGACAGAGTTACTTACAAGACTGGGGCCTGAATTGGATGTGGGATGTAAGAGAAAGGAAGAGTCAAAAATGACTTCCAGCTTTCAGGCTTGCATAAAAGGTGATGTCATTCACTGAAGCAAGGAACAGAAAGAGGATCAGGGAGTGCTAGGAAAGGAAAAGATTTCCATTTTGGACTTGGTGCCTTTGAGATGACGCTGAGAAACTCGAAGATGATACCACGTATCTGACTGCACAAAAGGTTTCAGAAGTCCAAGGGCGGTCTAGCCCAGAGATGTGTGTTTGTGAGTCATCCACACCTAAGTGGGAGTGGCTGAGACCACCTATGGAGGGAGCGGAGGTGACTTTGAGAAACGCCAACATTTAACAGCTTCATAAGATCATGTTAAATCTAAACTAGAGGAAGACAAACTTTCACAGAAACAAACAAACCAATCAACCCACAAGGAAGATGAGGACATCAAGAAGAGACTGTTTTAAGGAAAAAGTAGTTTAAGGAAAAAGTAGTTAGAAGGGTCAAATGCAACTGAGGAGATAAGAGAAAAAAAATGTCCCCTAGATTTAGAAATATGAAAGTCACTGGTGAGTAACACTTCATTTTGTTAGCAACATAAAAAAAATACCATTCATTAAAACACACACTTGGATACAAGACATATTTAGTATCATTGATTAGCTCATTAACATGCATTAAATATCATTAAGTTGCCAGGGATGACTTTTGCAAATCAAAAAATTTATAAAATCTCTCTCATACACATAATTTTACACAGGATAAAACTTCCAATACAATGTGGATATCTAAGGATAACCAAGAAAATAAGCAAAGGAAAATCTGGGACGAGTGTCAGGAAACTAACTACACAGCAGCAGTGGAAGCACAACCCTTGAATCATTTAACTCCCTGGCAGCAGAAGTCCTTTTTCCTGGAGCAAAATCTATTGCCAGCAATGAAGATCCTGAGACTCTCTAGTATGAAGGATTAACAGACTGGCCCAAACATTGGAAAATACATTTAAAGGAACAATCTAGTACTAGCTCAGAAAGGATGAAATGACTTAATATGCCACTGCCAGGTCTAGAAAGTAATAGAGATTGTAATAATAATTAAAAAGGATCTCTTCAACAACAATGCAACAGTATGATATAAACTTCTTCTCTGTGATTTATTTCATGTGTTAAATTCAAAATAAGAAAATCCCCTAGATTTGCAGTGTAACAAATATTTTAATCAGAATTTATACTATCATTGATGCTAAAAATTAATCAAATTCTCTAATTTAAGAATCTTCAAATAAGCACTTGCATCCTAAATTACTTTCCTTGAGATCAACAGACTTACAATGTGAATTTAATCAGAAAATTTTAAAATAGGCAAGTATTTCATGTCTTCCACCCATTTTTAATTGTTTTTTTGATGTTAAGTTATATGAGCTGTTTATATATTTTGAGTATTAATCTCTTATTGGTTATATTATTAGCAAATATTTTCTCCCATTCAGTAGGCTGTCTATTTGCTTTGTTAATGGTTTCCTTAGCTGTGCAAAAGCTTTTGAGTTTCATGAGGTCCCATTGGTTTATTTTTGTTCTTATTTTCTTTACTTTAGGAAACAGATCCAAAAAAAACAGAGGACATGCAGGTGGCCAACAGGCACATGAAAAGATGCTCAACATCACTAACCATCAGGGAAATGCAAATCAAAACCACAGTGAGGTATCACCTCACACTAGTCAGAATGGCTAGCATAAACTACCAATGTTGGTGAGGACATGGAGAAAAGGGAATCCTCTTAAACTGATGATTTAAAGGTAAATTGATACAGCCACTGTGGAAAACAGTATGGAGGTTTCTCAAAAAACTAACACTACCATCAATTCAGATCAATCACTCAGTCGTGTCTGACTCTTTGCGACCCTATAGACTGCAGCATGCCAGGCCTCCCTGTCCATCACCAACTCCCAACAATTGCTCAAACTCATGTCCATCGAGCTGGTGACACCATCCAACCACCTCATCCTCTGTTGTCCCCTTGTCCGCCTGCCTTCAATCTTTCCCAGCATCAGGGTCTGAATCGAATGAGTCAGTTCTTTGCACCAGGTGACCAAAGTATTAGAGCTTCAGCATCAGCCCTTCCAATGAACATTCAGGATTGATTTCCTTTCAGATTGACTGGTTGGATCTCCTTGCAGTCCAAGGGACTCTCAAGAGTCTTCTCCAACACCACAGTTCAAAAGCATCAATTCTTCGACGCTCAGCTTTCTTCACAGTCCAACTCTCACATCCATACATGACCACTGGAAAAACCATAGCTTTGACTATACAGACCTTGTTCGTCAGCAAAGTGATGTCTCTGCTTTTTAATACACTGTCTAGGTTTGTCACAGCTTTTCTTCCAAGGAGCAAGCATTTTTTAACTTCATGGCTACAGTCACCATCTCCAATGATTTTGGAGGCCCCCCCCCAAAAAAGAATTTCTGTCACTGCTTCCACTTTTCCCTCTTCTACTTGCCACGAAGTGATGGAACCAGATGCCATGATCTTAGGTTTCAATATTGAGTTTTAAGCCAGGTTTTCATTCTCCTCTTTTACTCTCATCAAGAAGCTCTTTAGTTCCTCTTTGCTTTCTGCCATTAGAGTGGTATCATCTGCATATCTGAGGTTGTTGATATTTCTCTCAGCAATCTTGATTCCAGCATGTGATTCATCCAGCCCAGCATTTCACATGATGTACTCTACATAGAAGTTAAATAAGCAGGGTGACAAGATACAGCCTTGAGGTACTCCTTTCCCAATTTTGAACTACTGAACCACTTTGAAACTACTGAATCACTTGTTCCATGTCCAGTTCTGTTGCTTCTTGACTGAATACAGGTTTCTCAGGAGATAGGTACGGTAGTCTGGTATTGTCATCTCTTGAAGGATTTTCCACAGTTTGTTGTTATCCACACAGTCAAAAGCTTTAGTGTAGTCAATGAAGCAGAAGTAGTTGTTTTTCTGAACTCCCTTGCTTTCTCCATGATCCAACTGATCTTGGCAATTTAATCTCTTGTTCCTCTGCCTTTTCTAAGCCCACCTTGTTAAGTCTGGAAATTCCTGATTCATGTACTGCTGGAAGCCTAGTTTGAAGGATTATGAGCATAACCTTACTCTCATGTGAAATGAATGCAATTGTACAGTATTTGGAACATTCTTTGGCACTGTCCTTCTTTGGGATTGGAATGAAAACTAATCTTTTCCAGTCCTGTGGAGACTGCTGAGTTTTCCAAATCTGCTGACGTATTGAGTACAGCACTTCTAACAGCAGCATCTTTTAGAATTTGAAATAGCTCAACTGGAATTCCATCACCTCCACTAGCTTTGTTTGTAGTAATGCTTCCTAAGGCCCACTTGACTTCACATTCCAGGATGTCTAGCTCTACGTGAGTGACCACACCATCATGGTTATCCAGGTCATAAAGATATTTCTGGTATAGTTCTTCTGTGTATCCTTGCCACCTCTTCTTAATATCTTAATATCTCCTGCTTCTGTTAGGTCCTCACCATTCTGTCCTTTATTGTGCTCATCCTTGCATGAAATATTTTGACAGCTCCAATTTTCTTGAAGAGATCTCTAGTCTTTCCCTTCTATTGTTTTCCTGAACTGCTTTGCATTATTCATTTAAGAAGGCCTTTGAATCTCTCCTTGCTATTCTCTGGAACTCTGCATTGAGATGGGTATATCTCTCCCATTCTCACCTTTTGCTTTTCTTCTTTCCTGAGCTTTTTGTAAAGCCTCCTCGGACAACCATTGCCTTACTGGATTTCTTTTTCTTTGGGATGGCTTTGATCATTGCCTCCTGTACAATGTTAAAAACCATTATGCATAAAATAAGCTACAAGGATATATTGTATAACCGAGGGAATATAGCCAATATTTAATAATCACTATAAATGGAATATAACTTTCAAAAAGTTTGAATCACTATATTATATACCTGTAACACAGAACACTGTACAACAAGTGCACTAAAACTAAAAAGAGGGCAGGAAGCAGTGGAAAAAAGGCCAGTACGTTACACAGCAACTTCACGACACCACTGTAAATGTACTCGCTTACGAATTTTAAAACATGTTTTAAAATAGACATTTGATGGTATCTATAGGATTAATCATACAATCTTTTAGGGACAAACTTTATTTCCAAGGATGTTTTTGAGAACCTCAACTTTGCTTTTGGAGACTTGATCATAGTTTTTAGAATCTCTCCTTTTTACAGAAAACCAAGAAGTTAAAGACACTGATTTTCACATATGTACTACAAAAGCAAAGGCGATAAGTCACTTGAAAATATTTTTAAGTTTTATAAACAGTGTCATATATACCAAATACCTAAAAATATTAGACTAAGCAGATGGCAACTTACATGGCACTCATTAAGTATAACATCACCCCCTTGTTTTAAAGATGATGTTACAATCTACATTTATAGGTGTGGATAAACAAATCGATTTATTACCAGAGTTCCTTTTTACATGGCATATGTATTTTTAAAAGTCTTTTGACTTTAGACAAGGCAACTATTTAAAAAGAATGTCACCGTGGCTCTCCATCACAGTTTGCTCTCCAAGTGCCCAGTAAGGCCACGCAGCAATGTGGAGCTGGCTTGGTTCCCAGCAATGCAGTTATGCTATATGGCCTGAAACTGTATTTCAATGTGTTAATAGTGTTGCTGTCTATCCTACTTGTAGTCTAATAACAAGGTCTAAGAAATCCACAAATGCAGACATTCATCTCAAGTTCCTTTATTCAAGGAAATAAAATTTACTTGAAAACAATTTCTTGATTAGATTTGTTTACAATTTATATTTTAAAAGAAACATTTTTATATGTCATTATGTTCCTCTTTATGTCAAGGGAAATGATAGATTGACACAGCACACATTTAAGCGATGCCACCCACAGATGCCAAATTGGTTCCAGTGGGGGTGGAGTTAACTCAAGGAAAGAAAGACCTAAAGCACTTCTCTTTACAGAAATAGCTATTAAAGACAGAGAACTTAGCCTGAATTTTTTAAAATTTATCTTTACACATCACCTTGGGAAATTAAGAGACTTGTTTCTAAAAATCTAGTCTTCAAGAGACATTCATGATGACTATACGCTACATTCAAGTGTTGCTCAGTTCACAAACATCTGTCTACACTAAGTAGTCTGGGTATAAACACTAAGAATGTAATGGAAAGACTGAGTTCACAATGAACTAGGTACAAAATAGCATATTCAGCACATTTTATGGCCATCAAAAAAGCTTGATCACTTCTATGGTCATTTTATTTTACAAACTCTCTCTTGACAAAACGGAGAAGGCAATGGCACCCCCTCCAGTACTCTTGCCTGGAAAATCCCATGGATGGAGGAGCCTGGTAGGCTCCAGTCCATGGGGTCGCTAAAAGTCGGACACGACTGAGTGACTTCACTTTCACTTCACTTTCATGCATTGGAGAAGGAAATGGCAACCCACTCCACTATTCTTGCCTGGAGAATCCCAGGGACAGGGGAGTCTGGTGGGCTGCCGTCTATGGGGTCGCACAGAGTCTGACACGACTAAAGTGACTTAGCAGCAGCAGCTCTTGACAAAAAGGCACAGAAAGATTTACAGCTATTGTAAAATTATTCTGAAAAATCTGAGTTCCAAGTCTTAATTCTCTCAATCTACATGGCACAAGTCTCAGTTCAGAGAAGTAAGATAATCTGGAGCCATGAGAAAAGGCCAATTCTGTTAGGACTAATTAAATATTTATGTCACATCTTTTCTATGGCAGATAGAGCTAGAAGAATACACACAAGATAAAAATGATACACAAAATCTATTGAGGTCATTAAAAATAAGAACAAGCCTTCATATATAGAAATTATGCTAATAACTCATCATCAGAAGACCATTTTGGAGTCATTTTTTTAGTGTGCTCATGGATATACACTGAAAGAACCACACTCCTTCACTTTTCACCCACACGGAGGTGGTGACATACTCTATACCCACATCTCTGAGTTGGCAGGCAAGGATCATGGGAGTTTTCTGCTACAAGAATGTGGTCATTGTGAAGTTGAGAAAGCTCCCTGGTGGAGGTGGGTGGAGATGAAAAGCCCGATC
Organism: Bison bison bison; assembly: GCF_000754665.1. Lineage (NCBI taxonomy): Eukaryota > Metazoa > Chordata > Mammalia > Artiodactyla > Bovidae > Bison > Bison bison. Next base: position 2,440,311 of record NW_011494725.1, read on the forward strand.
TTGGTCTCACCAGCCTAATGCTCTCACCAACCGAACTCGAGTATTAGCCTTACTGTCACAGTAACTGACAGACACACCAGGACACCGTTCCTTGGGTGAGAAGACAGGCATATGTTCTTTTGCCTCTGGGTCTTTGCACCTGCTGCCAAAACTATCTGGAGATGTTCATCCCATTTTCTTGTCATTTTGGCAAATTCCTCTTCCTTCGTTCAGTAAGGGTTTCTTTGAGTTGCCAGTCCAGGTTCAATGCAGGATACTGGATGCTTGGGGCTAGTGCTCTGGGACGACCCAGAGAGATGGTATGGGGAGGGAGGAGGGTTCAGGATGGGGAACACATGTATACCTGTGGCAGATTCATTTTGATATTTGGCAAAACTAACACAATTTTGTAAAGTTTAAAAATAAAATAACATTAAAAAAAAAAAAAGTAAGTGTTTCTTTCCTATGAGACCCTCTCTGATGGCTTCAAGCACATTTTGGTGCTTTCCATTCTAGTTTCCCATTTTGCCTTGTGCTTACTGCCAATATACCACTTAACAAAATGTACTTGTACCGTCTTCCTATCTGTCTGCTCACTCAACCATAACCTCTTTGAGGGCAGATGCTGAATTTTCATGTTTGCTTTCCTAGCATCCAGAACAATGCCTAGCATTAAGAAAGCACAGTATTTACTGATTCACTAGAGGAAAATTGACAGAAATTAATGTCCCATATTCAATAATCCCAAGTTATCCTGTTTATGAGAGTATCTGTGCATTTTATACTACAATGACAATCACACTGTAGGCTGGGCCGGGATTCAGAGTCATAACCATAAACATAAAATTACTTCCTTCCTTAGGAGTAAGCAAAGGTCTACAAATCACTAGCAACAGGAACTGACACAATAATTTCTCTCAAAGGGCCTAACTGCTAGATTTTTTAAAATTTAAAAAGAATTCCATGTCATTTATTTGGGTGTGGAGTTGCAGCAGACACAGTTAGTTAAGATGAGGTTATACTGGAGGTTTCCCTGGAGAAGGAAATGGCAACCCACTCCAGTACTCTTGCCTGGAGAATCCCATGGACGGAGGAGCCTGGTGGGTTACAGTCCACAGGGTCGCAAAGAGTCGGACACGACTGAGCGAATCCTTAGTACTTAGTAGTATACTGGGGTAGGGTGGGCACTTAATCTAACCTGACTGATCTCCGAATAAGAGGAGAAGAGAGACAGAAACAGACAGGGAGAAGATGCCCTTTTGATAACAGAAGCAGAAACTCAAGTGATGTAACTATTAGCCAAATAATGCCAAGGAACGCCAGCAGAACCAGAAGCTAGAAAAGGAACGGGAGTATTCTACCCTACAGGTTTCTGAGGAAACGGCCTTGCTGACAACTTGCTTTTGGTGTTTTAGCGTCCAAAACTGTGAGATGATACATTTCTGCTGTTTCAAGCTCCCAGTTTCTGGTACTGTGTTACGGCAGCCTTAGGAAACTATTTAATGGTACAGGGGGCAAGATGAGACCATTCAATTGGAAATGAAGAGAATATCCATCATCCCATCAACACGACCCCTCCCCTGTGGGCTCCGCCCAGCTGAGGCGAGTAGATGAAACGATGGGGAGGAACCTGACTGACAGTGGATGTGAGAACAGCAGCAGCAGGCAGACCTTTCTGCTTCTTCCAGTTCCATCATTACTTAAAATGGAGGACTCCAAACAGGAAAAAAATCTTAAAGACCACTTAGCTGTCCTCAAGCACTTTTCTGCTACTCATTAAGAACAGTATTACGACAAAACAGAATCAGAAGCAAAAATGCAAAACTTATGCAAATTCTACCTTCACACTCAGACCACGGTGAATTTTAGGTATTCTTAATGTCTTTACTTAGAGTACTTTAGTAGTTTCCAAGAACACATGGTGTAACTTAGGACGATATAAAGAAAATATAGCTCTAATCTTTTCTATTTCCAATTGCTGTGAAAGTGCTGCACTCAATATGCCAGCAAATTTGGAAAACTCAGCAGTGGCCCCAGGACTGGAAAAGGTCAGTTTTCATTCCAGTCCCAAAGAAAGGCAATGCCAAAGAATGCTCAAACTACCGCACAATTGCACTCATCTCACACGCTAGTAAAGTAATGCTCAAAATTCTCCAAGCCGGGCTTCAGCAATACATGAACCGTGAACTTCCAGATGTTCAAGCTGGTTTTAGAAAAGGCAGAGGAACCAGAGATCAAATTGCCAACATCTGTTAGATCATCAAAAAAGCAAGAGAGTTCCAGAAAAACATCTATTTCTGCTTTACTGATATGCCAAAGCCTTTGACTGTGTGGATCACAATAAACTGTGGAAAATTCTGAAAGAGATGGGAATACCAGACCACCTGACCTGCCTCTTGAGAAACCTGTATGCAGGTCAGGAAGCAACAGTTAGAACTGGACATGGAACAACAGACTGGTTCCAAATAGGAAAAGGAGTA